>NW_026599322.1:0-306823 GCF_023634085.1 Falco cherrug
GAGTTCTGTTGGTAGTTTTTACACTACCCCGGTAGGCAGCTGAAAGGCACCACAAAACTTGTTCTACCTGCTTTCTGGGCTGAGATGGGGAATCGCTGAATTTTGGACTCGGCTGCTGACAAAATGTTCCAAACACACCCCATGCACAACTCCACCGGGGAAGGTGCCAGAAAGGAGTTCTGTTGGTAGTTTTTACACTACCCCGGTAGGCAGCTGAAAGGCACCACAAAACTTGTTCTACCTGCTTCTGGGCTGAGATGGGGAATCGCTGAATTTTGGACTCGGCTGGTGACAAAATGTTCCAAACACACCCCATGCACAACTCCACCGGGGAAGGTGCCAGAAACGAGTTCTGTTGGTAGTTTTTACACTACCCCGGTAGGCAGCTGAAAGGCACCACAAAACTTGTTCTACCTGCTTTCTGGGCTGAGATGGGGAATCGCTGAATTTTGGACTCGGCTGGTGACAAAATGTTCCAAACACACCCCATGCACAGCTCCACCGGGGAAGGTGCCAGAATCGAGTTCCGTTGGTAGTTTTTACACTACCCCGGTAGGCAAGAGAAAGGCACCACAAAACTTGTTCTACCTGCTTTCTGGGCTGAGATGGGGAACGGCTGAATTTTGGACTCGGCTGCTGACAAAATGTTCCAAACACACCCCATGCACAACTCCACCGGGGAAGGTGCCAGAAACGAGTTCTGTTGGTAGTTTTTACACTACCCCGGTAGGCAGCTGAAAGGCACCACAAAAGTTTTTCTACCTGCTTTCTGGGCTGAGATGGGGAATCGCTGAATTTTGGACTCGGCTGGTGACAAAATGTTCCAAACACACCCCATGCACAACTCCACCGGGGAAGGTGCCAGAAACGAGTTCTGTTGGTAGTTTTTACACTACCCCGGTAGGCAGCTGAAAGGCACCACAAAACTTGTTCTACCTGCTTTCTGGGCTGAGATGGGGAACGGCTGAGTTTTGGACTCGGCTGGTAACAAAATGTTCCAAACACACCCCATGCACAACTCCACCGGGGAAGGTGCCAGAAACGAGTTCCGTTGGTAGTTTTTACACTACCCCGGTAGGCAGCTGAAAGGCACCATTAAACCTTTTCTTATCTGCTTCCTGGGCTAGAGATGGGGAACAGCTGAATTTTGGACTCGGCTGGTGACAAAATGTTCCAAACACACCCCATGCACAACTCCACCGGGGAAGGTGCCAGAAACGAGTTCTGTTGGTAGTTTTTACACTACCCCGGTAGGCAGCTGAAAGGCACCACAAAACTTGTTCTACCTGCTTTCTGGGCTGAGATGGGGAATCGCTGAATTTTGGACTCGGCTGGTGACAAAATGTTCCAAACACACCCCATGCACACCTCCACCGGGGAAGGTGCCAGAAACGAGTTCTGTTGGTAGTTTTTACACTACCCCGGTAGGCAGCTGGAAGGCACCACAAAACTTGTTCTACCTGCTTTCTGGGCTGAGATGGGGAATCGCTGAATTTTGGACTCGGCTGGTGACAAAATGTTCCAAACACACCCCATGCACAACTCCACCGGGGAAGGTGCCAGAAACGAGTTCTGTTGGTAGTTTTTACACTACCCCGGTAGGCAGCTGAAAGGCACCACAAAACTTGTTCTACCTGCTTTCTGGGCTGAGATGGGGAATCGCTGAATTTTGGACTCGGCTGGTGACAAAATGTTCCAAACACACCCCATGCACAACTCCACGGAGAAGGTGCCAGAAACGAGTTCTGTTGGTAGTTTTTACACTACCCCGGTAGGCAGCTGAAAGGCACCACAAAACTTGTTCTACCTGCTTTCTGGGCTGAGATGGGGGAATCGCTGAATTTTGGACTCGGCTGGTGACAAAATGTTCCAAACACACCCCATGCACAACTCCACCGGGGAAGGTGCCAGAAACGAGTTCTGTTGGTAGTTTTTTACACTACCCCGGTAGGCAGCTGAAAGGCACCACAAAACTTGTTCTACCTGCTTTCTGGGCTGAGATGGGGAATCGTTGAATTTTGGACTCGGCTGGTAACAAAATGTTCCAAACACACCCCATGCACAGCTCCACCGGGGAAGGTGCCAGAATCGAGTTCCGTTGGTAGTTTTTACACTACCCCGGTAGGCAGCTGAAAGGCACCACAAAACTTGTTCTACCTGCTTTCTGGGCTGAGATGGGGAACGGCTGAATTTTGGACTCGGCTGGTGACAAAATGTTCCAAACACACCCCATGCACAACTCCACCGAGGAAGGTGCCAGAAACGAGTTCTGTTGGTA
This sequence comes from Falco cherrug, assembly GCF_023634085.1. Classification (NCBI taxonomy): domain Eukaryota; kingdom Metazoa; phylum Chordata; class Aves; order Falconiformes; family Falconidae; genus Falco; species Falco cherrug. The sequence continues at coordinate 2,279 of NW_026599322.1, forward strand.
GTTTTTACACTACCCCGGTAGGCAGCTGAAAGGCACCACAAAAGTTTTTCTACCTGCTTTCTGGGCTGAGATGGGGAATCGCTGAATTTTGGACTCGGCTGCTGACAAAATGTTCCAAACACACCCCATGCACAGCTCCACCGGGGAAGGTGCCAGAAAGGAGTTCTCTTGGTAGTTTTTACAGTGCTCCGGGAGGCAGCTGAAAGGCACCAAAGAAGTTGTTCTACCTGCTTTCTGGGCTGAGATGGGGAATCGCTGATTGTTGCGGTCGGCTGGAGACGAAAAGTTCCAAACACACCCCATGCACACCTCCACCGGGGAAGGTGCCAGAAACGAGTTCTGTTGGTAGTTTTTACACTACCCCGGTAGGCAGCTGAAAGGCACCACAAAACTTGTTCTACCTGCTTTCTGGGCTGAGATGGGGAATCGCTGAATTTTGGACTCGGCTGGTGACAAAATGTTCCAAACACACCCCATGCACAACTCCACCGGGGAAGGTGCCAGAAACGAGTTCTGTTGGTAGTTTTTACACTACCCCGGTAGGCAGCTGAAAGGCACCACAAAACTTGTTCTACCTGCTTTCTGGGCTGAGATGGGGAATCGCTGAATTTTGGACTCGGCTGGTGACAAAATGTTCCAAACACACCCCATGCACAGCTCCACCGGGGAAGGTGCCAGAATCGAGTTCCGTTGGTAGTTTTTACACTACCCCGGTAGGCAGCTGAAAGGCACCACAAAACTTGTTCTACCTGCTTTCTGGGCTGAGATGGGGAACGGCTGAATTTTGGACTCGGCTGCTGACAAAATGTTCCAAACACACCCCATGCACAACTCCACCGAGGAAGGTGCCAGAAACGAGTTCTGTTGGTAGTTTTTACACTACCCCGGTAGGCAGCTGAAAGGCACCACAAATGTTTTTCTACCTGCTTTCTGGGCTGAGATGGGGAATCGCTGAATTTTGGACTCGGCTGCTGACAAAATGTTCCAAACACACCCCATGCACAACTCCACCGGGGAAGGTGCCAGAAACGAGTTCTGTTGGTAGTTTTTTACACTACCCCGGTAGGCAGCTGAAAGGCACCACAAAACTTGTTCTACCTGCTTTCTGGGCTGAGATGGGGAACGGCTGAGTTTTGGACTCGGCTGGTAACAAAATGTTCCAAACACACCCCATGCACACCTCCACCGGGGAAGGTGCCAGAAACGAGTTCTGTTGGTAGTTTTACACTACCCCGGTAGGCAGCTGAAAGGCACCACAAAACTTGTTCTACCTGCTTTCTGGGCTGAGATGGGGAATCGCTGAATTTTGGACTCGGCTGGTGACAAAATGTTCCAAACACACCCCATGCACAACTCCACCGGGGAAGGTGCCAGAAACGAGTTCTGTTGGTAGTTTTTACACTACCCCGGTAGGCAGCTGAAAGGCACCACAAAACTTGTTCTACCTGCTTTCTGGGCTGAGATGGGGAATCGCTGAATTTTTGGACTCGGCTGGTGACAAAATGTTCCAAACACACCCCATGCACAGCTCCACCGGGGAAGGTGCCAGAATCGAGTTCCGTTGGTAGTTTTTACACTACCCCGGTAGGCAGCTGAAAGGCACCACAAAACTTGTTCTACCTGCTTTCTGGGCTGAGATGGGGAACGGCTGAATTTTGGACTCGGCTGCTGACAAAATGTTCCAAACACACCCCATGCACAACTCCACCGAGGAAGGTGCCAGAAACGAGTTCTGTTGGTAGTTTTTACACTACCCCGGTAGGCAGCTGAAAGGCACCACAAATGTTTTTCTACCTGCTTTCTGGGCTGAGATGGGGAATCGCTGAATTTTGGACTCGGCTGCTGACAAAATGTTCCAAACACACCCCATGCACAACTCCACCGGGGAAGGTGCCAGAAACGAGTTCTGTTGGTAGTTTTTACACTACCCCGGTAGGCAGCTGAAAGGCACCACAAAACTTGTTCTACCTGCTTTCTGGGCTGAGATGGGGAACGGCTGAGTTTTGGACTCGGCTGGTAACAAAATGTTCCAAACACACCCCATGCACAACTCCACCGGGGAAGGTGCCAGAAACGAGTACTGTTGGTAGTTTTTACACTACCCCGGTAGGCAGCTGAAAGGCACCATTAAACCTTTTCTTATCTGCTTCCTGGGCTAGAGATGGGGAACAGCTGAATTTTGGACTCGGCTGGTGACAAAATGTTCCAAACACACCCCATGCACAACTCCACCGGGGAAGGTGCCAGAAACGAGTTCTGTTGGTAGTTTTTACACTACCCCGGTAGGCAGCTGAAAGGCACCACAAAACTTGTTCTACCTGCTTTCTGGGCTGAGATGGGGAATCGCTGAATTTTGGACTCGGCTGGTGACAAAATGTTCCAAACACACCCCATGCACACCTCCACCGGGGAAGGTGCCAGAAACGAGTTCTGTTGGTAGTTTTTTACACTACCCCGGTAGGCAGCTGGAAGGCACCACAAAACTTGTTCTACCTGCTTTCTGGGCTGAGATGGGGAATCGCTGAATTTTGGACTCGGCTGGTGACAAAATGTTCCAAACACACCCCATGCACAGCTCCACCGGGGAAGGTGCCAGAAACGAGTTCTGTTGGTAGTTTTTACACTACCCCGGTAGGCAGCTGAAAGGCACCACAAAAGTTTTTCTACCTGCTTTCTGGGCTGAGATGGGGAATCGCTGAATTTTGGACTCGGCTGGTGACAAAATGTTCCAAACACACCCCATGCACAACTCCACCGGAGAAGGTGCCAGAAACGAGTTCTGTTGGTAGTTTTTACACTACCCCGGTAGGCAGCTGAAAGGCACCACAAAACTTGTTCTACCTGCTTTCTGGGCTGAGATGGGGAATCGCTGAATTTTGGACTCGGCTGGTGACAAAATGTTCCAAACACACCCCATGCACAACTCCACCGGGGAAGGTGCCAGAAACGAGTTCTGTTGGTAGTTTTTACACTACCCCGGTAGGCAGCTGAAAGGCACCACAAAACTTGTTCTACCTGCTTTCTGGGCTGAGATGGGGAATCGTTGAATTTTGGACTCGGCTGGTAACAAAATGTTCCAAACACACCCCATGCACAGCTCCACCGGGGAAGGTGCCAGAATCGAGTTCCGTTGGTAGTTTTTACACTACCCCGGTAGGCAGCTGAAAGGCACCACAAAACTTGTTCTACCTGCTTTCTGGGCTGAGATGGGGAACGGCTGAATTTTGGACTCGGCTGGTGACAAAATGTTCCAAACACACCCCATGCACAACTCCACCGAGGAAGGTGCCAGAAACGAGTTCTGTTGGTAGTTTTTACACTACCCCGGTAGGCAGCTGAAAGGCACCACAAAAGTTTTTCTACCTGCTTTCTGGGCTGAGATGGGGAATCGCTGAATTTTGGACTCGGCTGCTGACAAAATGTTCCAAACACACCCCATGCACAGCTCCACCGGGGAAGGTGCCAGAAAGGAGTTCTCTTGGTAGTTTTTACAGTGCTCCGGGAGGCAACTGAAAGGCACCAAAGAAGTTGTTCTACCTGCTTTCTGGGCTGAGATGGGGAATCGCTGATTGTTGCGGTCGGCTGGAGACGAAAAGTTCCAAACACACCCCATGCACACCTCCACCGGGGAAGGTGCCAGAAACGAGTTCTGTTGGTAGTTTTTACACTACCCCGGTAGGCAGCTGAAAGGCACCACAAAACTTGTTCTACCTGCTTTCTGGGCTGAGATGGGGAATCGCTGAATTTGGACTCGGCTGGTGACAAAATGTTCCAAACACACCCCATGCACAACTCCACCGGGGAAGGTGCCAGAAACGAGTTCTGTTGGTAGTTTTTACACTACCCCGGTAGGCAGCTGAAAGGCACCACAAAACTTGTTCTACCTGCTTTCTGGGCTGAGATGGGGGAATCGCTGAATTTTGGACTCGGCTGGTGACAAAATGTTCCAAACACACCCCATGCACAGCTCCACCGGGGAAGGTGCCAGAATCGAGTTCCGTTGGTAGTTTTTACACTACCCCGGTAGGCAGCTGAAAGGCACCACAAAACTTGTTCTACCTGCTTTCTGGGCTGAGATGGGGAACGGCTGAATTTTGGACTCGGCTGCTGACAAAATGTTCCAAACACACCCCATGCACAACTCCACCGAGGAAGGTGCCAGAAACGAGTTCTGTTGGTAGTTTTTACACTACCCCGGTAGGCAGCTGAAAGGCACCACAAATGTTTTTCTACCTGCTTTCTGGGCTGAGATGGGGAATCGCTGAATTTTGGACTCGGCTGCTGACAAAATGTTCCAAACACACCCCATGCACAACTCCACCGGGGAAGGTGCCAGAAACGAGTTCTGTTGGTAGTTTTTACACTACCCCGGTAGGCAGCTGAAAGGCACCACAAAACTTGTTCTACCTGCTTTCTGGGCTGAGATGGGGAACGGCTGAGTTTTGGACTCGGCTGGTAACAAAATGTTCCAAACACACCCCATGCACAACTCCACCGGGGAAGGTGCCAGAAACGAGTACTGTTGGTAGTTTTTACACTACCCCGGTAGGCAGCTGAAAGGCACCATTAAACCTTTTCTTATCTGCTTCCTGGGCTAGAGATGGGGAACAGCTGAATTTTGGACTCGGCTGGTGACAAAATGTTCCAAACACACCCCATGCACAACTCCACCGGGGAAGGTGCCAGAAACGAGTTCTGTTGGTAGTTTTTACACTACCCCGGTAGGCAGCTGAAAGGCACCACAAAACTTGTTCTACCTGCTTTCTGGGCTGAGATGGGGAATCGCTGAATTTTGGACTCGGCTGGTGACAAAATGTTCCAAACACACCCCATGCACACCTCCACCGGGGAAGGTGCCAGAAACGAGTTCTGTTGGTAGTTTTTACACTACCCCGGTAGGCAGCTGGAAGGCACCACAAAACTTGTTCTACCTGCTTTCTGGGCTGAGATGGGGAATCGCTGAATTTTGGACTCGGCTGGTGACAAAATGTTCCAAACACACCCCATGCACAGCTCCACCGGGGAAGGTGCCAGAAACGAGTTCTGTTGGTAGTTTTTACACTACCCCGGTAGGCAGCTGAAAGGCACCACAAAAGTTTTTCTACCTGCTTTCTGGGCTGAGATGGGGAATCGCTGAATTTTGGACTCGGCTGGTGACAAAATGTTCCAAACACACCCCATGCACAACTCCACCGGGGAAGGTGCCAGAAACGAGTTCTGTTGGTAGTTTTTACACTACCCCGGTAGGCAGCTGAAAGGCACCACAAAACTTGTTCTACCTGCTTTCTGGGCTGAGATGGGGAACGGCTGAGTTTTGGACTCGGCTGGTAACAAAATGTTTCAAACACACCCCATGCACAACTCCACCGGGGAAGGTGCCAGAAACGAGTTCCGTTGGTAGTTTTTACACTACCCCAGTAGGCAGCTGAAAGGCACCATTAAACCTTTTCTTATCTGCTTCCTGGGCTAGAGATGGGGAACAGCTGAATTTTGGACTCGGCTGGTGACAAAATGTTCCAAACACACCCCATGCACAACTCCACCGGGGAAGGTGCCAGAAACGAGTTCTGTTGGTAGTTTTTACACTACCCCGGTAGGCAGCTGAAAGGCACCACAAAACTTGTTCTACCTGCTTTCTGGGCTGAGATGGGGAATCGCTGAATTTTGGACTCGGCTGGTGACAAAATGTTCCAAACACACCCCATGCACACCTCCACCGGGGAAGGTGCCAGAAACGAGTTCTGTTGGTAGTTTTTACACTACCCCGGTAGGCAGCTGGAAGGCACCACAAAACTTGTTCTACCTGCTTTCTGGGCTGAGATGGGGAATCGCTGAATTTTGGACTCGGCTGGTGACAAAATGTTCCAAACACACCCCATGCACAACTCCACCGGGGAAGGTGCCAGAAACGAGTTCTGTTGGTAGTTTTTACACTACCCCGGTAGGCAGCTGAAAGGCACCACAAAACTTGTTCTACCTGCTTTCTGGGCTGAGATGGGGAATCGCTGAATTTTGGACTCGGCTGGTGACAAAATGTTCCAAACACACCCCATGCACAACTCCACCGGAGAAGGTGCCAGAAACGAGTTCTGTTGGTAGTTTTTACACTACCCCGGTAGGCAGCTGAAAGGCACCACAAAACTTGTTCTACCTGCTTTCTGGGCTGAGATGGGGAATCGCTGAATTTTGGACTCGGCTGGTGACAAAATGTTCCAAACACACCCCATGCACAACTCCACCGGGGAAGGTGCCAGAAACGAGTTCTGTTGGTAGTTTTTACACTACCCCGGTAGGCAGCTGAAAGGCACCACAAAACTTGTTCTACCTGCTTTCTGGGCTGAGATGGGGAATCGTTGAATTTTGGACTCGGCTGGTAACAAAATGTTCCAAACACACCCCATGCACAGCTCCACCGGGGAAGGTGCCAGAATCGAGTTCCGTTGGTAGTTTTTACACTACCCCGGTAGGCAGCTGAAAGGCACCACAAAACTTGTTCTACCTGCTTTCTGGGCTGAGATGGGGAACGGCTGAATTTTGGACTCGGCTGGTGACAAAATGTTCCAAACACACCCCATGCACAACTCCACCGAGGAAGGTGCCAGAAACGAGTTCTGTTGGTAGTTTTTACACTACCCCGGTAGGCAGCTGAAAGGCACCACAAAAGTTTTTCTACCTGCTTTCTGGGCTGAGATGGGGAATCGCTGAATTTTGGACTCGGCTGCTGACAAAATGTTCCAAACACACCCCATGCACAACTCCACCGGGGAAGGTGCCAGAAACGAGTTCTGTTGGTAGTTTTTACACTACCCCGGTAGGCAGCTGAAAGGCACCACAAAACTTGTTCTACCTGCTTTCTGGGCTGAGATGGGGAACGGCTGAGTTTTGGACTCGGCTGGTAACAAAATGTTCCAAACACACCCCATGCACAACTCCACCGGGGAAGGTGCCAGAAACGAGTTCTCTTGGTAGTTTTTACACTACCCCGGTAGGCAGCTGAAAGGCACCATTAAACCTTTTCTTATCTGCTTCCTGGGCTAGAGATGGGGAACAGCTGAATTTTGGACTCGGCTGGTGACAGAATGTTCCAAACACACCCCATGCACAACTCCACCGGGGAAGGTGCCAGAAACGAGTTCTGTTGGTAGTTTTTACACTACCCCGGTAGGCAGCTGAAAGGCACCACAAAACTTGTTCTACCTGCTTTCTGGGCTGAGATGGGGAACGGCTGAATTTTGGACTCGGCTGCTGACAAAATGTTCCAAACACACCCCATGCACACCTCCACTGGCAAAGGTGCCAGAAACGAGTTCTGTTGGTAGTTTTTACACTACCCCGGTAGGCAGCTGAAAGGCACCACAGAAGTTTTTCTACCTGCTTTCTGGGCTGAGATGGGGATCAGCTGAATTTTGGACTCGGCTGGTGACAAAATGTTCTAAACACACCCCATGCACAGCTCCACCGGGGAAGGTGCCAGAAACGAGTTCTGTTGGTAGTTTTTACACTACCCCGGTAGACAGCTGAAAGGCACCACAAAACTTGTTCTACCTGCTTTCTGGGCTGAGGTGGGGAACAGCTGAGTTTTGGACTCGGCTGGTAACAAAATGTTCTAAACACACCCCATGCACAGCTCCACCGGCAAAGGTGCCAGAAAGGAGTTCTGTTGGTAGTTTTTACACTACCCCGGTAGGCAGCTGAAAGGCACCACAAAACTTGTTCTACCTGCTTTCTGGGCTGAGATGGGGAACGGCTGAATTTTGGACTCGGCTGGTAACAAAATGTTCCAAACACACCCCATGCACAGCTCCACCGGCAAAGGTGCCAGAAACGAGTTCTGTTGGTAGTTTTTACACTACCCCGGTAGGCAGCTGAAAGGCACCACAAAAGTTTTTCTACCTGCTTTCTGGGCTGAGATGGGGAACAGCTGAGTTTTGGACTCGGCTGCTGACAAAATGTTCCAAACACACCCCATGCACAACTCCACCGGGGAAGGTGCCAGAAACGAGTTCTGTTGGTAGTTTTTACACTACCCCGGTAGGCAGCTGAAAGGCACCACAAAACTTGTTCTACCTGCTTTCTGGGCTGAGATGGGGAACGGCTGAATTTTGGACTCGGCTGCTGACAAAATGTTCCAAACACACCCCATGCACAACTCCACCGGGGAAGGTGCCAGAAACGAGTTCTGTTGGTAGTTTTTACACTACCCCGGTAGGCAGCTGAAAGGCACCACAAAACTTGTTCTACCTGCTTTCTGGGCTGAGATGGGGAATCGCTGAATTTTGGACTCGGCTGGTGACAAAATGTTCCAAACACACCCCATGCACACCTCCACCGGGGAAGGTGCCAGAAACGAGTTCTGTTGGTAGTTTTTACACTACCCCGGTAGGCAGCTGAAAGGCACCACAAAACTTGTTCTACCTGCTTTCTGGGCTGAGATGGGGAATCGCTGAATTTTGGACTCGGCTGGTGACAAAATGTTCCAAACACACCCCATGCACAACTCCACCGGGGAAGGTGCCAGAAACGAGTTCTGTTGGTAGTTTTTACACTACCCCGGTAGGCAGCTGAAAGGCACCACAAAACTTGTTCTACCTGCTTTCTGGGCTGAGATGGGGAATCGCTGAATTTTGGACTCGGCTGGTGACAAAATGTTCCAAACACACCCCATGCACAACTCCACCGGGGAAGGTGCCAGAAAGGAGTTCTGTTGGTAGTTTTTACACTACCCCGGTAGGCAGCTGAAAGGCACCACAAAACTTGTTCTACCTGCTTTCTGGGCTGAGATGGGGAATCGCTGAATTTTGGACTCGGCTGGTGACAAAATGTTCCAAACACACCCCATGCACAACTCCACCGGGGAAGGTGCCAGAAACGAGTTCTGTTGGTAGTTTTTACACTACCCCGGTAGGCAGCTGAAAGGCACCACAAAACTTGTTCTACCTGCTTTCTGGGCTGAGATGGGGAATCGCTGAATTTTGGACTCGGCTGGTGACAAAATGTTCCAAACACACCCCATGCACAGCTCCACCGGGGAAGGTGCCAGAATCGAGTTCCGTTGGTAGTTTTTACACTACCCCGGTAGGCAAGAGAAAGGCACCACAAAACTTGTTCTACCTGCTTTCTGGGCTGAGATGGGGAACGGCTGAATTTTGGACTCGGCTGCTGACAAAATGTTCCAAACACACCCCATGCACAACTCCACCGAGGAAGGTGCCAGAAACGAGTTCTGTTGGTAGTTTTTACACTACCCCGGTAGGCAGCTGAAAGGCACCACAAAAGTTTTTCTACCTGCTTTCTGGGCTGAGATGGGGAATCGCTGAATTTTGGACTCGGCTGGTGACAAAATGTTCCAAACACACCCCATGCACAACTCCACCGGGGAAGGTGCCAGAAACGAGTTCTGTTGGTAGTTTTTACACTACCCCGGTAGGCAGCTGAAAGGCACCACAAAACTTGTTCTACCTGCTTTCTGGGCTGAGATGGGGAACGGCTGAGTTTTGGACTCGGCTGGTAACAAAATGTTCCAAACACACCCCATGCACAACTCCACCGGGGAAGGTGCCAGAAACGAGTTCCGTTGGTAGTTTTTACACTACCCCGGTAGGCAGCTGAAAGGCACCATTAAACCTTTTCTTATCTGCTTCCTGGGCTAGAGATGGGGAACAGCTGAATTTTGGACTCGGCTGGTGACAAAATGTTCCAAACACACCCCATGCACAACTCCACCGGGGAAGGTGCCAGAAACGAGTTCTGTTGGTAGTTTTTACACTACCCCGGTAGGCAGCTGAAAGGCACCACAAAACTTGTTCTACCTGCTTTCTGGGCTGAGATGGGGAATCGCTGAATTTTGGACTCGGCTGGTGACAAAATGTTCCAAACACACCCCATGCACACCTCCACCGGGGAAGGTGCCAGAAACGAGTTCTGTTGGTAGTTTTTACACTACCCCGGTAGGCAGCTGGAAGGCACCACAAAACTTGTTCTACCTGCTTTCTGGGCTGAGATGGGGAATCGCTGAATTTTGGACTCGGCTGGTGACAAAATGTTCCAAACACACCCCATGCACAACTCCACCGGAGAAGGTGCCAGAAACGAGTTCTGTTGGTAGTTTTTACACTACCCCGGTAGGCAGCTGAAAGGCACCACAAAACTTGTTCTACCTGCTTTCTGGGCTGAGATGGGGAATCGCTGAATTTTGGACTCGGCTGGTGACAAAATGTTCCAAACACACCCCATGCACAACTCCACCGGGGAAGGTGCCAGAAACGAGTTCTGTTGGTAGTTTTTACACTACCCCGGTAGGCAGCTGAAAGGCACCACAAAACTTGTTCTACCTGCTTTCTGGGCTGAGATGGGGAATCGTTGAATTTTGGACTCGGCTGGTAACAAAATGTTCCAAACACACCCCATGCACAGCTCCACCGGGGAAGGTGCCAGAATCGAGTTCCGTTGGTAGTTTTTACACTACCCCGGTAGGCAGCTGAAAGGCACCACAAAACTTGTTCTACCTGCTTTCTGGGCTGAGATGGGGAACGGCTGAATTTTGGACTCGGCTGGTGACAAAATGTTCCAAACACACCCCATGCACAACTCCACCGAGGAAGGTGCCAGAAACGAGTTCTGTTGGTAGTTTTTACACTACCCCGGTAGGCAGCTGAAAGGCACCACAAAACTTGTTCTACCTGCTTTCTGGGCTGAGATGGGGAATCGCTGAATTTTGGACTCGGCTGCTGACAAAATGTTCCAAACACACCCCATGCACAGCTCCACCGGGGAAGGTGCCAGAAAGGAGTTCTCTTGGTAGTTTTTACAGTGCTCCGGGAGGCAGCTGAAAGGCACCAAAGAAGTTGTTCTACCTGCTTTCTGGGCTGAGATGGGGAATCGCTGATTGTTGCGGTCGGCTGGAGACGAAAAGTTCCAAACACACCCCATGCACACCTCCACCGGGGAAGGTGCCAGAAACGAGTTCTGTTGGTAGTTTTTACACTACCCCGGTAGGCAGCTGAAAGGCACCACAAAACTTGTTCTACCTGCTTTCTGGGCTGAGATGGGGAATCGCTGAATTTTGGACTCGGCTGGTGACAAAATGTTCCAAACACACCCCATGCACAACTCCACCGGGGAAGGTGCCAGAAACGAGTTCTGTTGGTAGTTTTTACACTACCCCGGTAGGCAGCTGAAAGGCACCACAAAACTTGTTCTACCTGCTTTCTGGGCTGAGATGGGGAATCGCTGAATTTTGGACTCGGCTGGTGACAAAATGTTCCAAACACACCCCATGCACAGCTCCACCGGGGAAGGTGCCAGAATCGAGTTCCGTTGGTAGTTTTTACACTACCCCGGTAGGCAGCTGAAAGGCACCACAAAACTTGTTCTACCTGCTTTCTGGGCTGAGATGGGGAACGGCTGAATTTTGGACTCGGCTGCTGACAAAATGTTCCAAACACACCCCATGCACAACTCCACCGAGGAAGGTGCCAGAAACGAGTTCTGTTGGTAGTTTTTACACTACCCCGGTAGGCAGCTGAAAGGCACCACAAATGTTTTTCTACCTGCTTTCTGGGCTGAGATGGGGAATCGCTGAATTTTGGACTCGGCTGCTGACAAAATGTTCCAAACACACCCCATGCACAACTCCACCGGGGAAGGTGCCAGAAACGAGTTCTGTTGGTAGTTTTTACACTACCCCGGTAGGCAGCTGAAAGGCACCACAAAACTTGTTCTACCTGCTTTCTGGGCTGAGATGGGGAACGGCTGAGTTTTGGACTCGGCTGGTAACAAAATGTTCCAAACACACCCCATGCACAACTCCACCGGGGAAGGTGCCAGAAACGAGTACTGTTGGTAGTTTTTACACTACCCCGGTAGGCAGCTGAAAGGCACCATTAAACCTTTTCTTATCTGCTTCCTGGGCTAGAGATGGGGAACAGCTGAATTTTGGACTCGGCTGGTGACAAAATGTTCCAAACACACTCCATGCACAACTCCACCGGGGAAGGTGCCAGAAACGAGTTCTGTTGGTAGTTTTTACACTACCCCGGTAGGCAGCTGAAAGGCACCACAAAACTTGTTCTACCTGCTTTCTGGGCTGAGATGGGGAATCGCTGAATTTTGGACTCGGCTGGTGACAAAATGTTCCAAACACACCCCATGCACACCTCCACCGGGGAAGGTGCCAGAAACGAGTTCTGTTGGTAGTTTTTACACTACCCCGGTAGGCAGCTGGAAGGCACCACAAAACTTGTTCTACCTGCTTTCTGGGCTGAGATGGGGAATCGCTGAATTTTGGACTCGGCTGCTGACAAAATGTTCCAAACACACCCCATGCACAACTCCACCGGGGAAGGTGCCAGAAACGAGTTCTGTTGGTAGTTTTTACACTACCCCGGTAGGCAGCTGAAAGGCACCACAAAACTTGTTCTACCTGCTTTCTGGGCTGAGATGGGGAATCGCTGAATTTTGGACTCGGCTGGTGACAAAATGTTCCAAACACACCCCATGCACAACTCCACCGGAGAAGGTGCCAGAAACGAGTTCTGTTGGTAGTTTTTACACTACCCCGGTAGGCAAGAGAAAGGCACCACAAAACTTGTTCTACCTGCTTTCTGGGCTGAGATGGGGAATCGCTGAATTTTGGACTCGGCTGGTGACAAAATGTTCCAAACACACCCCATGCACAACTCCACCGGGGAAGGTGCCAGAAACGAGTTCTGTTGGTAGTTTTTACACTACCCCGGTAGGCAGCTGAAAGGCACCACAAAACTTGTTCTACCTGCTTTCTGGGCTGAGATGGGGAATCGTTGAATTTTGGACTCGGCTGGTGACAAAATGTTCCAAACACACCCCATGCACAGCTCCACCGGGGAAGGTGCCAGAATCGAGTTCCGTTGGTAGTTTTTACACTACCCCGGTAGGCAGCTGAAAGGCACCACAAAACTTGTTCTACCTGCTTTCTGGGCTGAGATGGGGAACGGCTGAATTTTGGACTCGGCTGGTGACAAAATGTTCCAAACACACCCCATGCACAACTCCACCGAGGAAGGTGCCAGAAACGAGTTCTGTTGGTAGTTTTTACACTACCCCGGTAGGCAGCTGAAAGGCACCACAAAACTTGTTGTACCTGCTTTCTGGGCTGAGATGAGGAACGGCTGAATTTTGGACTCGGCTGGTGACAAAATGTTCCAAACACACCCCATGCACAACTCCACCGGGGAAGGTGCCAGAAACGAGTTCTGTTGGTAGTTTTTTCACTACCCCGGTAGGCAGCTGAAAGGCACCACAAAACTTGTTGTACCTGCTTTCTGGGCAGAGATGGGGAACGGCTGAATTTTGGACTCGGCTGGTAACAAAATGTTCCAAACACACCCCATGCACAACTCCACCGGGGAAGGTGCCAGAAACGAGTTCTGTTGGTAGTTTTTACACTACCCCGGTAGGCAGCTGAAAGGCACCACAAAACTTGTTCTACCTGCTTTCTGGGCTGAGATGGGGAATCGCTGAATTTTGGACTCGGCTGGTGACAAAATGTTCCAAACACACCCCATGCACACCTTCACTGGCAAAGGTGCCAGAAACGAGTTCTGTTGGTAGTTTTTACACTACCCCAGTAGGCAGCTGAAAGGCACCACAAAACTTGTTCTACCTGCTTTCTGGGCTGAGATGGGGAATCGCTGAATTTTGGACTCGGCTGGTGACAAAATGTTCCAAACACACCCCATGCACAACTCCTCCGGGGAAGGTGCCAGAAACGAGTTCTGTTGGTAGTTTTTACACTACCCCGGTAGGCAGCTGAAAGGCACCACAAAAGTTTTTCTACCTGCTTTCTGGGCTGAGATGGGGATCCGCTGAATTTTGGACTCGGCTGCTGACAAAATGTTCCAAACACACCCCATGCACAACTCCACCGGGGAAGGGGCCAGAAACGAGTTCTGTTGGTAGTTTTTACACTACCCCGGTAGGCAGCTGAAAGGCACCACAAAACTTGTTGTACCTGCTTTCTGGGCTGAGATGGGGAACGGCTGAATTTTGGACTCGGCTGCTGACAAAATGTTCCAAACACACCCCATGCACAGCTCCACCGGCAAAGGTGCCAGAAACGAGTTCTGTTGGTAGTTTTTACAGTACCCCAGTAGGCAGCTGAAAGGCACCACAAAACTTGTTGTACCTGCTTTCTGGGCTGAGATGAGGAACGGCTGAGTTTTGGACTCGGCTGGTGAAAAAATGTTCCAAACACACCCCATGCACACCTCCACCGGGGAAGGTGCCAGAAACGAGTTATGTTGGTAGTTTTTACACTACCCCGGTAGGCAGCTGAAAGGCACCACAAAAGTTTTGCTACCTGCTTTCTGGGCTGAGATGGGGAATCGCTGAATTTTGGACTCGGCTCCTGACAAAATGTTCCAAACACACCCCATGCACACCTCCACCGGGGAAGGTGCCAGAAACGAGTTCTGTTGGTAGTTTTTACACTACCCCGGTAGGCAGCTGAAAGGCACCACAAAACTTGTTCTACCTGCTTTCTGGGCTGAGATGGAGAATCGCTGAATTTTGGACTCGGCTCCTGACAAAATGTTCCAAACACACCCCATGCACAACTCCACCGGGGAAGGTGCGAGAAAGGAGTTCTGTTGGTAGTTTTTACACTACCCCGGTAGGCAGCTGAAAGGCACCACAAAACTTGTTGTACCTGCTTTCTGGGCTGAGATGGAGAATCGCTGAATTTTGGACTCGGCTGGTGACAAAATGTTCCAAACACACCCCATGCACAACTCCACCGGGGAAGGTGCCAGAAACGAGTTCTGTTGGTAGTTTTTACACTACCCCGGTAGGCAGCTGAAAGGCACCACAAAACTTGTTCTACCTGCTTTCTGGGCAGAGATGGGGAACGGCTGAATTTTGGACTCGGCTGGTGAAAAAATGTTCCAAACACACCCCATGCACAACTCCACCGGGGAAGGTGCCAGAAACGAGTTCTGTTGGTAGTTTTTACACTACCCCGGTAGGCAGCTGAAAGGCACCACAAAACTTGTTCTACCTGCTTTCTGGGCTGAGATGGGGAATCGCTGAATTTTGGACTCGGCTGGTGACAAAATGTTCCAAACACACCCCATGCACACCTTCACTGGCAAAGGTGCCAGAAACGAGTTCTGTTGGTAGTTTTTACACTACCCCGGTAGGCAGCTGAAAGGCACCACAAAACTTGTTCTACCTGCTTTCTGGGCTGAGATGGGGAATCGCTGAATTTTGGACTCGGCTGGTGACAAAATGTTCCAAACACACCCCATGCACACCTTCACTGGCAAAGGTGCCAGAAACGAGTTCTGTTGGTAGTTTTTACACTACCCCGGTAGGCAGCTGAAAGGCACCACAAAACTTGTTCTACCTGCTTTCTGGGCTGAGATGGGGAACAGCTGAATTTTGGACTCGGCTGGTGACAAAATGTTCCAAACACACCCCATGCACAGCTCCACCGGGGAAGGTGCCAGAAACGAGTTCTGTTGGTAGTTTTTACACTACCCCGGTAGGCAGCTGAAAGGCACCACAAAAGTTTTGCTGCCTGCTTTCTGGGCTGAGATGGGGAACGGCTGAATTTTGGACTCGGCTGGTGAAAAAATGTTCCAAACACACCCCATGCACAACTCCACCGGGGAAGGTGCCAGAAACGAGTTCTGTTGGTAGTTTTTACACTACCCCGGTAGGCAAGAGAAAGGCACCACAAAACTTGTTGTACCTGCTTTCTGGGCTGAGATGGAGAATCGCTGAATTTTGGACTCGGCTGGTGACAAAATGTTCCAAACACACCCCATGCACAACTCCACCGGGGAAGGTGCCAGAAACGAGTTCTGTTGGTAGTTTTTACAGTACCCCGGTAGGCAGCTGAAAGGCACCACAAAACTTGTTGTACCTGCTTTCTGGGCTGAGATGGAGAATCGCTGAATTTTGGACTCGGCTGCTGACAAAATGTTCCAAACACACCCCATGCACAGCTCCACCGGCAAAGGTGCCAGAAACGAGTTCTGTTGGTAGTTTTTACACTACCCCGGTAGGCAGCTGAAAGGCACCACAAAACTTGTTCTACCTGCTTTCTGGGCTGAGATGGAGAATCGCTGAATTTTGGACTCGGCTGCTGACAAAATGTTCCAAACACACCCCATGCACAACTCCTCCGGGGAAGGTGCCAGAAACGAGTTCTGTTGGTAGTTTTTACACTACCCCGGTAGGCAAGAGAAAGGCACTACAAAACTTGTTCTACCTGCTTTCTGGGCTGAGATGGAGAATAGCTGAATTTTGGACTCGGCTGCTGACAAAATGTTCCAAACACACCCCATGCACAACTCCACCGGGGAAGGTGCCAGAAACGAGTTCTGTTGGTAGTTTTTACAGTACCCCGGTAGGCAGCTGAAAGGCACCACAAAAGTTTTTCTACCTGCTTTCTGGGCTGAGATGGAGAATCGCTGAATTTTGGACTCGGCTCCCGACAAAATGTTCCAAACACACCCCATGCACAACTCCACCGGGGAAGGTGCGAGAAAGGAGTTCTGTTGGTAGTTTTTACACTACCCCGGTAGGCAAGAGAAAGGCACCACAAAACTTGTTGTACCTGCTTTCTGGGCTGAGATGGAGAATCGCTGAATTTTGGACTCGGCTGGTGACAAAATGTTCCAAACACACCCCATGCACAACTCCACCGGGGAAGGTGCCAGAAACGAGTTCTGTTGGTAGTTTTTACACTACCCCGGTAGGCAGCTGAAAGGCACCACAAAACTTGTTGTACCTGCTTTCTGGGCTGAGATGGAGAATCGCTGAATTTTGGACTCGGCTGCTGACAAAATGTTCCAAACACACCCCATGCACAGCTCCACCGGCAAAGGTGCCAGAAACGAGTTCTGTTGGTAGTTTTTACACTACCCCGGTAGGCAGCTGAAAGGCACCACAAAACTTGTTCTACCTGCTTTCTGGGCTGAGATGGAGAATCGCTGAATTTTGGACTCGGCTGCTGACAAAATGTTCCAAACACACCCCATGCACAACTCCACCGGGGAAGGTGCCAGAAACGAGTTCTGTTGGTAGTTTTTACACTACCCCGGTAGGCAAGAGAAAGGCACTACAAAACTTGTTCTACCTGCTTTCTGGGCTGAGATGGAGAATAGCTGAATTTTGGACTCGGCTGCTGACAAAATGTTCCAAACACACCCCATGCACAACTCCACCGGGGAAGGTGCCAGAAAGGAGTTCTGTTGGTAGTTTTTACAGTACCCCGGTAGGCAGCTGAAAGGCACCACAAAAGTTTTTCTACCTGCTTTCTGGGCTGAGATGGGGAACAGCTGAGTTTTAGACTCGGCTGCTGACAAAATGTTCCAAACACACCCCATGCACAACTCCACCGGGGAAGGTGCCAGAAACGAGTTCTGTTGGTAGTTTTTACACTACCCCAGTAGGCAGCTGAAAGGCACCACAAAACTTGTTGTACCTGCTTTCTGGGCTGAGATGGAGAATCGCTGAATTTTGGACTCGGCTCCTGACAAAATGTTCCAAACACACCCCATGCACAACTCCACCGGGGAAGGGGCCAGAAACGAGTTCTGTTGGTAGTTTTTACACTACCCCGGTAGGCAGCTGAAAGGCACCACAAAACTTGTTGTACCTGCTTTCTGGGCTGAGATGGGGAACGGCTGAATTTTGGACTCGGCTGGTGACAAAATGTTCCAAACACACCCCATGCACAACTCCACCGGGGAAGGTGCCAGAAACGAGTTCTGTTGGTAGTTTTTACAGTACCCCGGTAGGCAGCTGAAAGGCACCACAAAACTTGTTGTACCTGCTTTCTGGGCTGAGATGGGGAAGCGCTGAATTTTGGACTCGGCTGGTGACAAAATGTTCCAATTACACCCCATGCACAGCTCCACCGGCAAAGGTGCCAGAAACGAGTTCTGTTGGTAGTTTTTACACTACCCCGGTAGGCAGCTGAAAGGCACCACAAAAGTTTTGCTGCCTGCTTTCTGGGCTGAGATGGGGAACGGCTGAATTTTGGACTCGGCTGCTGACAAAATGTTCCAAACACACCCCATGCACACCTCCACCGGGGAAGGTGCCAGAAACGAGTTCTGTTGGTAGTTTTTACACTACCCCGGTAGGCAAGAGAAAGGCACCACAAAACTTGTTGTACCTGCTTTCTGGGCTGAGATGGAGAATCGCTGAATTTTGGACTCGGCTGGTAACAAAATGTTCCAAACACACCCCATGCACAGCTCCACCGGGAAAGGTGCCAGAAACGAGTTCTGTTGGTAGTTTTTACACTACCCCGGTAGGCAGCTGAAAGGCACCACAAAAGTTTTGCTACCTGCTTTCTGGGCTGAGATGGGGAATCGCTGAATTTTGGACTCGGCTGGTGAAAAAATGTTCCAAACACACCCCATGCACACCTCCACCGGGGAAGGTGCCAGAAACGAGTTCTGTTGGTAGTTTTTACAGTACCCCGGTAGGCAAGAGAAAGGCACCACAAAACTTGTTCTACCTGCTTTCTGGGCTGAGATGGAGAATCGCTGAATTTTGGAGTCGGCTCCTGACAAAATGTTCCAAACACACCCCATGCACACCTCCTCCGGGGAAGGTGCCAGAAACGAGTTCTGTTGGTAGTTTTTACACTACCCCGGTAGGCAGCTGAAAGGCACTACAAAACTTGTTCTACCTGCTTTCTGGGCTGAGATGGAGAATAGCTGAATTTTGGACTCGGCTGCTGACAAAATGTTCCAAACACACCCCATGCACAACTCCACCGGGGAAGGTGCCAGAAAGGAGTTCTGTTGGTAGTTTTTACAGTACCCCGGTAGGCAGCTGAAAGGCACCACAAAAGTTTTTCTACCTGCTTTCTGGGCTGAGATGGGGAACAGCTGAGTTTTAGACTCGGCTGCTGACAAAATGTTCCAAACACACCCCATGCACAACTCCACCGGGGAAGGTGCCAGAAACGAGTTCTGTTGGTAGTTTTTACACTACCCCAGTAGGCAGCTGAAAGGCACCACAAAACTTGTTGTACCTGCTTTCTGGGCTGAGATGGAGAATCGCTGAATTTTGGACTCGGCTCCTGACAAAATGTTCCAAACACACCCCATGCACAACTCCACCGGGGAAGGGGCCAGAAACGAGTTCTGTTGGTAGTTTTTACACTACCCCGGTAGGCAGCTGAAAGGCACCACAAAACTTGTTGTACCTGCTTTCTGGGCTGAGATGGGGAACGGCTGAATTTTGGACTCGGCTGGTGACAAAATGTTCCAAACACACCCCATGCACAACTCCACCGGGGAAGGTGCCAGAAACGAGTTCTGTTGGTAGTTTTTACAGTACCCCGGTAGGCAGCTGAAAGGCACCACAAAACTTGTTGTACCTGCTTTCTGGGCTGAGATGGGGAAGCGCTGAATTTTGGACTCGGCTGGTGACAAAATGTTCCAATTACACCCCATGCACAGCTCCACCGGCAAAGGTGCCAGAAACGAGTTCTGTTGGTAGTTTTTACACTACCCCGGTAGGCAGCTGAAAGGCACCACAAAACTTGTTCTACCTGCTTTCTGGGCTGAGATGGAGAATCGCTGAATTTTGGATTCGGCTGCTGACAAAATGTTCCAAACACACCCCATGCACAACTCCTCCGGGGAAGGTGCCAGAAACGAGTTCTGTTGGTAGTTTTTACACTACCCCGGTAGGCAAGAGAAAGGCACTACAAAACTTGTTCTACCTGCTTTCTGGGCTAAGATGGAGAATAGCTGAATTTTGGACTCGGCTGGTGACAAAATGTTCCAAACACACCCCATGCACAACTCCACCGGGGAAGGTGCCAGAAACGAGTTCTTTTGGTAGTTTTTACACTACCCCGGTAGGCAGCTGAAAGGCACCACAAAAGTTTTTCTACCTGCTTTCTGGGCTGAGATGGGGATCAGCTGAATTTTGGACTCGGCTGCTGACAAAATGTTCCAAACACACCCCATGCACACCTCCACCGGGGAAGGTGCCAGAAACGAGTTCTGTTGGTAGTTTTTACAGTACCCCGGTAGGCAGCTGAAAGGCACCACAAAACTTGTTGTACCTGCTTTCTGGGCTGAGATGGAGAATCGCTGAATTTTGGACTCGGCTGGTGACAAAATGTTCCAAACACACCCCATGCACAACTCCACCGGGGAAGGTGCCAGAAACGAGTTCTGTTGGTAGTTTTTACACTACCCCGGTAGGCAGCTGAAAGGCACCACAAAACTTGTTGTACCTGCTTTCTGGGCTGAGATGGGGAACAGCTGAATTTTGGACTCGGCTGGTGACAAAATGTTCCAAACACACCCCATGCACAGCTCCACCGCCAAAGGTGCCAGAAACGAGTTCTGTTGGTAGTTTTTACACTACCCCGGTAGGCAGCTGAAAGGCACCACAAAAGTTTTGCTGCCTGCTTTCTGGGCAGAGATGGGGAACGGCTGAATTTTGGACTCGGCTGGTGACGAAATGTTCCAAACACACCCCATGCAGACCTCCACCGGGGAAGGTGCCAGAAACGAGTTCTGTTGGTAGTTTTTACACTACCACGGTAGGCAGCTGAAAGGCACCACAAAACTTGTTCTACCTGCTTTCTGGGCTGAGATGGAGAATCGCTGAATTTTGGACTCGGCTCCTGACAAAATGTTCCAAACACACCCCATGCACAACTCCACCAGGGAAGGTGCCAGAAACGAGTTCTGTTGGTAGTTTTTACAGTACCCCGGTAGGCAGCTGAAAGGCACCACAAAACTTGTTGTACCTGCTTTCTGGGCTGAGATGGAGAATCGCTGAATTTTGGACTCGGCTGGTGACAAAATGTTCCAAACACACCCCATGCACAGCTCCACCGGCAAAGGTGCCAGAAACGAGTTCTGTTGGTAGTTTTTACACTACCCCGGTAGGCAGCTGAAAGGCACCACAAAACTTGTTCTACCTGCTTTCTGGGCTGAGATGGAGAATCGCTGAATTTTGGATTCGGCTGCTGACAAAATGTTCCAAACACACCCCATGCACAACTCCTCCGGGGAAGGTGCCAGAAACGAGTTCTGTTGGTAGTTTTTACACTACCCCGGTAGGCAAGAGAAAGGCACTACAAAACTTGTTGTACCTGCTTTCTGGGCTGAGATGGAGAATAGCTGAATTTTGGACTCGGCTGCTGACAAAATGTTCCAAACACACCCCATGCACAACTCCACCGGGGAAGGTGCCAGAAAGGAGTTCTGTTGGTAGTTTTTACAGTACCCCGGTAGGCAGCTGAAAGGCACCACAAAAGTTTTTCTACCTGCTTTCTGGGCTGAGATGGGGAACAGCTGAGTTTTAGACTCGGCTGCTGACAAAATGTTCCAAACACACCCCATGCACAACTCCACCGGGGAAGGTGCCAGAAACGAGTTCTGTTGGTAGTTTTTACACTACCCCAGTAGGCAGCTGAAAGGCACCACAAAACTTGTTGTACCTGCTTTCTGGGCTGAGATGGAGAATCGCTGAATTTTGGACTCGGCTGGTGACAAAATGTTCCAAACACACCCCATGCACAACTCCACCGGGGAAGGGGCCAGAAACGAGTTCTGTTGGTAGTTTTTACACTACCCCGGTAGGCAGCTGAAAGGCACCACAAAACTTGTTGTACCTGCTTTCTGGGCTGAGATGGGGAACGGCTGAATTTTGGACTCGGCTGGTGACAAAATGTTCCAAACACACCCCATGCACAACTCCACCGGGGAAGGTGCCAGAAACGAGTTCTGTTGGTAGTTTTTACAGTACCCCGGTAGGCAGCTGAAAGGCACCACAAAACTTGTTGTACCTGCTTTCTGGGCTGAGATGGGGAAGCGCTGAATTTTGGACTCGGCTGGTGACAAAATGTTCCAATTACACCCCATGCACAGCTCCACCGGCAAAGGTGCCAGAAACGAGTTCTGTTGGTAGTTTTTACACTACCCCGGTAGGCAGCTGAAAGGCACCACAAAAGTTTTGCTGCCTGCTTTCTGGGCTGAGATGGGGAACGGCTGAATTTTGGACTCGGCTGCTGACAAAATGTTCCAAACACACCCCATGCACACCTCCACCGGGGAAGGTGCCAGAAACGAGTTCTGTTGGTAGTTTTTACACTACCCCGGTAGGCAAGAGAAAGGCACCACAAAACTTGTTGTACCTGCTTTCTGGGCTGAGATGGAGAATCGCTGAATTTTGGACTCGGCTGGTAACAAAATGTTCCAAACACACCCCATGCACAGCTCCACCGGGAAAGGTGCCAGAAACGAGTTCTGTTGGTAGTTTTTACACTACCCCGGTAGGCAGCTGAAAGGCACCACAAAAGTTTTGCTACCTGCTTTCTGGGCTGAGATGGGGAATCGCTGAATTTTGGACTCGGCTGGTGAAAAAATGTTCCAAACACACCCCATGCACACCTCCACCGGGGAAGGTGCCAGAAACGAGTTCTGTTGGTAGTTTTTACAGTACCCCGGTAGGCAAGAGAAAGGCACCACAAAACTTGTTCTACCTGCTTTCTGGGCTGAGATGGAGAATCGCTGAATTTTGGAGTCGGCTCCTGACAAAATGTTCCAAACACACCCCATGCACACCTCCTCCGGGGAAGGTGCCAGAAACGAGTTCTGTTGGTAGTTTTTACACTACCCCGGTAGGCAGCTGAAAGGCACTACAAAACTTGTTCTACCTGCTTTCTGGGCTGAGATGGAGAATAGCTGAATTTTGGACTCGGCTGCTGACAAAATGTTCCAAACACACCCCATGCACAACTCCACCGGGGAAGGTGCCAGAAAGGAGTTCTGTTGGTAGTTTTTACAGTACCCCGGTAGGCAGCTGAAAGGCACCACAAAAGTTTTTCTACCTGCTTTCTGGGCTGAGATGGGGAACAGCTGAGTTTTAGACTCGGCTGCTGACAAAATGTTCCAAACACACCCCATGCACAACTCCACCGGGGAAGGTGCCAGAAACGAGTTCTGTTGGTAGTTTTTACACTACCCCAGTAGGCAGCTGAAAGGCACCACAAAACTTGTTGTACCTGCTTTCTGGGCTGAGATGGAGAATCGCTGAATTTTGGACTCGGCTCCTGACAAAATGTTCCAAACACACCCCATGCACAACTCCACCGGGGAAGGGGCCAGAAACGAGTTCTGTTGGTAGTTTTTACACTACCCCGGTAGGCAGCTGAAAGGCACCACAAAACTTGTTGTACCTGCTTTCTGGGCTGAGATGGGGAACGGCTGAATTTTGGACTCGGCTGGTGACAAAATGTTCCAAACACACCCCATGCACAACTCCACCGGGGAAGGTGCCAGAAACGAGTTCTGTTGGTAGTTTTTACAGTACCCCGGTAGGCAGCTGAAAGGCACCACAAAACTTGTTGTACCTGCTTTCTGGGCTGAGATGGGGAAGCGCTGAATTTTGGACTCGGCTGGTGACAAAATGTTCCAATTACACCCCATGCACAGCTCCACCGGCAAAGGTGCCAGAAACGAGTTCTGTTGGTAGTTTTTACACTACCCCGGTAGGCAGCTGAAAGGCACCACAAAACTTGTTCTACCTGCTTTCTGGGCTGAGATGGAGAATCGCTGAATTTTGGATTCGGCTGCTGACAAAATGTTCCAAACACACCCCATGCACAACTCCTCCGGGGAAGGTGCCAGAAACGAGTTCTGTTGGTAGTTTTTACACTACCCCGGTAGGCAAGAGAAAGGCACTACAAAACTTGTTCTACCTGCTTTCTGGGCTAAGATGGAGAATAGCTGAATTTTGGACTCGGCTGGTGACAAAATGTTCCAAACACACCCCATGCACAACTCCACCGGGGAAGGTGCCAGAAACGAGTTCTTTTGGTAGTTTTTACACTACCCCGGTAGGCAGCTGAAAGGCACCACAAAAGTTTTTCTACCTGCTTTCTGGGCTGAGATGGGGATCAGCTGAATTTTGGACTCGGCTGCTGACAAAATGTTCCAAACACACCCCATGCACACCTCCACCGGGGAAGGTGCCAGAAACGAGTTCTGTTGGTAGTTTTTACAGTACCCCGGTAGGCAGCTGAAAGGCACCACAAAACTTGTTGTACCTGCTTTATGGGCTGAGATGGAGAATCGCTGAATTTTGGACTCGGCTGGTGACAAAATGTTCCAAACACACCCCATGCACAACTCCACCGGGGAAGGTGCCAGAAACGAGTTCTGTTGGTAGTTTTTACACTACCCCGGTAGGCAGCTGAAAGGCACCACAAAACTTGTTGTACCTGCTTTCTGGGCTGAGATGGGGAACAGCTGAATTTTGGACTCGGCTGGTGACAAAATGTTCCAAACACACCCCATGCACAGCTCCACCGCCAAAGGTGCCAGAAACGAGTTCTGTTGGTAGTTTTTACACTACCCCGGTAGGCAGCTGAAAGGCACCACAAAAGTTTTGCTGCCTGCTTTCTGGGCAGAGATGGGGAACGGCTGAATTTTGGACTCGGCTGGTGACGAAATGTTCCAAACACACCCCATGCAGACCTCCACCGGGGAAGGTGCCAGAAACGAGTTCTGTTGGTAGTTTTTACACTACCACGGTAGGCAGCTGAAAGGCACCACAAAACTTGTTCTACCTGCTTTCTGGGCTGAGATGGAGAATCGCTGAATTTTGGACTCGGCTCCTGACAAAATGTTCCAAACACACCCCATGCACAACTCCACCAGGGAAGGTGCCAGAAACGAGTTCTGTTGGTAGTTTTTACAGTACCCCGGTAGGCAGCTGAAAGGCACCACAAAACTTGTTGTACCTGCTTTCTGGGCTGAGATGGAGAATCGCTGAATTTTGGACTCGGCTGGTGACAAAATGTTCCAAACACACCCCATGCACAGCTCCACCGGCAAAGGTGCCAGAAACGAGTTCTGTTGGTAGTTTTTACACTACCCCGGTAGGCAGCTGAAAGGCACCACAAAACTTGTTCTACCTGCTTTCTGGGCTGAGATGGAGAATCGCTGAATTTTGGATTCGGCTGCTGACAAAATGTTCCAAACACACCCCATGCACAACTCCTCCGGGGAAGGTGCCAGAAACGAGTTCTGTTGGTAGTTTTTACACTACCCCGGTAGGCAAGAGAAAGGCACTACAAAACTTGTTGTACCTGCTTTCTGGGCTGAGATGGAGAATAGCTGAATTTTGGACTCGGCTGCTGACAAAATGTTCCAAACACACCCCATGCACAACTCCACCGGGGAAGGTGCCAGAAACGAGTTCTTTTGGTAGTTTTTACACTACCCCGGTAGGCAGCTGAAAGGCACCACAAAAGTTTTTCTACCTGCTTTCTGGGCTGAGATGGGGATCAGCTGAATTTTGGACTCGGCTGCTGACAAAATGTTCCAAACACACCCCATGCACACCTCCACCGGGGAAGGTGCCAGAAACGAGTTCTGTTGGTAGTTTTTACAGTACCCCGGTAGGCAGCTGAAAGGCACCACAAAACTTGTTGTACCTGCTTTCTGGGCTGAGATGGAGAATCGCTGAATTTTGGACTCGGCTGGTGACAAAATGTTCCAAACACACCCCATGCACAACTCCACCGGGGAAGGTGCCAGAAACGAGTTCTGTTGGTAGTTTTTACACTACCCCGGTAGGCAGCTGAAAGGCACCACAAAACTTGTTCTACCTGCTTTCTGGGCTGAGATGGGGAACAGCTGAATTTTGGACTCGGCTGGTGACAAAATGTTCCAAACACACCCCATGCACAACTCCACCGGGGAAGGTGCCAGAAACGAGTTCTGTTGGTAGTTTTTACACTACCCCGGTAGGCAGCTGAAAGGCACCACAAAACTTGTTGTACCTGCTTTCTGGGCTGAGATGGGGAACGGCTGAATTTTGGACTCGGCTGGTGAAAAAATGTTCCAAACACACCCCATGCACACCTCCACCGGGGAAGGTGCCAGAAACGAGTTCTGTTGGTAGATTTTACAGTACCCCGGTAGGCAAGAGAAAGGCACCACAAAACTTGTTCTACCTGCTTTCTGGGCTGAGATGGAGAATCGCTGAATTTTGGACTCGGCTCCTGACAAAATGTTCCAAACACACCCCATGCACAACTCCACCGGGGAAGGTGCGAGAAAGGAGTTCTGTTGGTAGTTTTTACAGTACCCCGGTAGGCAGCTGAAAGGCACCACAAAACTTGTTCTACCTGCTTTCTGGGCTGAGATGGAGAATCGCTGAATTTTGGACTCGGCTGCTGACAAAATGTTCCAAACACACCCCATGCACAACTCCTCCGGGGAAGGTGCCAGAAACGAGTTCCGTTGGTAGTTTTTACACTACCCCGGTAGGCAAGAGAAAGGCACTACAAAACTTGTTCTACCTGCTTTCTGGGCTGAGATGGAGAATAGCTGAATTTTGGACTCGGCTGCTGACAAATTGTTCCAAACACACACCATGCACAACTCCACCGGGGAAGGGGCCAGAAACGAGTTCTGTTGGTAGTTTTTACACTACCCCGGTAGGCAGCTGAAAGGCACCACAAAACTTGTTGTACCTGCTTTCTGGGCTGAGATGGGGAAGCGCTGAATTTTGGACTCGGCTGCTGACAAAACGTTCCAAACACACCCCATGCACAACTCCACCGGGGAAGGTGCCAGAAACGAGTTCTGTTGGTAGTTTTTACACTACCCCGGTAGGCAAGAGAAAGGCACCACAAAACTTGTTCTACCTGCTTTCTGGGCTGAGATGGAGAATCGCTGAATTTTGGACTCGGCTGGTGAAAAAATGTTCCAAACACACCCCATGCACACCTCCACCGGGGAAGGTGCGAGAAACGAGTTCTCTTGGTAGTTTTTACACTACCCCGGTAGGCAGCTGAAAGGCACCACAAAACTTGTTGTACCTGCTTTCTGGGCTGAGATGGAGAATCGCTGAATTTTGGACTCGGCTGGTGACAAAATGTTCCAAACACACCCCATGCACAACTCCACCGGGGAAGGTGCCAGAAACGAGTTCTCTTGGTAGTTTTTACAGTACCCCGGTAGGCAGCTGAAAGGCACCACAAAACTTGTTGTACCTGCTTTCTGGGCTGAGATGGGGAACAGCTGAATTTTGGACTCGGCTGGTAACAAAATGTTCCAAACACACCCCATGCACAACTCCACCGGGGAAGGTGCCAGAAACGAGTTCTGTTGGTAGTTTTTACACTACCCCGGTAGGCAGCTGAAAGGCACCACAAAACTTGTTGTACCTGCTTTCTGGGCTGAGATGGGGAACAGCTGAATTTTGGACTCGGCTGCTGACAAAATGTTCCAAACACACCCCATGCACAACTCCACCGGCAAAGGTGCCAGAAACGAGTTCCGTTGGTAGTTTTTACACTACCCCGGTAGGCAAGAGAAAGGCACTACAAAACTTGTTCTACCTGCTTTCTGGGCTGAGATGGAGAATAGCTGAATTTTGGACTCGGCTGCTGACAAATTGTTCCAAACACACCCCATGCACAACTCCACCGGGGAAGGGGCCAGAAACGAGTTCTGTTGGTAGTTTTTACACTACCCCGGTAGGCAGCTGAAAGGCACCACAAAACTTGTTCTACCTGCTTTCTGGGCTGAGATGGGGAAGCGCTGAATTTTGGACTCGGCTGCTGACAAAACGTTCCAAACACACCCCATGCACAACTCCACCGGGGAAGGTGCCAGAAACGAGTTCTGTTGGTAGTTTTTACACTACCCCGGTAGGCAGCTGAAAGGCACCACAAAACTTGTTCTACCTGCTTTCTGGGCTGAGATGGAGAATCGCTGAATTTTGGACTCGGCTGGTGAAAAAATGTTCCAAACACACCCCATGCACATCTCCACCGGGGAAGGTGCGAGAAAGGAGTTCTGTTGGTAGTTTTTACACTACCCCGGTAGGCAGCTGAAAGGCACCACAAAACTTGTTCTACCTGCTTTCTGGGCTGAGATGGGGAATCGCTGAATTTTCGACTCGGCTGGTGACAAAATGTTCCAAACACACCCCATGCACAACTCCACCGGGGAAGGTGCCAGAAACGAGTTCTGTTGGTAGTTTTTACACTACCCCGGTAGGCAGCTGAAAGGCACCACAAAACTTGTTCTACCTGCTTTCTGGGCTGAGATGGGGAACAGCTGAATTTTGGACTCGGCTGGTAACAAAATGTTTTAAACACACCCCATGCACAACTCCACCGGGGAAGGTGCCAGAAACGAGTTCTGTTGGTAGTTTTTACACTACCCCGGTAGGCAGCTGAAAGGCACCACAAAACTTGTTCTACCTGCTTTCTGGGCTGAGATGGGGAACAGCTGAATTTTGGACTCGGCTGGTGACAAAATGTTCCAAACACACCCCATGCACAGCTCCACCGGGGAAGGTGCCAGAAACGAGTTCTGTTGGTAGTTTTTACACTACCCCGGTAGGCAGCTGAAAGGCACCACAAAACTTGTTCTACCTGCTTTCTGGGCTGAGATGGGGAATCGCTGAATTTTGGACTCGGCTGGTGACAAAATGTTCCAAACACACCCCATGCACAACTCCTCCGGGGAAGGTGCCAGAAACGAGTTCTGTTGGTAGTTTTTACACTACCCCGGTAGGCAGCTGAAAGGCACCACAAAACTTGTTGTACCTGCTTTCTGGGCTGAGATGGGGAACGGCTGAATTTTGGACTCGGCTGGTGACAAAATGTTCCAAACACACCCCATGCACAGCTCCACCGGCAAAGGTGCCAGAAACGAGTTCTGTTGGTAGTTTTTACAGTACCCCGGTAGGCAGCTGAAAGGCACCACAAAACTTGTTGTACCTGCTTTCTGGGCTGAGATGAGGAACGGCTGAATTTTGGACTCGGCTGGTGACAAAATGTTCCAAACACACCCCATGCACAACTCCACCGGGGAAGGTGCCAGAAACGAGTTCTGTTGGTAGTTTTTACAGTACCCCAGTAGGCAGCTGAAAGGCACCACAAAACTTGTTGTACCTGCTTTCTGGGCTGAGATGAGGAACGGCTGAGTTTTGGACTCGGCTGGTGAAAAAATGTTCCAAACACACCCCATGCACACCTCCACCGGGGAAGGTGCCAGAAACGAGTTCTGTTGGTAGTTTTTACACTACCCCGGTAGGCAGCTGAAAGGCACCACAAAAGTTTTGCTACCTGCTTTCTGGGCTGAGATGGGGAATCGCTGAATTTTGGACTCGGCTCCTGACAAAATGTTCCAAACACACCCCATGCACACCTCCACCGGGGAAGGTGCCAGAAACGAGTTCTGTTGGTAGTTTTTACACTACCCCGGTAGGCAGCTGAAAGGCACCACAAAACTTGTTCTACCTGCTTTCTGGGCTGAGATGGAGAATCGCTGAATTTTGGACTCGGCTCCTGACAAAATGTTCCAAACACACCCCATGCACAACTCCACCGGGGAAGGTGCGAGAAAGGAGTTCTGTTGGTAGTTTTTACACTACCCCGGTAGGCAGCTGAAAGGCACCACAAAACTTGTTGTACCTGCTTTCTGGGCTGAGATGGAGAATCGCTGAATTTTGGACTCGGCTGGTGACAAAATGTTCCAAACACACCCCATGCACAACTCCACCGGGGAAGGTGCCAGAAACGAGTTCTGTTGGTAGTTTTTACACTACCCCGGTAGGCAGCTGAAAGGCACCACAAAACTTGTTCTACCTGCTTTCTGGGCAGAGATGGGGAACGGCTGAATTTTGGACTCGGCTGGTGAAAAAATGTTCCAAACACACCCCATGCACAACTCCACCGGGGAAGGTGCCAGAAACGAGTTCTGTTGGTAGTTTTTACAGTACCCCGGTAGGCAGCTGAAAGGCACCACAAAACTTGTTCTACCTGCTTTCTGGGCTGAGATGGGGAATCGCTGAATTTTGGACTCGGCTGGTGACAAAATGTTCCAAACACACCCCATGCACACCTTCACTGGCAAAGGTGCCAGAAACGAGTTCTGTTGGTAGTTTTTACACTACCCCGGTAGGCAGCTGAAAGGCACCACAAAACTTGTTCTACCTGCTTTCTGGGCTGAGATGGGGAATCGCTGAATTTTGGACTCGGCTGGTGACAAAATGTTCCAAACACACCCCATGCACACCTTCACTGGCAAAGGTGCCAGAAACGAGTTCTGTTGGTAGTTTTTACACTACCCCGGTAGGCAGCTGAAAGGCACCACAAAACTTGTTCTACCTGCTTTCTGGGCTGAGATGGGGAACAGCTGAATTTTGGACTCGGCTGGTGACAAAATGTTCCAAACACACCCCATGCACAGCTCCACCGGGGAAGGTGCCAGAAACGAGTTCTGTTGGTAGTTTTTACACTACCCCGGTAGGCAGCTGAAAGGCACCACAAAAGTTTTGCTGCCTGCTTTCTGGGCTGAGATGGGGAACGGCTGAATTTTGGACTCGGCTGGTGAAAAAATGTTCCAAACACACCCCATGCACACCTCCACCGGGGAAGGTGCCAGAAACGAGTTCTGTTGGTAGTTTTTACACTACCCCGGTAGGCAGCTGAAAGGCACCACAAAACTTGTTCTACCTGCTTTCTGGGCTGAGATGGAGAATCGCTGAATTTTGGACTCGGCTGGTGACAAAATGTTCCAAACACACCCCATGCACAACTCCACCGGGGAAGGTGCCAGAAACGAGTTCTGTTGGTAGTTTTTACAGTACCCCGGTAGGCAGCTGAAAGGCACCACAAAACTTGTTGTACCTGCTTTCTGGGCTGAGATGGAGAATCGCTGAATTTTGGACTCGGCTGCTGACAAAATGTTCCAAACACACCCCATGCACAGCTCCACCGGCAAAGGTGCCAGAAACGAGTTCTGTTGGTAGTTTTTACACTACCCCGGTAGGCAGCTGAAAGGCACCACAAAACTTGTTCTACCTGCTTTCTGGGCTGAGATGGAGAATCGCTGAATTTTGGACTCGGCTGCTGACAAAATGTTCCAAACACACCCCATGCACAACTCCTCCGGGGAAGGTGCCAGAAACGAGTTCTGTTGGTAGTTTTTACACTACCCCGGTAGGCAAGAGAAAGGCACTACAAAACTTGTTCTACCTGCTTTCTGGGCTGAGATGGAGAATAGCTGAATTTTGGACTCGGCTGCTGACAAAATGTTCCAAACACACCCCATGCACAACTCCACCGGGGAAGGTGCCAGAAACGAGTTCTGTTGGTAGTTTTTACAGTACCCCGGTAGGCAGCTGAAAGGCACCACAAAAGTTTTTCTACCTGCTTTCTGGGCTGAGATGGAGAATCGCTGAATTTTGGACTCGGCTCCCGACAAAATGTTCCAAACACACCCCATGCACAACTCCACCGGGGAAGGTGCGAGAAAGGAGTTCTGTTGGTAGTTTTTACACTACCCCGGTAGGCAGCTGAAAGGCACCACAAAACTTGTTGTACCTGCTTTCTGGGCTGAGATGGAGAATCGCTGAATTTTGGACTCGGCTGGTGACAAAATGTTCCAAACACACCCCATGCACAACTCCTCCGGGGAAGGTGCCAGAAACGAGTTCTGTTGGTAGTTTTTACAGTACCCCGGTAGGCAGCTGAAAGGCACCACAAAACTTGTTCTACCTGCTTTCTGGGCTGAGATGGGGAATCGCTGAATTTTGGACTCGGCTGGTGACAAAATGTTCCAAACACACCCCATGCACAGCTCCACCGGGGAAGGTGCCAGAAACGAGTTCTGTTGGTAGTTTTTACACTACCCCGGTAGGCAGCTGAAAGGCACCACAAAAGTTTTGCTGCCTGCTTTCTGGGCTGAGATGGGGAACGGCTGAATTTTGGACTCGGCTGCTGACAAAATGTTCCAAACACACCCCATGCACACCTCCACCGGGGAAGGTGCCAGAAACGAGTTCTGTTGGTAGTTTTTACACTACCCCGGTAGGCAAGAGAAAGGCACCACAAAACTTGTTGTACCTGCTTTCTGGGCTGAGATGGAGAATCGCTGAATTTTGGACTCGGCTGGTGACAAAATGTTCCAAACACACCCCATGCACAACTCCACCGGGGAAGGTGCCAGAAACGAGTTCTGTTGGTAGTTTTTACACTACCCCGGTAGGCAGCTGAAAGGCACCACAAAACTTGTTGTACCTGCTTTCTGGGCTGAGATGGGGAATCGCTGAATTTTGGACTCGGCTGCTGACAAAATGTTCCAAACACACCCCATGCACAGCTCCACCGGCAAAGGTGCCAGAAAGGAGTTCTGTTGGTAGTTTTTACAGTACCCCGGTAGGCAGCTGAAAGGCACCACAAAAGTTTTTCTACCTGCTTTCTGGGCTGAGATGGGGAACAGCTGAGTTTTAGACTCGGCTGCTGACAAAATGTTCCAAACACACCCCATGCACAACTCCACCGGGGAAGGTGCCAGAAACGAGTTCTGTTGGTAGTTTTTACACTACCCCAGTAGGCAGCTGAAAGGCACCACAAAACTTGTTGTACCTGCTTTCTGGGCTGAGATGGAGAATCGCTGAATTTTGGACTCGGCTCCTGACAAAATGTTCCAAACACACCCCATGCACAACTCCACCGGGGAAGGGGCCAGAAACGAGTTCTGTTGGTAGTTTTTACACTACCCCGGTAGGCAGCTGAAAGGCACCACAAAACTTGTTGTACCTGCTTTCTGGGCTGAGATGGGGAACGGCTGAATTTTGGACTCGGCTGGTGACAAAATGTTCCAAACACACCCCATGCACAACTCCACCGGGGAAGGTGCCAGAAACGAGTTCTGTTGGTAGTTTTTACAGTACCCCGGTAGGCAGCTGAAAGGCACCACAAAACTTGTTGTACCTGCTTTCTGGGCTGAGATGGGGAAGCGCTGAATTTTGGACTCGGCTGGTGACAAAATGTTCCAATTACACCCCATGCACAGCTCCACCGGCAAAGGTGCCAGAAACGAGTTCTGTTGGTAGTTTTTACACTACCCCGGTAGGCAGCTGAAAGGCACCACAAAACTTGTTCTACCTGCTTTCTGGGCTGAGATGGAGAATCGCTGAATTTTGGATTCGGCTGCTGACAAAATGTTCCAAACACACCCCATGCACAACTCCACCGGCAAAGGTGCCAGAAACGAGTTCCGTTGGTAGTTTTTACACTACCCCGGTAGGCAAGAGAAAGGCACTACAAAACTTGTTCTACCTGCTTTCTGGGCTAAGATGGAGAATAGCTGAATTTTGGACTCGGCTGCTGACAAAATGTTCCAAACACACCCCATGCACAACTCCACCGGGGAAGGTGCCAGAAACGAGTTCTTTTGGTAGTTTTTACACTACCCCGGTAGGCAGCTGAAAGGCACCACAAAAGTTTTTCTACCTGCTTTCTGGGCTGAGATGGGGATCAGCTGAATTTTGGACTCGGCTGCTGACAAAATGTTCCAAACACACCCCATGCACACCTCCACCGGGGAAGGTGCCAGAAACGAGTTCTGTTGGTAGTTTTTACAGTACCCCGGTAGGCAGCTGAAAGGCACCACAAAACTTGTTGTACCTGCTTTCTGGGCTGAGATGGAGAATCGCTGAATTTTGGACTCGGCTCCTGACAAAATGTTCCAAACACACCCCATGCACAACTCCACCGGGGAAGGTGCCAGAAACGAGTTCTGTTGGTAGTTTTTACACTACCCCGGTAGGCAGCTGAAAGGCACCACAAAACTTGTTGTACCTGCTTTCTGGGCTGAGATGGGGAACGGCTGAATTTTGGACTCGGCTGGTGACAAAATGTTCCAAACACACCCCATGCACAACTCCACCGGGGAAGGTGCCAGAAACGAGTTCTGTTGGTAGTTTTTACAGTACCCCGGTAGGCAGCTGAAAGGCACCACAAAACTTGTTGTACCTGCTTTCTGGGCTGAGATGGGGAAGCGCTGAATTTTGGACTCGGCTGGTGACAAAATGTTCCAATTACACCCCATGCACAGCTCCACCGGCAAAGGTGCCAGAAACGAGTTCTGTTGGTAGTTTTTACACTACCCCGGTAGGCAGCTGAAAGGCACCACAAAACTTGTTCTACCTGCTTTCTGGGCTGAGATGGAGAATCGCTGAATTTTGGATTCGGCTGCTGACAAAATGTTCCAAACACACCCCATGCACAACTCCTCCGGGGAAGGTGCCAGAAACGAGTTCTGTTGGTAGTTTTTACACTACCCCGGTAGGCAAGAGAAAGGCACTACAAAACTTGTTCTACCTGCTTTCTGGGCTAAGATGGAGAATAGCTGAATTTTGGACTCGGCTGCTGACAAAATGTTCCAAACACACCCCATGCACAACTCCACCGGGGAAGGTGCCAGAAACGAGTTCTTTTGGTAGTTTTTACACTACCCCGGTAGGCAGCTGAAAGGCACCACAAAAGTTTTTCTACCTGCTTTCTGGGCTGAGATGGGGATCAGCTGAATTTTGGACTCGGCTGCTGACAAAATGTTCCAAACACACCCCATGCACACCTCCACCGGGGAAGGTGCCAGAAACGAGTTCTGTTGGTAGTTTTTACAGTACCCCGGTAGGCAGCTGAAAGGCACCACAAAACTTGTTGTACCTGCTTTCTGGGCTGAGATGGAGAATCGCTGAATTTTGGACTCGGCTGGTGACAAAATGTTCCAAACACACCCCATGCACAACTCCACCGGGGAAGGTGCCAGAAACGAGTTCTGTTGGTAGTTTTTACACTACCCCGGTAGGCAGCTGAAAGGCACCACAAAACTTGTTGTACCTGCTTTCTGGGCTGAGATGGGGAACAGCTGAATTTTGGACTCGGCTGGTGACAAAATGTTCCAAACACACCCCATGCACAGCTCCACCGCCAAAGGTGCCAGAAACGAGTTCTGTTGGTAGTTTTTACACTACCCCGGTAGGCAGCTGAAAGGCACCACAAAAGTTTTGCTGCCTGCTTTCTGGGCAGAGATGGGGAACGGCTGAATTTTGGACTCGGCTGGTGACGAAATGTTCCAAACACACCCCATGCACACCTCCACCGGGGAAGGTGCCAGAAACGAGTTCTGTTGGTAGTTTTTACACTACCACGGTAGGCAGCTGAAAGGCACCACAAAACTTGTTCTACCTGCTTTCTGGGCTGAGATGGAGAATCGCTGAATTTTGGACTCGGCTCCTGACAAAATGTTCCAAACACACCCCATGCACAACTCCACCAGGGAAGGTGCCAGAAACGAGTTCTGTTGGTAGTTTTTACAGTACCCCGGTAGGCAGCTGAAAGGCACCACAAAACTTGTTGTACCTGCTTTCTGGGCTGAGATGGAGAATCGCTGAATTTTGGACTCGGCTGGTGACAAAATGTTCCAAACACACCCCATGCACAGCTCCACCGGGGAAGGTGCCAGAAACGAGTTCTGTTGGTAGTTTTTACACTACCCCGGTAGGCAGCTGAAAGGCACCACAAAACTTGTTCTACCTGCTTTCTGGGCTGAGATGGAGAATCGCTGAATTTTGGATTCGGCTGCTGACAAAATGTTCCAAACACACCCCATGCACAACTCCTCCGGGGAAGGTGCCAGAAACGAGTTCTGTTGGTAGTTTTTACACTACCCCGGTAGGCAAGAGAAAGGCACTACAAAACTTGTTGTACCTGCTTTCTGGGCTGAGATGGAGAATAGCTGAATTTTGGACTCGGCTGCTGACAAAATGTTCCAAACACACCCCATGCACAACTCCACCGGGGAAGGTGCCAGAAACGAGTTCTTTTGGTAGTTTTTACACTACCCCGGTAGGCAGCTGAAAGGCACCACAAAAGTTTTTCTACCTGCTTTCTGGGCTGAGATGGGGATCAGCTGAATTTTGGACTCGGCTGCTGACAAAATGTTCCAAACACACCCCATGCACACCTCCACCGGGGAAGGTGCCAGAAACGAGTTCTGTTGGTAGTTTTTACACTACCCCGGTAGGCAGCTGAAAGGCACCACAAAACTTGTTCTACCTGCTTTCTGGGCTGAGATGGGGAACAGCTGAATTTTGGACTCGGCTGGTGACAAAATGTTCCAAACACACCCCATGCACAACTCCACCGGGGAAGGTGCCAGAAACGAGTTCTGTTGGTAGTTTTTACACTACCCCGGTAGGCAGCTGAAAGGCACCACAAAACTTGTTGTACCTGCTTTCTGGGCTGAGATGGGGAACGGCTGAATTTTGGACTCGGCTGGTGAAAAAATGTTCCAAACACACCCCATGCACACCTCCACCGGGGAAGGTGCCAGAAACGAGTTCTGTTGGTAGTTTTTACAGTACCCCGGTAGGCAAGAGAAAGGCACCACAAAACTTGTTCTACCTGCTTTCTGGGCTGAGATGGAGAATCGCTGAATTTTGGACTCGGCTCCTGACAAAATGTTCCAAACACACCCCATGCACAACTCCACCGGGGAAGGTGCGAGAAAGGAGTTCTGTTGGTAGTTTTTACAGTACCCCGGTAGGCAGCTGAAAGGCACCACAAAACTTGTTCTACCTGCTTTCTGGGCTGAGATGGAGAATCGCTGAATTTTGGACTCGGCTGCTGACAAAATGTTCCAAACACACCCCATGCACAACTCCTCCGGGGAAGGTGCCAGAAACGAGTTCCGTTGGTAGTTTTTACACTACCCCGGTAGGCAAGAGAAAGGCACTACAAAACTTGTTCTACCTGCTTTCTGGGCTGAGATGGAGAATAGCTGAATTTTGGACTCGGCTGCTGACAAATTGTTCCAAACACACACCATGCACAACTCCACCGGGGAAGGGGCCAGAAACGAGTTCTGTTGGTAGTTTTTACACTACCCCGGTAGGCAGCTGAAAGGCACCACAAAACTTGTTGTACCTGCTTTCTGGGCTGAGATGGGGAAGCGCTGAATTTTGGACTCGGCTGCTGACAAAACGTTCCAAACACACCCCATGCACAACTCCACCGGGGAAGGTGCCAGAAACGAGTTCTGTTGGTAGTTTTTACACTACCCCGGTAGGCAAGAGAAAGGCACCACAAAACTTGTTCTACCTGCTTTCTGGGCTGAGATGGAGAATCGCTGAATTTTGGACTCGGCTGGTGAAAAAATGTTCCAAACACACCCCATGCACACCTCCACCGGGGAAGGTGCGAGAAACGAGTTCTCTTGGTAGTTTTTACACTACCCCGGTAGGCAGCTGAAAGGCACCACAAAACTTGTTGTACCTGCTTTCTGGGCTGAGATGGAGAATCGCTGAATTTTGGACTCGGCTGGTGACAAAATGTTCCAAACACACCCCATGCACAACTCCACCGGGGAAGGTGCCAGAAACGAGTTCTGTTGGTAGTTTTTACAGTACCCCGGTAGGCAGCTGAAAGGCACCACAAAACTTGTTGTACCTGCTTTCTGGGCTGAGATGGGGAACAGCTGAATTTTGGACTCGGCTGGTAACAAAATGTTCCAAACACACCCCATGCACAACTCCACCGGGGAAGGTGCCAGAAACGAGTTCTGTTGGTAGTTTTTACACTACCCCGGTAGGCAGCTGAAAGGCACCACAAAACTTGTTGTACCTGCTTTCTGGGCTGAGATGGGGAACAGCTGAATTTTGGACTCGGCTGCTGACAAAATGTTCCAAACACACCCCATGCACAACTCCACCGGCAAAGGTGCCAGAAACGAGTTCCGTTGGTAGTTTTTACACTACCCCGGTAGGCAAGAGAAAGGCACTACAAAACTTGTTCTACCTGCTTTCTGGGCTGAGATGGAGTATAGCTGAATTTTGGACTCGGCTGCTGACAAATTGTTCCAAACACACCCCATGCACAACTCCACCGGGGAAGGGGCCAGAAACGAGTTCTGTTGGTAGTTTTTACACTACCCCGGTAGGCAGCTGAAAGGCACCACAAAACTTGTTCTACCTGCTTTCTGGGCTGAGATGGGGAAGCGCTGAATTTTGGACTCGGCTGCTGACAAAACGTTCCAAACACACCCCATGCACAACTCCACCGGGGAAGGTGCCAGAAACGAGTTCTGTTGGTAGTTTTTACACTACCCCGGTAGGCAGCTGAAAGGCACCACAAAACTTGTTCTACCTGCTTTCTGGGCTGAGATGGGGAATCGCTGAATTTTGGACTCGGCTGGTGAAAAAATGTTCCAAACACACCCCATGCACATCTCCACCGGGGAAGGTGCGAGAAAGGAGTTCTGTTGGTAGTTTTTACAGTACCCCGGTAGGCAGCTGAAAGGCACCACAAAACTTGTTCTACCTGCTTTCTGGGCTGAGATGGGGAATCGCTGAATTTTCGACTCGGCTGGTGACAAAATGTTCCAAACACACCCCATGCACAACTCCACCGGGGAAGGTGCCAGAAACGAGTTCTGTTGGTAGTTTTTACACTACCCCGGTAGGCAGCTGAAAGGCACCACAAAACTTGTTCTACCTGCTTTCTGGGCTGAGATGGGGAACAGCTGAATTTTGGACTCGGCTGGTAACAAAATGTTTTAAACACACCCCATGCACAACTCCACCGGGGAAGGTGCCAGAAACGAGTTCTGTTGGTAGTTTTTACACTACCCCGGTAGGCAGCTGAAAGGCACCACAAAACTTGTTCTACCTGCTTTCTGGGCTGAGATGGGGAACAGCTGAATTTTGGACTCGGCTGGTGACAAAATGTTCCAAACACACCCCATGCACAGCTCCACCGGGGAAGGTGCCAGAAACGAGTTCTGTTGGTAGTTTTTACACTACCACAATAGGCAGCTGAAAGGCACCACAAAACTTGTTCTACCTGCTTTCTGGGCTGAGATGGGGAATCGCTGAATTTTGGACTCGGCTGGTGACAAAATGTTCCAAACACACCCCATGCACAACTCCTCCGGGGAAGGTGCCAGAAACGAGTTCTGTTGGTAGTTTTTACACTACCCCGGTAGGCAGCTGAAAGGCACCACAAAACTTGTTGTACCTGCTTTCTGGGCTGAGATGGGGAACGGCTGAATTTTGGACTCGGCTGGTGACAAAATGTTCCAAACACACCCCATGCACAGCTCCACCGGCAAAGGTGCCAGAAACGAGTTCTGTTGGTAGTTTTTACAGTACCCCGGTAGGCAGCTGAAAGGCACCACAAAACTTGTTGTACCTGCTTTCTGGGCTGAGATGAGGAACGGCTGAATTTTGGACTCGGCTGGTGACAAAATGTTCCAAACACACCCCATGCACAACTCCACCGGGGAAGGTGCCAGAAACGAGTTCTGTTGGTAGTTTTTACACTACCCCGGTAGGCAGCTGAAAGGCACCACAAAACTTGTTGTACCTGCTTTCTGGGCTGAGATGGGGAACGGCTGAATTTTGGACTCGGCTGGTGAAAAAATGTTCCAAACACACCCCATGCACACCTCCACCGGGGAAGGTGCCAGAAACGAGTTCTGTTGGTAGTTTTTACACTACCCCGGTAGGCAGCTGAAAGGCACCACAAAAGTTTTTCTACCTGCTTTCTGGGCTGAGATGGGGAATCGCTGAATTTTGGACTCGGCTGGTGACAAAATGTTCCAAACACACCCCATGCACAACTCCACCGGGGAAGGTGCGAGAAAGGAGTTCTGTTGGTAGTTTTTACAGTACCCCGGTAGGCAGCTGAAAGGCACCACAAAACTTGTTGTACCTGCTTTCTGGGCTGAGATGGAGAATCGCTGAATTTTGGACTCGGCTGGTGACAAAATGTTCCAAACACACCCCATGCACAACTCCTCCGGGGAAGGTGCCAGAAACGAGTTCTGTTGGTAGTTTTTACACTACCCCGGTAGGCAAGAGAAAGGCACTACAAAACTTGTTCTACCTGCTTTCTGGGCTGAGATGGAGAATAGCTGAATTTTGGACTCGGCTGGTGACAAATTGTTCCAAACACACACCATGCACAACTCCACCGGGGAAGGGGCCAGAAACGAGTTCTGTTGGTAGTTTTTACACTACCCCGGTAGGCAGCTGAAAGGCACCACAAAAGTTTTTCTACCTGCTTTCTGGGCTGAGATGGGGATCAGCTGAATTTTGGACTCGGCTGCTGACAAAATGTTCCAAACACACCCCATGCACAACTCCACCGGGGAAGGTGCCAGAAACGAGTTCTATTGGTAGTTTTTACACTACCCCGGTAGGCAGCTGAAAGGCACCACAAAACTTGTTGTACCTGCTTTCTGGGCTGAGATGGGGAAGCGCTGAATTTTGGACTCAGCTGCTGACAAAACGTTCCAAACACACCCCATGCACAACTCCACCGGGGAAGGTGCCAGAAACGAGTTCTGTTGTAGTTTTTACACTACCCCGGTAGGCAGCTGAAAGGCACCACAAAACTTGTTCTACCTGCTTTCTGGGCTGAGATGGGGAACGGCTGAATTTTGGACTCGGCTGGTGAAAAAATGTTCCAAACACACCCCATGCACACCTCCACCGGGGAAGGTGCCAGAAACGAGTTCTTTTGGTAGTTTTTACAGTACCCCGGTAGGCAGTTGAAAGGCACCACAAAAGTTTTGCTACCTGCTTTCTGGGCTGAGATGGGGAATCGCTGAATTTTGGACTCGGCTGCTGACAAAATGTTCCAAACACACCCCATGCACACCTCCACCGGGGAAGGTGCCAGAAACGAGTTCTGTTGGTACTTTTTACACTACCCCGGTAGGCAGCTGAAAGGCACCACAAAACTTGTTCTACCTGCTTTCTGGGCTGAGATGGAGAATCGCTGAATTTTGGACTCGGCTCCTGACAAAATGTTCCAAACACACCCCATGCACATCTCCACCGGGGAAGGTGCCAGAAAGGAGTTCTGTTGGTAGTTTTTACAGTACCCCGGTAGGCAGCTGAAAGGCACCACAAAACTTGTTGTACCTGCTTTCTGGGCTGAGATGGAGAATCGCTGAATTTTGGACTCGGCTGGTGACAAAATGTTCCAAACACACCCCATGCACAACTCCACCGGGGAAGGTGCCAGAAACGAGTTCTGTTGGTAGTTTTTACAGTACCCCGGTAGGCAGCTGAAAGGCACCACAAAACTTGTTCTACCTGCTTTCTGGGCTGAGATGGGGAACGGCTGTATTTTGGACTCGGCTGATAACAAAATGTTCCAAACACACCCCATGCACAACTCCACCGGGGAAGGTGCCAGAATCGAGTTCTGTTGATAGTTTTTACAGTACCCCGGTAGGCAGCTGAAAGGCACCACAAAACTTGTTCTACCTGCTTTCTGGGCTGAGATGGGGAACGGCTGAATTTTGGACTCGGCTGGTGACAAAATGTTCCAAACACACCCCATGCACAGCTCCACCGGCAAAGGTGCCAGAAACGAGTTCTGTTGGTAGTTTTTACACTACCACGGTAGGCAGCTGAAAGGCACCACAAAACTTGTTCTACCTGCTTACTGGGCTGAGATGGGGAATCGCTGAATTTTGGACTCGGCTGGTGACAAAATGTTCCAAACACACCCCATGCACAACTCCTCCGGGGAAGGTGCCAGAAACGAGTTCTGTTGGTAGTTTTTACACTACCCCGGTAGGCAGCTGAAAGGCACCACAAAACTTGTTGTACCTGCTTTCTGGGCTGAGATGGGGAACAGCTGAATTTTGGACTCGGCTGCTGACAAAATGTTCCAAACACACCCCATGCACAGCTCCACCGGCAAAGGTGCCAGAAACGAGTTCTGTTGGTAGTTTTTACAGTACCCCAGTAGGCAGCTGAAAGGCACCACAAAACTTGTTGTACCTGCTTTCTGGGCTGAGATGAGGAACGGCTGAATTTTGGACTCGGCTGGTGACAAAATGTTCCAAACACACCCCATGCACAACTCCACCGGGGAAGGTGCCAGAAACGAGTTCTGTTGGTAGTTTTTACAGTACCCCCGGTAGGCAGCTGAAAGGCACCACAAAACTTGTTGTACCTGCTTTCTGGGCTGAGATGGGGAACGGCTGAATATTGGACTCGGCTGGTGAAAAAATGTTCCAAACACACCCCATGCACACCTCCACCGGGGAAGGTGCCAGAAACGAGTTCTGTTGGTAGTTTTTACAGTACCCCGGTAGGCAGCTGAAAGGCACCACAAAAGTTTTGCTACCTGCTTTCTGGGCTGAGATGGGGAATCGCTGAATTTTGGACTCGGCTCCTGACAAAATGTTCCAAACACACCCCATGCACAACTCCACCGGGGAAGGTGCCAGAAACGAGTTCTGTTGGTAGTTTTTACAGTACCCTGGTAGGCAAGAGAAAGGCACCACAAAACTTGTTCTACCTGCTTTCTGGGCTGAGATGGGGAAGCGCTGAATTTTGGACTCGGCTGGTGACAAAATGTTCCAAACACACCCCATGCACAACTCCACCGGGGAAGGGGCGAGAAAGGAGTTCTGTTGGTAGTTTTTACACTACCCCGGTAGGCAGCTGAAAGGCACCACAAAACTTGTTCTACCTGCTTTCTGGGCTGAGATGGAGAATCGCTGAATTTTGGACTCGGCTGGTGACAAAATGTTCCAAACACACCCCATGCACAACTCCTCCGGGGAAGGTGCCAGAAACGAGTTCTGTTGGTAGTTTTTACACTACCCCGGTAGGCAAGAGAAAGGCACTACAAAACTTGTTCTACCTGCTTTCTGGGCTGAGATGGAGAATAGCTGAATTTTGGACTCGGCTGGTGACAAATTGTTCCAAACACACACCATGCACAACTCCACCGGGGAAGGGGCCAGAAACGAGTTCTGTTGGTAGTTTTTACACTACCCCGGTAGGCAGCTGAAAGGCACCACAAAAGTTTTTCTACCTGCTTTCTGGGCTGAGATGGGGATCAGCTGAATTTTGGACTCGGCTGCTGACAAAATGTTCCAAACACACCCCATGCACAACTCCACCGGGGAAGGTGCCAGAAACGAGTTCTATTGGTAGTTTTTACACTACCCCGGTAGGCAGCTGAAAGGCACCACAAAACTTGTTGTACCTGCTTTCTGGGCTGAGATGGGGAAGCGCTGAATTTTGGACTCAGCTGCTGACAAAACGTTCCAAACACACCCCATGCACAACTCCACCGGGGAAGGTGCCAGAAACGAGTTCTGTTGGTAGTTTTTACACTACCCCGGTAGGCAGCTGAAAGGCACCACAAAACTTGTTCTACCTGCTTTCTGGGCTGAGATGGGGAACGGCTGAATTTTGGACTCGGCTGGTGAAAAAATGTTCCAAACACACCCCATGCACACCTCCACCGGGGAAGGTGCCAGAAACGAGTTCTTTTGGTAGTTTTTACACTACCCCGGTAGGCAGTTGAAAGGCACCACAAAAGTTTTGCTACCTGCTTTCTGGGCTGAGATGGGGAATCGCTGAATTTTGGACTCGGCTCCTGACAAAATGTTCCAAACACACCCCATGCACACCTCCACCGGGGAAGGTGCCAGAAACGAGTTCTGTTGGTACTTTTTACACTACCCCGGTAGGCAGCTGAAAGGCACCACAAAACTTGTTCTACCTGCTTTCTGGGCTGAGATGGAGAATCGCTGAATTTTGGACTCGGCTCCTGACAAAATGTTCCAAACACACCCCATGCACATCTCCACCGGGGAAGGTGCCAGAAAGGAGTTCTGTTGGTAGTTTTTACAGTACCCCGGTAGGCAGCTGAAAGGCACCACAAAACTTGTTGTACCTGCTTTCTGGGCTGAGATGGAGAATCGCTGAATTTTGGACTCGGCTGGTGACAAAATGTTCCAAACACACCCCATGCACAACTCCACCGGGGAAGGTGCCAGAAACGAGTTCTGTTGGTAGTTTTTACAGTACCCCGGTAGGCAGCTGAAAGGCACCACAAAACTTGTTCTACCTGCTTTCTGGGCTGAGATGGGGAACGGCTGTATTTTGGACTCGGCTGGTAACAAAATGTTCCAAACACACCCCATGCACAACTCCACCGGGGAAGGTGCCAGAATCGAGTTCTGTTGATAGTTTTTACACTACCCCGGTAGGCA
The DNA here is from genome assembly GCF_023634085.1 of Falco cherrug. NCBI lineage: Eukaryota > Metazoa > Chordata > Aves > Falconiformes > Falconidae > Falco > Falco cherrug. The sequence continues at coordinate 46,165 of NW_026599322.1, forward strand.
GCTGAAAGGCACCACAAAACTTGTTCTACCTGCTTTCTGGGCTGAGATGGGGAACAGCTGAATTTTGGACTCGGCTGGTGACAAAATGTTCCAAACACACCCCATGCACAACTCCACCGGGGAAGGTGCCAGAAACGAGTTCTATTGGTAGTTTTTACACTACCCCGGTAGGCAGCTGAAAGGCACCACAAAACTTGTTGTACCTGCTTTCTGGGCTGAGATGGGGAAGCGCTGAATTTTGGACTCAGCTGCTGACAAAACGTTCCAAACACACCCCATGCACAACTCCACCGGGGAAGGTGCCAGAAACGAGTTCTGTTGGTAGTTTTTACACTACCCCGGTAGGCAGCTGAAAGGCACCACAAAACTTGTTCTACCTGCTTTCTGGGCTGAGATGGGGAACGGCTGAATTTTGGACTCGGCTGGTGAAAAAATGTTCCAAACACACCCCATGCACACCTCCACCGGGGAAGGTGCCAGAAACGAGTTCTTTTGGTAGTTTTTACACTACCCCGGTAGGCAGTTGAAAGGCACCACAAAAGTTTTGCTACCTGCTTTCTGGGCTGAGATGGGGAATCGCTGAATTTTGGACTCGGCTCCTGACAAAATGTTCCAAACACACCCCATGCACACCTCCACCGGGGAAGGTGCCAGAAACGAGTTCTGTTGGTACTTTTTACACTACCCCGGTAGGCAGCTGAAAGGCACCACAAAACTTGTTCTACCTGCTTTCTGGGCTGAGATGGAGAATCGCTGAATTTTGGACTCGGCTCCTGACAAAATGTTCCAAACACACCCCATGCACATCTCCACCGGGGAAGGTGCCAGAAAGGAGTTCTGTTGGTAGTTTTTACAGTACCCCGGTAGGCAGCTGAAAGGCACCACAAAACTTGTTGTACCTGCTTTCTGGGCTGAGATGGAGAATCGCTGAATTTTGGACTCGGCTGGTGACAAAATGTTCCAAACACACCCCATGCACAACTCCACCGGGGAAGGTGCCAGAAACGAGTTCTGTTGGTAGTTTTTACAGTACCCCGGTAGGCAGCTGAAAGGCACCACAAAACTTGTTCTACCTGCTTTCTGGGCTGAGATGGGGAACGGCTGTATTTTGGACTCGGCTGGTAACAAAATGTTCCAAACACACCCCATGCACAACTCCACCGGGGAAGGTGCCAGAATCGAGTTCTGTTGATAGTTTTTACACTACCCCGGTAGGCAGCTGAAAGGCACCACAAAACTTGTTCTACCTGCTTTCTGGGCTGAGATGGGGAACAGCTGAATTTTGGACTCGGCTGGTGACAAAATGTTCCAAACACACCCCATGCACAGCTCCACCGGCAAAGGTGCCAGAAACGAGTTCTGTTGGTAGTTTTTACACTACCACGGTAGGCAGCTGAAAGGCACCACAAAACTTGTTCTACCTGCTTACTGGGCTGAGATGGGGAATCGCTGAATTTTGGACTCGGCTGGTGACAAAATGTTCCAAACACACCCCATGCACAACTCCTCCGGGGAAGGTGCCAGAAACGAGTTCTGTTGGTAGTTTTTACACTACCCCGGTAGGCAGCTGAAAGGCACCACAAAACTTGTTGTACCTGCTTTCTGGGCTGAGATGGGGAACAGCTGAATTTTGGACTCGGCTGCTGACAAAATGTTCCAAACACACCCCATGCACAGCTCCACCGGCAAAGGTGCCAGAAACGAGTTCTGTTGGTAGTTTTTACAGTACCCCAGTAGGCAGCTGAAAGGCACCACAAAACTTGTTGTACCTGCTTTCTGGGCTGAGATGAGGAACGGCTGAATTTTGGACTCGGCTGGTGACAAAATGTTCCAAACACACCCCATGCACAACTCCACCGGGGAAGGTGCCAGAAACGAGTTCTGTTGGTAGTTTTTACAGTACCCCGGTAGGCAGCTGAAAGGCACCACAAAACTTGTTGTACCTGCTTTCTGGGCTGAGATGGGGAACGGCTGAATTTTGGACTCGGCTGGTGAAAAAATGTTCCAAACACACCCCATGCACACCTCCACCGGGGAAGGTGCCAGAAACGAGTTCTGTTGGTAGTTTTTACACTACCCCGGTAGGCAGCTGAAAGGCACCACAAAACTTGTTCTACCTGCTTTCTGGGCTGAGATGGAGAATCGCTGAATTTTGGACTCGGCTCCTGACAAAATGTTCCAAACACACCCCATGCACAACTCCACCGGGGAAGGGGCCAGAAACGAGTTCTGTTGGTAGTTTTTACACTACCCCGGTAGGCAGCTGAAAGGCACCACAAAACTTGTTGTACCTGCTTTCTGGGCAGAGATGGGGAACGGCTGAATTTTGGACTCGGCTGGTGACGAAATGTTCCAAACACACCCCATGCACACCTTCACTGGGAAAGGTGCCAGAAACGAGTTCTGTTGGTAGTTTTTACACTACCCCGGTAGGCAGCTGAAAGGCACCACAAAACTTGTTGTACCTGCTTTCTGGGCTGAGATGGAGAATAGCTGAATTTTGGACTCGGCTGGTGACAAATTGTTCCAAACACACACCATGCACAACTCCACCGGGGAAGGGGCCAGAAACGAGTTCTGTTGGTAGTTTTTACACTACCCCGGTAGGCAGCTGAAAGGCACCACAAAAGTTTTTCTACCTGCTTTCTGGGCTGAGATGGGGATCAGCTGAATTTTGGACTCGGCTGCTGACAAAATGTTCCAAACACACCCCATGCACAACTCCACCGGGGAAGGTGCCAGAAACGAGTTCTTTTGGTAGTTTTTACACTACCCCGGTAGGCAGCTGAAAGGCACCACAAAACTTGTTCTACCTGCTTTCTGGGCTGAGATGGGGAAGCGCTGAATTTTGGACTCAGCTGCTGACAAAACGTTCCAAACACACCCCATGCACAACTCCACCGGGGAAGGTGCCAGAAACGAGTTCTGTTGGTAGTTTTTACACTACCCCGGTAGGCAGCTGAAAGGCACCACAAAACTTGTTCTACCTGCTTTCTGGGCTGAGATGGGGAACGGCTGAATTTTGGACTCGGCTGGTGAAAAAATGTTCCAAACACACCCCATGCACACCTCCACCGGGGAAGGTGCCAGAAACGAGTTCTGTTGGTAGTTTTTACACTACCCCAGTAGGCAGCTGAAAGGCACCACAAAACTTGTTCTACCTGCTTTCTGGGCTGAGATGGGGAAGCGCTGAATTTTGGACTCGGCTCCTGACAAAATGTTCCAAACACACCCCATGCACACCTCCACCGGGGAAGGTGCCAGAAACGAGTTCTGTTGGTAGTTTTTACACTACCCCGGTAGGCAAGAGAAAGGCACCACAAAACTTGTTGTACCTGCTTTCTGGGCTGAGATGGAGAATCGCTGAATTTTGGACTCGGCTCCTGACAAAATGTTCCAAACACACCCCATGCACATCTCCACCGGGGAAGGTGCGACAAAGGAGTTCTGTTGGTAGTTTTTACAGTACCCCGGTAGGCAGCTGAAAGGCACCACAAAACTTGTTGTACCTGCTTTCTGGGCTGAGATGGAGAATCGCTGAATTTTGGACTCGGCTGCTGACAAAATGTTCCAAACACACCCCATGCACAACTCCACCGGGGAAGGGGCCAGAAACGAGTTCTGTTGGTAGTTTTTACAGTACCCCGGTAGGCAGCTGAAAGGCACCACAAAACTTGTTCTACCTGCTTTCTGGGCTGAGATGGGGAACGGCTGAATTTTGGACTCGGCTGGTAACAAAATGTTCCAAACACACCCCATGCACAACTCCACCGGGGAAGGTGCCAGAAACGAGTTCTGTTGGTAGTTTTTACACTACCCCGGTAGGCAGCTGAAAGGCACCACAAAACTTGTTCTACCTGCTTTCTGGGCTGAGATGGGGAACAGCTGAATTTTGGACTCGGCTGGTGACAAAAAGTTCCAAACACACACCATGCACAACTCCACCGGGGAAGGGGCCAGAAACGAGTTCTGTTGGTAGTTTTTACACTACCCCGGTAGGCAGCTGAAAGGCACCACAAAAGTTTTTCTACCTGCTTTCTGGGCTGAGATGGGGATCAGCTGAATTTTGGACTCGGCTGCTGACAAAATGTTCCAAACACACCCCATGCACAACTCCACCGGGGAAGGTGCCAGAAACGAGTTCTTTTGGTAGTTTTTACACTACCCCCGGTAGGCAGCTGAAAGGCACCACAAAACTTGTTCTACCTGCTTTCTGGGCTGAGATGGGGAAGCGCTGAATTTTGGACTCAGCTGCTGACAAAACGTTCCAAACACACCCCATGCACAACTCCACCGGGGAAGGTGCCAGAAACGAGTTCTGTTGGTAGTTTTTACACTACCCCGGTAGGCAGCTGAAAGGCACCACAAAACTTGTTCTACCTGCTTTCTGGGCTGAGATGGGGAACGGCTGAATTTTGGACTCGGCTGGTGAAAAAATGTTCCAAACACACCCCATGCACACCTCCACCGGGGAAGGTGCCAGAAACGAGTTCTGTTGGTAGTTTTTACACTACCCCGGTAGGCAGCTGAAAGGCACCACAAAACTTGTTCTACCTGCTTTCTGGGCTGAGATGGGGAAGCGCTGAATTTTGGACTCGGCTCCTGACAAAATGTTCCAAACACACCCCATGCACACCTCCACCGGGGAAGGTGCCAGAAACGAGTTCTGTTGGTAGTTTTTACACTACCCCGGTAGGCAAGAGAAAGGCACCACAAAACTTGTTGTACCTGCTTTCTGGGCTGAGATGGAGAATCGCTGAATTTTGGACTCGGCTCCTGACAAAATGTTCCAAACACACCCCATGCACATCTCCACCGGGGAAGGTGCGACAAAAGAGTTCTGTTGGTAGTTTTTACAGTACCCCGGTAGGCAGCTGAAAGGCACCACAAAACTTGTTGTACCTGCTTTCTGGGCTGAGATGGAGAATCGCTGAATTTTGGACTCGGCTGCTGACAAAATGTTCCAAACACACCCCATGCACAACTCCACCGGGGAAGGGGCCAGAAACGAGTTCTGTTGGTAGTTTTTACAGTACCCCGGTAGGCAGCTGAAAGGCACCACAAAACTTGTTCTACCTGCTTTCTGGGCTGAGATGGGGAACGGCTGAATTTTGGACTCGGCTGGTAACAAAATGTTCCAAACACACCCCATGCACAACTCCACCGGGGAAGGTGCCAGAAACGAGTTCTGTTGGTAGTTTTTACACTACCCCGGTAGGCAGCTGAAAGGCACCACAAAACTTGTTCTACCTGCTTTCTGGGCTGAGATGGGGAACAGCTGAATTTTGGACTCGGCTGGTGACAAAAAGTTCCAAACACACCCCATGCACAACTCCACCGGCAAAGGTGCCAGAAACGAGTTCTGTTGGTAGTTTTTACACTACCCCGGTAGGCAGCTGAAAGGCACCACAAAAGTTTTTCTACCTGCTTTCTGGGCTGAGATGGGGAATCGCTGAATTTTGGACTCGGCTGGTGACAAAATGTTCCAAACACACCCCATGCACAACTCCTCCGGGGAAGGTGCCAGAAACGAGTTCTGTTGGTAGTTTTTACACTACCCCGGTAGGCAGCTGAAAGGCACCACAAAACTTGTTGTACCTGCTTTCTGGGCTGAGATGGGGAACAGCTGAATTTTGGACTCGGCTGCTGACAAAATGTTCCAAACACACCCCATGCACAGCTCCACCGGCAAAGGTGCCAGAAACGAGTTCTGTTGGTAGTTTTTACACTACCCCGGTAGGCAGCTGAAAGGCACCACAAAACTTGTTGTACCTGCTTTCTGGGCTGAGATGGGGAACAGCTGAATTTTGGACTCGGCTGGTGACAAAATGTTCCAAACACACCCCATGCACAACTCCACCGGGGAAGGTGCCAGAAACGAGTTCTGTTGGTAGTTTTTACAGTACCCCGGTAGGCAGCTGAAAGGCACCGCAAAACTTGTTGTACCTGCTTTCTGGGCTGAGATGGGGAACGGCTGAATTTTGGACTCGGCTGGTGAAAAAATGTTCCAAACAAACCCCATGCACACCTCCACCGGGGAAGGTGCCAGAAACGAGTTCTGTTGGTAGTTTTTACACTACCCCGGTAGGCAGCTGAAAGGCACCACAAAAGTTTTGCTACCTGCTTTCTGGGCTGAGATGGGGAATCGCTGAATTTTGGACTCGGCTGCTGACAAAATGTTCCAAACACACCCCATGCACAACTCCTCCGGGGAAGGTGCCAGAAACGAGTTCTGTTGGTAGTTTTTACACTACCCCGGTAGGCAGCTGAAAGGCACCACAAAACTTGTTGTACCTGCTTTCTGGGCTGAGATGGGGAACAGCTGAATTTTGGACTCGGCTGGTGACAAAATGTTCCAAACACACCCCATGCACAACTCCACCGGGGAAGGTGCCAGAAACGAGTTCTGTTGGTAGTTTTTACAGTACCCCGGTAGGCAGCTGAAAGGCACCGCAAAACTTGTTGTACCTGCTTTCTGGGCTGAGATGGGGAACGGCTGAATTTTGGACTCGGCTGGTGAAAAAATGTTCCAAACAAACCCCATGCACACCTCCACCGGGGAAGGTGCCAGAAACGAGTTCTGTTGGTAGTTTTTACACTACCCCGGTAGGCAGCTGAAAGGCACCACAAAAGTTTTGCTACCTGCTTTCTGGGCTGAGATGGGGAATCGCTGAATTTTGGACTCGGCTGCTGACAAAATGTTCCAAACACACCCCATGCACAACTCCTCCGGGGAAGGTGCCAGAAACGAGTTCTGTTGGTAGTTTTTACACTACCCCGGTAGGCAGCTGAAAGGCACCACAAAACTTTTTCTACCTGCTTTCTGGGCTGAGATGGGGAACAGCTGAATTTTGGACTCGGCTGCTGACAAAATGTTCCAAACACACCCCATGCACACCTCCACCGGGGAAGGTGCCAGAAACGAGTTCTGTTGGTAGTTTTTACAGTACCCCGGTAGGCAGCTGAAAGGCACCACAAAACTTGTTGTTCCTGCTTTCTGGGCTGAGATGAGGAACGGCTGAATTTTGGACTCGGCTGGTGACAAAATGTTCCAAACACACCCCATGCACAACTCCACCGGGGAAGGTGCCAGAAACGAGTTCTGTTGGTAGTTTTTACAGTACCCCGGTAGGCAACTGAAAGGCACCACAAAACTTGTTGTACCTGCTTTCTGGGCTGAGATGGGGAACGGCTGAATTTTGGACTCGGCTGGTGACAAAAAGTTCCAAACACACCCCATGCACAACTCCACCGGCAAAGGTGCCAGAAACGAGTTCTGTTGGTAGTTTTTACACTACCCCGGTAGGCAGCTGAAAGGCACCACAAAAGTTTTTCTACCTGCTTTCTGGGCTGAGATGGGGAATCGCTGAATTTTGGACTCGGCTGGTGACAAAATGTTCCAAACACACCCCATGCACAACTCCTCCGGGGAAGGTGCCAGAAACGAGTTCTGTTGGTAGTTTTTACACTACCCCGGTAGGCAGCTGAAAGGCACCACAAAACTTGTTGTACCTGCTTTCTGGGCTGAGATGGGGAACAGCTGAATTTTGGACTCGGCTGCTGACAAAATGTTCCAAACACACCCCATGCACAGCTCCACCGGCAAAGGTGCCAGAAACGAGTTCTGTTGGTAGTTTTTACACTACCCCGGTAGGCAGCTGAAAGGCACCACAAAACTTGTTGTACCTGCTTTCTGGGCTGAGATGGGGAACAGCTGAATTTTGGACTCGGCTGGTGACAAAATGTTCCAAACACACCCCATGCACAACTCCACCGGGGAAGGTGCCAGAAACGAGTTCTGTTGGTAGTTTTTACAGTACCCCGGTAGGCAGCTGAAAGGCACCGCAAAACTTGTTGTACCTGCTTTCTGGGCTGAGATGGGGAACGGCTGAATTTTGGACTCGGCTGGTGAAAAAATGTTCCAAACAAACCCCATGCACACCTCCACCGGGGAAGGTGCCAGAAACGAGTTCTGTTGGTAGTTTTTACACTACCCCGGTAGGCAGCTGAAAGGCACCACAAAAGTTTTGCTACCTGCTTTCTGGGCTGAGATGGGGAATCGCTGAATTTTGGACTCGGCTGCTGACAAAATGTTCCAAACACACCCCATGCACAACTCCTCCGGGGAAGGTGCCAGAAACGAGTTCTGTTGGTAGTTTTTACACTACCCCGGTAGGCAGCTGAAAGGCACCACAAAACTTTTTCTACCTGCTTTCTGGGCTGAGATGGGGAACAGCTGAATTTTGGACTCGGCTGCTGACAAAATGTTCCAAACACACCCCATGCACACCTCCACCGGGGAAGGTGCCAGAAACGAGTTCTGTTGGTAGTTTTTACAGTACCCCGGTAGGCAGCTGAAAGGCACCACAAAACTTGTTGTTCCTGCTTTCTGGGCTGAGATGAGGAACGGCTGAATTTTGGACTCGGCTGGTGACAAAATGTTCCAAACACACCCCATGCACAACTCCACCGGGGAAGGTGCCAGAAACGAGTTCTGTTGGTAGTTTTTACAGTACCCCGGTAGGCAACTGAAAGGCACCACAAAACTTGTTGTACCTGCTTTCTGGGCTGAGATGGGGAACGGCTGAATTTTGGACTCGGCTGGTGAAAAAATGTTCCAAACACACCCCATGCACACCTCCACCGGGGAAGGTGCCAGAAACGAGTTGTGTTGGTAGTTTTTACAGTACCCCGGTAGGCAGCTGAAAGGCACCACAAAAGTTTTGCTACCTGCTTTCTGGGCTGAGATGGGGAATCGCTGAATTTTGGACTCGGCTCCTGACAAAATGTTCCAAACACACCCCATGCACAACTCCACCGGGGAAGGTGCCAGAAACGAGTTCTGTTGGTAGTTTTTACAGTACCCCGGTAGGCAAGAGAAAGGCACCACAAAACTTGTTCTACCTGCTTTCTGGGCTGAGATGGAGAATCGCTGAATTTTGGACTCGGCTCCTGACAAAATGTTCCAAACACACCCCATGCACAACTCCACCGGGGAAGGGGCGAGAAAGGAGTTCTGTTGGTAGTTTTTACACTACCCCGGTAGGCAGCTGAAAGGCACCACAAAACTTGTTGTACCTGCTTTCTGGGCTGAGATGGAGAATCGCTGAATTTTGGACTCGGCTCCTGACAAAATGTTCCAAACACACCCCATGCACAACTCCACCGGGGAAGGGGCCAGAAACGAGTTCTGTTGGTAGTTTTTACACTACCCCGGTAGGCAGCTGAAAGGCACCACAAAACTTGTTGTACCTGCTTTCTGGGCAGAGATGGGGAATCGCTGAATTTTGGACTCGGCTGGTGACGAAATGTTCCAAACACACCCCATGCACACCTTCACTGGCAAAGGTGCCAGAAACGAGTTCTGTTGGTAGTTTTTACAGTACCCCGGTAGGCAGCTGAAAGGCACCACAAAACTTGTTGTACCTGCTTTCTGGGCTGAGACGGAGATTCGCTGAATTTTGGACTCGGCTGGTGAAAAAATGTTCCAAACACACCCCATGCACAACTCCTCCGGGGAAGGTGCCAGAAACGAGTTCTGTTGGTAGTTTTTACACTACCCCGGTAGGCAGCTGAAAGGCACCACAAAACTTGTTCTACCTGCTTTCTGGGCTGAGATGGGGAATCGCTGAATTTTGGACTCGGCTGCTGACAAAATGTTCCAAACACACCCCATGCACAACTCCACCGGGGAAGGTGCCAGAAACGAGTTCTGTTGGTAGTTTTTACACTACCCCGGTAGGCAGCTGAAAGGCACCACAAAACTTGTTCTACCTGCTTTCTGGGCTGAGATGGGGAATCGCTGAATTTTGGACTCGGCTGGTGACAAAATGTTCCAAACACACCCCATGCACAACTTCACCGGGGAAGGGGCCAGAAACGAGTTCTTTTGGTAGTTTTTACACTACCCCGGTAGGCAGCTGAAAGGCACCACAAAAGTTTTTCTACCTGCTTTCTGGGCTGAGATGGGGATCAGCTGAATTTTGGACTCGGCTGGTGACAAAATGTTCCAAACACACCCCATGCACAACTCCACCGGGGAAGGTGCCAGAAACGAGTTCTGTTGGTAGTTTTTACACTACCCCGGTAGGCAGCTGAAAGGCACCACAAAACTTGTTCTACCTGCTTTCTGGGCTTAGATGGGGAATCGCTGAATTTTGGACTCGGCTGCTGACAAAATGTTCCAAACACACCCCATGCACAACTCCTCCGGGGAAGGTGCCAGAAACGAGTTCTGTTGGTAGTTTTTACACTACCCCGGTAGGCAGCTGAAAGGCACCACAAAACTTGTTCTACCTGCTTTCTGGGCTGAGATGGGGAACGGCTGAATTTTGGACTCGGCTGGTGACAAAATGTTCCAAACACACCCCATGCACAACTCCACCGGGGAAGGTGCCAGAAACGAGTTCTGTTGGTAGTTTTTACACTACCCCGGTAGGCAGCTGAAAGGCACCACAAAAGTTTTGCTACCTGCTTTCTGGGCTGAGATGGGGAATCGCTGAATTTTGGACTCGGCTGGTGAAAAAATGTTCCAAACACACCCCATGCACACCTCCACCGGGGAAGGTGCCAGAAACGAGTTCTGTTGGTAGTTTTTACAGTACCCCGGTAGGCAAGAGAAAGGCACCACAAAAGTTTTGCTACCTGCTTTCTGGGCTGAGATGGGGAATCGCTGAATTTTGGACTCGGCTGGTGAAAAAATGTTCCAAACACACCCCATGCACACCTCCACCGGGGAAGGTGCCAGAAATGAGTTCTGTTGGTAGTTTTTACAGTACCCCGGTAGGCAAGAGAAAGGCACCACAAAACTTGTTGTACCTGCTTTCTGGGCTGAGATGGAGAATCGCTGAATTTTGGACTCGGCTCCTGACAAAATGTTCCAAACACACCCCATGCACAACTCCACCGGGGAAGGTGCCAGAAACGAGTTCTGTTGGTAGTTTTTACACTACCCCGGTAGGCAGCTGAAAGGCACCACAAAACTTGTTGTACCTGCTTTCTGGGCTGAGATGGAGAATCGCTGAATTTTGGACTCGGCTCCTGACAAAATGTTCCAAACACACCCCATGCACAACTCCACCGGGGAAGGTGCCAGAAACGAGTTCTGTTGGTAGTTTTTACACTACCCCGGTAGGCAGCTGAAAGGCACCACAAAACTTGTTGTACCTGCTTTCTGGGCTGAGATGGAGAATCGCTGAATTTTGGACTCGGCTCCTGACAAAATGTTCCAAACACACCCCATGCACAACTCCACCGGGGAAGGGGCGAGAAAGGAGTTCTGTTGGTAGTTTTTACACTACCCCGGTAGGCAGCTGAAAGGCACCACAAAACTTGTTGTACCTGCTTTCTGGGCTGAGATGGAGAATCGCTGAATTTTGGACTCGGCTCCTGACAAAATGTTCCAAACACACCCCATGCACAACTCCACCGGGGAAGGTGCCAGAAACGAGTTCTGTTGGTAGTTTTTACACTACCCCGGTAGGCAGCTGAAAGGCACCACAAAACTTGTTGTACCTGCTTTCTGGGCAGAGATGGGGAATCGCTGAATTTTGGACTCGGCTGGTGACGAAATGTTCCAAACACACCCCATGCACACCTTCACTGGCAAAGGTGCCAGAAACGAGTTCTGTTGGTAGTTTTTACAGTACCCCGGTAGGCAGCTGAAAGGCACCACAAAACTTGTTGTACCTGCTTTCTGGGCTGAGACGGAGATTCGCTGAATTTTGGACTCGGCTGGTGAAAAAATGTTCCAAACACACCCCATGCACAACTCCTCCGGGGAAGGTGCCAGAAACGAGTTCTGTTGGTAGTTTTTACACTACCCCGGTAGGCAGCTGAAAGGCACCACAAAACTTGTTCTACCTGCTTTCTGGGCTGAGATGGGGAATCGCTGAATTTTGGACTCGGCTGCTGACAAAATGTTCCAAACACACCCCATGCACAACTCCACCGGGGAAGGTGCCAGAAACGAGTTCTGTTGGTAGTTTTTACACTACCCCGGTAGGCAGCTGAAAGGCACCACAAAACTTGTTCTACCTGCTTTCTGGGCTGAGATGGGGAATCGCTGAATTTTGGACTCGGCTGGTGACAAAATGTTCCAAACACACCCCATGCACAACTTCACCGGGGAAGGGGCCAGAAACGAGTTCTTTTGGTAGTTTTTACACTACCCCGGTAGGCAGCTGAAAGGCACCACAAAAGTTTTTCTACCTGCTTTCTGGGCTGAGATGGGGAATCGCTGAATTTTGGACTCGGCTGGTGACAAAATGTTCCAAACACACCCCATGCACAACTCCACCGGGGAAGGTGCCAGAAACGAGTTCTGTTGGTAGTTTTTACACTACCCCGGTAGGCAGCTGAAAGGCACCACAAAACTTGTTCTACCTGCTTTCTGGGCTTAGATGGGGAATCGCTGAATTTTGGACTCGGCTGCTGACAAAATGTTCCAAACACACCCCATGCACAACTCCTCCGGGGAAGGTGCCAGAAACGAGTTCTGTTGGTAGTTTTTACACTACCCCGGTAGGCAGCTGAAAGGCACCACAAAACTTGTTCTACCTGCTTTCTGGGCTGAGATGGGGAACGGCTGAATTTTGGACTCGGCTGGTGACAAAATGTTCCAAACACACCCCATGCACAACTCCACCGGGGAAGGTGCCAGAAACGAGTTCTGTTGGTAGTTTTTACACTACCCCGGTAGGCAGCTGAAAGGCACCACAAAAGTTTTGCTACCTGCTTTCTGGGCTGAGATGGGGAATCGCTGAATTTTGGACTCGGCTGGTGAAAAAATGTTCCAAACACACCCCATGCACACCTCCACCGGGGAAGGTGCCAGAAACGAGTTCTGTTGGTAGTTTTTACAGTACCCCGGTAGGCAAGAGAAAGGCACCACAAAAGTTTTGCTACCTGCTTTCTGGGCTGAGATGGGGAATCGCTGAATTTTGGACTCGGCTGGTGAAAAAATGTTCCAAACACACCCCATGCACACCTCCACCGGGGAAGGTGCCAGAAATGAGTTCTGTTGGTAGTTTTTACAGTACCCCGGTAGGCAAGAGAAAGGCACCACAAAACTTGTTCTACCTGCTTTCTGGGCTGAGATGGAGAATCGCTGAATTTTGGACTCGGCTGGTGACAAAATGTTCCAAACACACCCCATGCACAACTCCACCGGGGAAGGTGCCAGAAACGAGTTCTGTTGGTAGTTTTTACACTACCCCGGTAGGCAGCTGAAAGGCACCACAAAACTTGTTGTACCTGCTTTCTGGGCTGAGATGGAGAATCGCTGAATTTTGGACTCGGCTCCTGACAAAATGTTCCAAACACACCCCATGCACAACTCCACCGGGGAAGGTGCCAGAAACGAGTTCTGTTGGTAGTTTTTACACTACCCCGGTAGGCAGCTGAAAGGCACCACAAAACTTGTTGTACCTGCTTTCTGGGCAGAGATGGGGAACGGCTGAATTTTGGACTCGGCTGGTGACGAAATGTTCCAAACACACCCCATGCACAACTCCACCGGGGAAGGTGCCAGAAACGAGTTCTGTTGGTAGTTTTTACACTACCCCGGTAGGCAGCTGAAAGGCACCACAAAACTTGTTCTACCTGCTTTCTGGGCTGAGATGGGGAACAGCTGAATTTTGGACTCGGCTGGTGACAAAATGTTCCAAACACACCCCATGCACACCTCCACCGGCAAAGGTGCCAGAAACGAGTTCTGTTGGTAGTTTTTACACTACCACGGTAGGCAGCTGAAAGGCACCACAAAACTTGTTCTACCTGCTTTCTGGGCTGAGATGGGGAATCGCTGAATTTTGGACTCGGCTGGTGACAAAATGTTCCAAACACACCCCATGCACAACTCCTCCGGGGAAGGTGCCAGAAACGAGTTCTGTTGGTAGTTTTTACACTACCCCGGTAGGCAGCTGAAAGGCACCACAAAAGTTTTTCTACCTGCTTTCTGGTCTGAGATGGGGATCAGCTGAATTTTGGACTCGGCTGCTGACAAAATATTCCAAACACACCCCATGCACAACTCCTCCGGGGAAGGTGCCAGAAACGAGTTCTGTTGGTAGTTTTTACACTACCCCGGTAGGCAGCTGAAAGGCACCACAAAACTTGTTGTACCTGCTTTCTGGGCTGAGATGGGGAACGGCTGAATTTTGGACTCGGCTGCTGACAAAATGTTCCAAACACACCCCATGCACAACTCCACCGGGGAAGGTGCCAGAAACGAGTTCTGTTGGTAGTTTTTACACTACCCCGGTAGGCAGCTGAAAGGCACCACAAAACTTGTTCTACCTGCTTTCTGGGCTGAGATGGGGAATACCTGAATTTTGGACTCGGCTGGTAACAAAATGTTCCAAACACACCCCATGCACAACTCCACCGGGGAAGGTGCCAGAAACGAGGTCTGTTGGTAGTTTTTACACTACCCCAGTAGGCAGCTGAAAGGCACCACAAAACTTGTTGTACCTGCTTTCTGGGCTGAGATGGGGAACAGCTGAATTTTGGACTCGGCTGCTGACAAAATGTTCCAAACACACCCCATGCACAGCTCCACCGGCAAAGGTGCCAGAAACGAGTTCTGTTGGTAGTTTTTACAGTACCCCAGTAGGCAGCTGAAAGGCACCACAAAACTTGTTGTACCTGCTTTCTGGGCTGAGATGAGGAACGGCTGAGTTTTGGACTCGGCTGGTGACAAAATGTTCCAAACACACCCCATGCACACCTCCACCGGCAAAGGTGCCAGAAACGAGTTCTGTTGGTAGTTTTTACACTACCCCAGTAGGCAGCTGAAAGGCACCACAAAACTTGTTGTACCTGCTTTCTGGGCTGAGATGGGGATCAGCTGAATTTTGGACTCGGCTGGTGACAAAATGTTCCAAACACACCCCATGCACAGCTCCACCGGCAAAGGTGCCAGAAACGAGTTCTGTTGGTAGTTTTTACAGTACCCCGGTAGGCAGCTGAAAGGCACCACAAAACTTGTTCTACCTGCTTTCTGGGCTGAGATGAGGAACGGCTGAATTTTGGACTCGGCTGGTGACAAAATGTTCCAAACACACCCCATGCACAACTCCACCGGGGAAGGTGCCAGAAACGAGTTCTGTTGGTAGTTTTTACACTACCCCGGTAGGCAGCTGAAAGGCACCACAAAACTTGTTGTACCTGCTTTCTGGGCTGAGATGGAGAATAGCTGAATTTTGGACTCGGCTGGTGAAAAAATGTTCCAAACACACCCCATGCACAGCTCCACCGGCAAAGGTGCCAGAAACGAGTTCTGTTGGTAGTTTTTACACTACCCCGGTAGGCAGCTGAAAGGCACCACAAAAGTTTTGCTACCTGCTTTCTGGGCTGAGATGGGGTACAGCTGAATTTTGGACTCGGCTGGTGAAAAAATGTTCCAAACACACCCCATGCACACCTCCACCGGGGAAGGTGCCAGAAACGAGTTGTGTTGGTAGTTTTTACAGTACCCCGGTAGGCAAGAGAAAGGCACCACAAAACTTGTTCTACCTGCTTTCTGGGCTGAGATGGAGAATCGCTGAATTTTGGACTCGGCTCCTGACAAAATGTTCCAAACACACCCCATGCACAACTCCACCGGGGAAGGTGCCAGAAACGAGTTCTGTTGGTAGTTTTTACACTACCCCGGTAGGCAGCTGAAAGGCACCACAAAACTTGTTGTACCTGCTTTCTGGGCTGAGATGGAGAATCGCTGAATTTTGGACTCGGCTCCTGACAAAATGTTCCAAACACACCCCATGCACAACTCCACCGGGGAAGGTGCCAGAAACGAGTTCTGTTGGTAGTTTTTACACTACCCCGGTAGGCAGCTGAAAGGCACCACAAAACTTGTTGTACCTGCTTTCTGGGCAGAGATGGGGAACGGCTGAATTTTGGACTCGGCTGGTGACGAAATGTTCCAAACACACCCCATGCACAACTCCACCGGGGAAGGTGCCAGAAACGAGTTCTGTTGGTAGTTTTTACACTACCCCGGTAGGCAGCTGAAAGGCACCACAAAACTTGTTCTACCTGCTTTCTGGGCTGAGATGGGGAACAGCTGAATTTTGGACTCGGCTGGTAACAAAATGTTCCAAACACACCCCATGCACAACTCCACCGGCAAAGGTGCCAGAAACGAGTTCTGTTGGTAGTTTTTACACTACCACGGTAGGCAGCTGAAAGGCACCACAAAACTTGTTCTACCTGCTTTCTGGGCTGAGATGGGGAACAGCTGAATTTTGGACTCGGCTGCTGACAAAATGTTCCAAACACACCCCATGCACAACTCCTCCGGGGAAGGTGCCAGAAACGAGTTCTGTTGGTAGTTTTTACACTACCCCGGTAGGCAGCTGAAAGGCACCACAAAAGTTTTTCGACCTGCTTTCTGGGCTGAGATGGGGAATCGCTGAATTTTGGACTCGGCTGGTGAAAAAATGTTCCAAACACACCCCATGCACACCTCCACCGGGGAAGGTGCCAGAAACGAGTTCTGTTGGTAGTTTTTACAGTACCCCGGTAGGCAAGAGAAAGGCACCACAAAACTTGTTCTACCTGCTTTCTGGGCTGAGATGGAGAATCGCTGAATTTTGGACTCGGCTCCTGACAAAATGTTCCAAACACACCCCATGCACAACTCCACCGGCAAAGGTGCCAGAAACGAGTTCTGTTGGTAGTTTTTACACTACCCCGGTAGGCAGCTGAAAGGCACCACAAAACTTGTTGTACCTGCTTTCTGGGCTGAGATGGAGAATCGCTGAATTTTGGACTCGGCTCCTGACAAAATGTTCCAAACACACCCCATGCAAAATTCCACCGGGGAAGGTGCCAGAAACGAGTTCTGTTGGTAGTTTTTACACTACCCCGGTAGGCAGCTGAAAGGCACCACAAAACTTGTTGTACCTGCTTTCTGGGCAGAGATGGGGAACGGCTGAATTTTGGACTCGGCTGGTGACGAAATGTTCCAAACACACCCCATGCACAACTCCACCGGGGAAGGTGCCAGAAACGAGTTCTGTTGGTAGTTTTTACACTACCCCGGTAGGCAGCTGAAAGGCACCACAAAACTTGTTCTACCTGCTTTCTGGGCTGAGATGGGGAACAGCTGAATTTTGGACTCGGCTGGTGACAAAATGTTCCAAACACACCCCATGCACACCTCCACCGGCAAAGGTGCCAGAAACGAGTTCTGTTGGTAGTTTTTACACTACCACGGTAGGCAGCTGAAAGGCACCACAAAACTTGTTCTACCTGCTTTCTGGGCTGAGATGGGGAATCGCTGAATTTTGGACTCGGCTGGTGACAAAATGTTCCAAACACACCCCATGCACAACTCCTCCGGGGAAGGTGCCAGAAACGAGTTCTGTTGGTAGTTTTTACACTACCCCGGTAGGCAGCTGAAAGGCACCACAAAAGTTTTTCTACCTGCTTTCTGGTCTGAGATGGGGATCAGCTGAATTTTGGACTCGGCTGCTGACAAAATGTTCCAAACACACCCCATGCACAACTCCTCCGGGGAAGGTGCCAGAAACGAGTTCTGTTGGTAGTTTTTACACTACCCCGGTAGGCAGCTGAAAGGCACCACAAAACTTGTTGTACCTGCTTTCTGGGCTGAGATGGGGAACGGCTGAATTTTGGACTCGGCTGGTGACGAAATGTTCCAAACACACCCCATGCACAACTCCACCGGGGAAGGTGCCAGAAACGAGTTCTGTTGGTAGTTTTTACACTACCCCGGTAGGCAGCTGAAAGGCACCACAAAACTTGTTCTACCTGCTTTCTGGGCTGAGATGGGGAATACCTGAATTTTCGACTCGGCTGGTAACAAAATGTTCCAAACACACCCCATGCACAACTCCACCGGGGAAGGTGCCAGAAACGAGGTCTGTTGGTAGTTTTTACACTACCCCAGTAGGCAGCTGAAAGGCACCACAAAACTTGTTGTACCTGCTTTCTGGGCTGAGATGGGGAACAGCTGAATTTTGGACTCGGCTGCTGACAAAATGTTCCAAACACACCCCATGCACAGCTCCACCGGCAAAGGTGCCAGAAACGAGTTCTGTTGGTAGTTTTTACAGTACCCCAGTAGGCAGCTGAAAGGCACCACAAAACTTGTTGTACCTGCTTTCTGGGCTGAGATGAGGAACGGCTGAGTTTTGGACTCGGCTGGTGACAAAATGTTCCAAACACACCCCATGCACAACTCCACCGGGGAAGGTGCCAGAAACGAGTTCTGTTGGTAGTTTTTACACTACCCCGGTAGGCAGCTGAAAGGCACCACAAAACTTGTTGTACCTGCTTTCTGGGCTGAGATGGGGAACAGCTGAATTTTGGACTCGGCTGGTGACAAAATGTTCCAAACACACCCCATGCACACCTCCACCGGGGAAGGTGCCAGAAACGAGTTCTGTTGGTAGTTTTTACAGTACCCCGGTAGGCAAGAGAAAGGCACCACAAAACTTGTTCTACCTGCTTTCTGGGCTGAGATGGGGAAGCGCTGAATTTTGGACTCGGCTGGTGACAAAATGTTCCAAACACACCCCATGCACAACTCCACTTGGGAAGGTGCGAGAAAGGAGTTCTGTTGGTAGTTTTTACAGTACCCCGGTAGGCAGCTGAAAGGCACCACAAAACTTGTTCTACCTGCTTTCTGGGCTGAGATGGAGAATCGCTGAATTTTGGACTCGGCTCCTGACAAAATGTTCCAAACACACCCCATGCACAACTCCACCGGGGAAGGTGCCAGAAACGAGTTCTGTTGGTAGTTTTTACACTACCCCGGTAGGCAGCTGAAAGGCACCACAAAACTTGTTGTACCTTCTTTCTGGGCTGAGATGGGGATCAGCTGAATTTTGGACTCGGCTGGTGACAAAATGTTCCAAACACACCCCATGCACAGCTCCACCGGCAAAGGTGCCAGAAACGAGTTCTGTTGGTAGTTTTTACAGTACCCCAGTAGGCAGCTGAAAGGCACCACAAAACTTGTTCTACCTGCTTTCTGGGCTGAGATGAGGAACGGCTGAATTTTGGACTCGGCTGGTGACAAAATGTTCCAAACACACCCCATGCACAACTCCACCGGGGAAGGTGCCAGAAACGAGTTCTGTTGGTAGTTTTTACACTACCCCGGTAGGCAGCTGAAAGGCACCACAAAACTTGTTGTACCTGCTTTCTGGGCTGAGATGGGGAACGGCTGAATTTTGGACTCGGCTGGTGAAAAAATGTTCCAAACACACCCCATGCACACCTCCACCGGGGAAGGTGCCAGAAACGAGTTCTGTTGGTAGTTTTTACACTACCCCGGTAGGCAGCTGAAAGGCACCACAAAAGTTTTGCTACCTGCTTTCTGGGCTGAGATGGGGTACAGCTGAATTTTGGACTCGGCTGGTGAAAAAATGTTCCAAACACACCCCATGCACACCTCCACCGGGGAAGGTGCCAGAAACGAGTTCTGTTGGTAGTTTTTACAGTACCCCGGTAGGCAAGAGAAAGGCACCACAAAACTTGTTCTACCTGCTTTCTGGGCTGAGATGGAGAATCGCTGAATTTTGGACTCGGCTCCTGACAAAATGTTCCAAACACACCCCATGCACAACTCCACCGGGGAAGGTGCCAGAAACGAGTTCTGTTGGTAGTTTTTACACTACCCCGGTAGGCAGCTGAAAGGCACCACAAAACTTGTTGTACCTTCTTTCTGGGCAGAGATGGGGAATAGCTGAATTTTGGACTCGGCTGGTAACAAAATGTTCCAAACACACCCCATGCACAGCTCCACCGGCAAAGGTGCCAGAAACGAGTTCTGTTGGTAGTTTTTACACTACCCCAGTAGGCAGCTGAAAGGCACCACAAAACTTGTTGTACCTGCTTTCTGGGCTGAGATGGGGATCAGCTGAATTTTGGACTCGGCTGGTGACAAAATGTTCCAAACACACCCCATGCACAGCTCCACCGGCAAAGGTGCCAGAAACGAGTTCTGTTGGTAGTTTTTACAGTACCCCAGTAGGCAGCTGAAAGGCACCACAAAACTTGTTCTACCTGCTTTCTGGGCTGAGATGAGGAACGGCTGAATTTTGGACTCGGCTGGTGACAAAATGTTCCAAACACACCCCATGCACAACTCCACCGGGGAAGGTGCCAGAAACGAGTTCTGTTGGTAGTTTTTACACTACCCCGGTAGGCAGCTGAAAGGCACCACAAAACTTGTTGTACCTGCTTTCTGGGCTGAGATGGGGAACGGCTGAATTTTGGACTCGGCTGGTGAAAAAATGTTCCAAACACACCCCATGCACACCTCCACCGGGGAAGGTGCCAGAAACGAGTTCTGTTGGTAGTTTTTACACTACCCCGGTAGGCAGCTGAAAGGCACCACAAAAGTTTTGCTACCTGCTTTCTGGGCTGAGATGGGGTACAGCTGAATTTTGGACTCGGCTGGTGAAAAAATGTTCCAAACACACCCCATGCACACCTCCACCGGGGAAGGTGCCAGAAACGAGTTCTGTTGGTAGTTTTTACAGTACCCCGGTAGGCAAGAGAAAGGCACCACAAAACTTGTTCTACCTGCTTTCTGGGCTGAGATGGAGAATCGCTGAATTTTGGACTCGGCTCCTGACAAAATGTTCCAAACACACCCCATGCACAACTCCACCGGGGAAGGTGCCAGAAACGAGTTCTGTTGGTAGTTTTTACACTACCCCGGTAGGCAGCTGAAAGGCACCACAAAACTTGTTGTACCTGCTTTCTGGGCTGAGATGGAGAATCGCTGAATTTTGGACTCGGCTCCTGACAAAATGTTCCAAACACACCCCATGCACAACTCCACCGGGGAAGGTGCCAGAAACGAGTTCTGTTGGTAGTTTTTACACTACCCCGGTAGGCAGCTGAAAGGCACCACAAAACTTGTTGTACCTGCTTTCTGGGCAGAGATGGGGAACGGCTGAATTTTGGACTCGGCTGGTGACGAAATGTTCCAAACACACCCCATGCACAACTCCACCGGGGAAGGTGCCAGAAACGAGTTCTGTTGGTAGTTTTTACACTACCCCGGTAGGCAGCTGAAAGGCACCACAAAACTTGTTCTACCTGCTTTCTGGGCTGAGATGGGGAACAGCTGAATTTTGGACTCGGCTGGTAACAAAATGTTCCAAACACACCCCATGCACAACTCCTCCGGGGAAGGTGCCAGAAACGAGTTCTGTTGGTAGTTTTTACACTACCCCGGTAGGCAGCTGAAAGGCACCACAAAAGTTTTTCGACCTGCTTTCTGGTCTGAGATGGGGATCAGCTGAATTTTGGACTCGGCTGCTGACAAAATGTTCCAAACACACCCCATGCACAACTCCTCCGGGGAAGGTGCCAGAAACGAGTTCTGTTGGTAGTTTTTACACTACCCCGGTAGGCAGCTGAAAGGCACCACAAAACTTGTTCTACCTGCTTTCTGGGCAGAGATGGGGAACGGCTGAATTTTGGACTCGGCTGGTGACGAAATGTTCCAAACACACCCCATGCACAACTCCACCGGGGAAGGTGCCAGAAACGAGTTCTGTTGGTAGTTTTTACACTACCCCGGTAGGCAGCTGAAAGGCACCACAAAACTTGTTCTACCTGCTTTCTGGGCTGAGATGGGGAATACCTGAATTTTGGACTCGGCTGGTAACAAAATGTTCCAAACACACCCCATGCACAACTCCACCGGGGAAGGTGCCAGAAACGAGGTCTGTTGGTAGTTTTTACACTACCCCAGTAGGCAGCTGAAAGGCACCACAAAACTTGTTGTACCTGCTTTCTGGGCTGAGATGGGGAACAGCTGAATTTTGGACTCGGCTGCTGACAAAATGTTCCAAACACACCCCATGCACAGCTCCACCGGCAAAGGTGCCAGAAACGAGTTCTGTTGGTAGTTTTTACAGTACCCCAGTAGGCAGCTGAAAGGCACCACAAAACTTGTTGTACCTGCTTTCTGGGCTGAGATGAGGAACGGCTGAATTTTTGACTCGGCTGGTGACAAAATGTTCCAAACACACCCCATGCACAACTCCACCGGGGAAGGTGCCAGAAACGAGTTCTGTTGGTAGTTTTTACACTACCCCGGTAGGCAGCTGAAAGGCACCACAAAACTTGTTGTACCTGCTTTCTGGGCTGAGATGGGGAACAGCTGAATTTTGGACTCGGCTGGTGAAAAAATGTTCCAAACACACCCCATGCACACCTCCACCGGGGAAGGTGCCAGAAACGAGTTCTGTTGGTAGTTTTTACAGTACCCCGGTAGGCAAGAGAAAGGCACCACAAAACTTGTTCTACCTGCTTTCTGGGCTGAGATGGAGAATCGCTGAATTTTGGACTCGGCTGGTGACAAAATGTTCCAAACACACCCCATGCACAACTCCACCGGGGAAGGTGCGAGAAACGAGTTCTGTTGGTAGTTTTTACACTACCCCGGTAGGCAGCTGAAAGGCACCACAAAACTTGTTGTACCTGCTTTCTGGGCTGAGATGGGGAACAGCTGAATTTTGGACTCGGCTGGTGAAAAAATGTTCCAAACACACCCCATGCACACCTCCACCGGGGAAGGTGCCAGAAACGAGTTCTGTTGGTAGTTTTTACACTACCCCGGTAGGCAGCTGAAAGGCACCACAAAACTTGTTGTACCTGCTTTCTGGGCAGAGATGGGGAACGGCTGAATTTTGGACTCGGCTGGTGACGAAATGTTCCAAACACACCCCATGCACAACTCCACCGGGGAAGGTGCCAGAAACGAGTTCTGTTGGTAGTTTTTACACTACCCCGGTAGGCAGCTGAAAGGCACCACAAAACTTGTTCTACCTGCTTTCTGGGCTGAGATGGGGAATACCTGAATTTTGGACTCGGCTGGTAACAAAATGTTCCAAACACACCCCATGCACAACTCCACCGGGGAAGGTGCCAGAAACGAGGTCTGTTGGTAGTTTTTACACTACCCCAGTAGGCAGCTGAAAGGCACCACAAAACTTGTTGTACCTGCTTTCTGGGCTGAGATGGGGAACAGCTGAATTTTGGACTCGGCTGCTGACAAAATGTTCCAAACACACCCCATGCACAGCTCCACCGGCAAAGGTGCCAGAAACGAGTTCTGTTGGTAGTTTTTACAGTACCCCGGTAGGCAGCTGAAAGGCACCACAAAACTTGTTGTACCTGCTTTCTGGGCAGAGATGGGGAACGGCTGAATTTTGGACTCGGCTGGTGACGAAATGTTCCAAACACACCCCATGCACAACTCCACCGGGGAAGGTGCCAGAAACGAGTTCTGTTGGTAGTTTTTACACTACCCCGGTAGGCAGCTGAAAGGCACCACAAAACTTGTTCTACCTGCTTTCTGGGCTGAGATGGGGAACAGCTGAATTTTGGACTCGGCTGGTGACAAAATGTTCCAAACACACCCCATGCACACCTCCACCGGCAAAGGTGCCAGAAACGAGTTCTGTTGGTAGTTTTTACACTACCACGGTAGGCAGCTGAAAGGCACCACAAAACTTGTTCTACCTGCTTTCTGGGCTGAGATGGGGAATCGCTGAATTTTGGACTCGGCTGGTGACAAAATGTTCCAAACACACCCCATGCACAACTCCTCCGGGGAAGGTGCCAGAAACGAGTTCTGTTGGTAGTTTTTACACTACCCCGGTAGGCAGCTGAAAGGCACCACAAAAGTTTTTCTACCTGCTTTCTGGTCTGAGATGGGGATCAGCTGAATTTTGGACTCGGCTGCTGACAAAATGTTCCAAACACACCCCATGCACAACTCCTCCGGGGAAGGTGCCAGAAACGAGTTCTGTTGGTAGTTTTTACACTACCCCGGTAGGCAGCTGAAAGGCACCACAAAACTTGTTGTACCTGCTTTCTGGGCTGAGATGGGGAACGGCTGAATTTTGGACTCGGCTGGTGACGAAATGTTCCAAACACACCCCATGCACAACTCCACCGGGGAAGGTGCCAGAAACGAGTTCTGTTGGTAGTTTTTACACTACCCCGGTAGGCAGCTGAAAGGCACCACAAAACTTGTTCTACCTGCTTTCTGGGCTGAGATGGGGAATACCTGAATTTTGGACTCGGCTGGTAACAAAATGTTCCAAACACACCCCATGCACAACTCCACCGGGGAAGGTGCCAGAAACGAGGTCTGTTGGTAGTTTTTACACTACCCCAGTAGGCAGCTGAAAGGCACCACAAAACTTGTTGTACCTGCTTTCTGGGCTGAGATGGGGAACAGCTGAATTTTGGACTCGGCTGCTGACAAAATGTTCCAAACACACCCCATGCACAGCTCCACCGGCAAAGGTGCCAGAAACGAGTTCTGTTGGTAGTTTTTACAGTACCCCAGTAGGCAGCTGAAAGGCACCACAAAACTTGTTGTACCTGCTTTCTGGGCTGAGATGAGGAACGGCTGAGTTTTGGACTCGGCTGGTGACAAAATGTTCCAAACACACCCCATGCACAACTCCACCGGGGAAGGTGCCAGAAACGAGTTCTGTTGGTAGTTTTTACACTACCCCGGTAGGCAGCTGAAAGGCACCACAAAACTTGTTGTACCTGCTTTCTGGGCTGAGATGGGGAACAGCTGAATTTTGGACTCGGCTGGTGAAAAAATGTTCCAAACACACCCCATGCACACCTCCACCGGGGAAGGTGCCAGAAACGAGTTCTGTTGGTAGTTTTTACAGTACCCCGGTAGGCAGCTGAAAGGCACCACAAAACTTGTTGTACCTGCTTTCTGGGCTGAGATGGAGAATCGCTGAATTTTGGACTCGGCTCCTGACAAAATGTTCCAAACACACCCCATGCACAACTCCACCGGGGAAGGTGCCAGAAACGAGTTCTGTTGGTAGTTTTTACACTACCCCGGTAGGCAGCTGAAAGGCACCACAAAACTTGTTGTACCTTCTTTCTGGGCAGAGATGGGGAATAGCTGAATTTTGGACTCGGCTGGTAACAAAATGTTCCAAACACACCCCATGCACAGCTCCACCGGCAAAGGTGCCAGAAACGAGTTCTGTTGGTAGTTTTTACACTACCCCAGTAGGCAGCTGAAAGGCACCACAAAACTTGTTGTACCTGCTTTCTGGGCTGAGATGGGGATCAGCTGAATTTTGGACTCGGCTGGTGACAAAATGTTCCAAACACACCCCATGCACAGCTCCACCGGCAAAGGTGCCAGAAACGAGTTCTGTTGGTAGTTTTTACAGTACCCCAGTAGGCAGCTGAAAGGCACCACAAAACTTGTTCTACCTGCTTTCTGGGCTGAGATGAGGAACGGCTGAATTTTGGACTCGGCTGGTGACAAAATGTTCCAAACACACCCCATGCACAACTCCACCGGGGAAGGTGCCAGAAACGAGTTCTGTTGGTAGTTTTTACACTACCCCGGTAGGCAGCTGAAAGGCACCACAAAACTTGTTGTACCTGCTTTCTGGGCTGAGATGGAGAATCGCTGAATTTTGGACTCGGCTCCTGACAAAATGTTCCAAACACACCCCATGCACACCTCCACCGGGGAAGGTGCCAGAAACGAGTTCTGTTGGTAGTTTTTACAGTACCCCGGTAGGCAAGAGAAAGGCACCACAAAACTTGTTGTACCTGCTTTCTGGGCTGAGATGGGGATCAGCTGAATTTTGGACTCGGCTGGTGACAAAATGTTCCAAACACACCCCATGCACAGCTCCACCGGCAAAGGTGCCAGAAACGAGTTCTGTTGGTAGTTTTTACACTACCCCAGTAGGCAGCTGAAAGGCACCACAAAACTTGTTCTACCTGCTTTCTGGGCTGAGATGAGGAACGGCTGAATTTTGGACTCGGCTGGTGACAAAATGTTCCAAACACACCCCATGCACAACTCCACCGGGGAAGGTGCCAGAAACGAGTTCTGTTGGTAGTTTTTACACTACCCCGGTAGGCAGCTGAAAGGCACCACAAAACTTGTTGTACCTGCTTTCTGGGCTGAGATGGGGAACGGCTGAATTTTGGACTCGGCTGGTGAAAAAATGTTCCAAACACACCCCATGCACACCTCCACCGGGGAAGGTGCCAGAAACGAGTTCTGTTGGTAGTTTTTACACTACCCCGGTAGGCAGCTGAAAGGCACCACAAAAGTTTTGCTACCTGCTTTCTGGGCTGAGATGGGGTACAGCTGAATTTTGGACTCGGCTGGTGAAAAAATGTTCCAAACACACCCCATGCACACCTCCACCGGGGAAGGTGCCAGAAACGAGTTCTGTTGGTAGTTTTTACAGTACCCCGGTAGGCAAGAGAAAGGCACCACAAAACTTGTTCTACCTGCTTTCTGGGCTGAGATGGAGAATCGCTGAATTTTGGACTCGGCTCCTGACAAAATGTTCCAAACACACCCCATGCACAACTCCACCGGGGAAGGTGCCAGAAACGAGTTCTGTTGGTAGTTTTTACACTACCCCGGTAGGCAGCTGAAAGGCACCACAAAACTTGTTGTACCTGCTTTCTGGGCTGAGATGGAGAATCGCTGAATTTTGGACTCGGCTCCTGACAAAATGTTCCAAACACACCCCATGCACACCTCCACCGGGGAAGGTGCCAGAAACGAGTTCTGTTGGTAGTTTTTACAGTACCCCGGTAGGCAAGAGAAAGGCACCACAAAACTTGTTCTACCTGCTTTCTGGGCTGAGATGGGGAAGCGCTGAATTTTGGACTCGGCTGGTGACAAAATGTTCCAAACACACCCCATGCACAACTCCACTTGGGAAGGTGCGAGAAAGGAGTTCTGTTGGTAGTTTTTACAGTACCCCGGTAGGCAGCTGAAAGGCACCACAAAACTTGTTGTACCTGCTTTCTGGGCTGAGATGGAGAATCGCTGAATTTTGGACTCGGCTCCTGACAAAATGTTCCAAACACACCCCATGCACAACTCCACCGGGGAAGGTGCCAGAAACGAGTTCTGTTGGTAGTTTTTACACTACCCCGGTAGGCAGCTGAAAGGCACCACAAAACTTGTTGTACCTTCTTTCTGGGCAGAGATGGGGAATAGCTGAATTTTGGACTCGGCTGGTAACAAAATGTTCCAAACACACCCCATGCACAGCTCCACCGGCAAAGGTGCCAGAAACGAGTTCTGTTGGTAGTTTTTACACTACCCCAGTAGGCAGCTGAAAGGCACCACAAAACTTGTTGTACCTGCTTTCTGGGCTGAGATGGGGATCAGCTGAATTTTGGACTCGGCTGGTGACAAAATGTTCCAAACACACCCCATGCACAGCTCCACCGGCAAAGGTGCCAGAAACGAGTTCTGTTGGTAGTTTTTACAGTACCCCAGTAGGCAGCTGAAAGGCACCACAAAACTTGTTCTACCTGCTTTCTGGGCTGAGATGAGGAACGGCTGAATTTTGGACTCGGCTGGTGACAAAATGTTCCAAACACACCCCATGCACAACTCCACCGGGGAAGGTGCCAGAAACGAGTTCTGTTGGTAGTTTTTACACTACCCCGGTAGGCAGCTGAAAGGCACCACAAAACTTGTTGTACCTGCTTTCTGGGCTGAGATGGGGAACGG
Source organism: Falco cherrug (assembly GCF_023634085.1). NCBI lineage: Eukaryota > Metazoa > Chordata > Aves > Falconiformes > Falconidae > Falco > Falco cherrug. The sequence continues at coordinate 73,715 of NW_026599322.1, forward strand.
CTGAATTTTGGACTCGGCTGGTGAAAAAATGTTCCAAACACACCCCATGCACAGCTCCACCGGCAAAGGTGCCAGAAACGAGTTCTGTTGGTAGTTTTTACACTACCCCGGTAGGCAGCTGAAAGGCACCACAAAAGTTTTGCTACCTGCTTTCTGGGCTGAGATGGGGTACAGCTGAATTTTGGACTCGGCTGGTGAAAAAATGTTCCAAACACACCCCATGCACACCTCCACCGGGGAAGGTGCCAGAAACGAGTTCTGTTGGTAGTTTTTACAGTACCCCGGTAGGCAAGAGAAAGGCACCACAAAACTTGTTGTACCTGCTTTCTGGGCTGAGATGGAGAATCGCTGAATTTTGGACTCGGCTCCTGACAAAATGTTCCAAACACACCCCATGCACAACTCCACCGGGGAAGGTGCGAGAAAGGAGTTCTGTTGGTAGTTTTTACACTACCCCGGTAGGCAGCTGAAAGGCACCACAAAACTTGTTGTACCTTCTTTCTGGGCAGAGATGGGGAATAGCTGAATTTTGGACTCGGCTGGTAACAAAATGTTCCAAACACACCCCATGCACAGCTCCACCGGCAAAGGTGCCAGAAACGAGTTCTGTTGGTAGTTTTTACACTACCCCAGTAGGCAGCTGAAAGGCACCACAAAACTTGTTGTACCTGCTTTCTGGGCTGAGATGGGGATCAGCTGAATTTTGGACTCGGCTGGTGACAAAATGTTCCAAACACACCCCATGCACAGCTCCACCGGCAAAGGTGCCAGAAACGAGTTCTGTTGGTAGTTTTTACAGTACCCCAGTAGGCAGCTGAAAGGCACCACAAAACTTGTTCTACCTGCTTTCTGGGCTGAGATGAGGAACGGCTGAATTTTGGACTCGGCTGGTGACAAAATGTTCCAAACACACCCCATGCACAACTCCACCGGGGAAGGTGCCAGAAACGAGTTCTGTTGGTAGTTTTTACACTACCCCGGTAGGCAGCTGAAAGGCACCACAAAACTTGTTGTACCTGCTTTCTGGGCTGAGATGGAGAATCGCTGAATTTTGGACTCGGCTCCTGACAAAATGTTCCAAACACACCCCATGCACACCTCCACCGGGGAAGGTGCCAGAAACGAGTTCTGTTGGTAGTTTTTACAGTACCCCGGTAGGCAAGAGAAAGGCACCACAAAACTTGTTGTACCTGCTTTCTGGGCTGAGATGGGGATCAGCTGAATTTTGGACTCGGCTGGTGACAAAATGTTCCAAACACACCCCATGCACAGCTCCACCGGCAAAGGTGCCAGAAACGAGTTCTGTTGGTAGTTTTTACAGTACCCCAGTAGGCAGCTGAAAGGCACCACAAAACTTGTTGTACCTGCTTTCTGGGCTGAGATGGGGATCAGCTGAATTTTGGACTCGGCTGGTGACAAAATGTTCCAAACACACCCCATGCACAGCTCCACCGGCAAAGGTGCCAGAAACGAGTTCTGTTGGTAGTTTTTACAGTACCCCAGTAGGCAGCTGAAAGGCACCACAAAACTTGTTCTACCTGCTTTCTGGGCTGAGATGAGGAACGGCTGAATTTTGGACTCGGCTGGTGACAAAATGTTCCAAACACACCCCATGCACAACTCCACCGGGGAAGGTGCCAGAAACGAGTTCTGTTGGTAGTTTTTACACTACCCCGGTAGGCAGCTGAAAGGCACCACAAAACTTGTTGTACCTGCTTTCTGGGCTGAGATGGGGAACGGCTGAATTTTGGACTCGGCTGGTGAAAAAATGTTCCAAACACACCCCATGCACACCTCCACCGGGGAAGGTGCCAGAAACGAGTTCTGTTGGTAGTTTTTACACTACCCCGGTAGGCAGCTGAAAGGCACCACAAAAGTTTTGCTACCTGCTTTCTGGGCTGAGATGGGGTACAGCTGAATTTTGGACTCGGCTGGTGAAAAAATGTTCCAAACACACCCCATGCACACCTCCACCGGGGAAGGTGCCAGAAACGAGTTCTGTTGGTAGTTTTTACAGTACCCCGGTAGGCAAGAGAAAGGCACCACAAAACTTGTTCTACCTGCTTTCTGGGCTGAGATGGAGAATCGCTGAATTTTGGACTCGGCTGGTGACAAAATGTTCCAAACACACCCCATGCACAACTCCACCGGGGAAGGTGCCAGAAACGAGTTCTGTTGGTAGTTTTTACACTACCCCGGTAGGCAGCTGAAAGGCACCACAAAACTTGTTGTACCTGCTTTCTGGGCTGAGATGGAGAATCGCTGAATTTTGGACTCGGCTGGTGACAAAATGTTCCAAACACACCCCATGCACAACTCCACCGGGGAAGGTGCCAGAAACGAGTTCTGTTGGTAGTTTTTACACTACCCCGGTAGGCAGCTGAAAGGCACCACAAAACTTGTTGTACCTGCTTTCTGGGCAGAGATGGGGAACGGCTGAATTTTGGACTCGGCTGGTGACGAAATGTTCCAAACACACCCCATGCACAACTCCACCGGGGAAGGTGCCAGAAACGAGTTCTGTTGGTAGTTTTTACACTACCCCGGTAGGCAGCTGAAAGGCACCACAAAACTTGTTCTACCTGCTTTCTGGGCTGAGATGGGGAACAGCTGAATTTTGGACTCGGCTGGTAACAAAATGTTCCAAACACACCCCATGCACAACTCCACCGGCAAAGGTGCCAGAAACGAGTTCTGTTGGTAGTTTTTACACTACCACGGTAGGCAGCTGAAAGGCACCACAAAACTTGTTCTACCTGCTTTCTGGGCTGAGATGGGGAACAGCTGAATTTTGGACTCGGCTGGTGACAAAATGTTCCAAACACACCCCATGCACAACTCCTCCGGGGAAGGTGCCAGAAACGAGTTCTGTTGGTAGTTTTTACACTACCCCGGTAGGCAGCTGAAAGGCACCACAAAAGTTTTTCGACCTGCTTTCTGGTCTGAGATGGGGATCAGCTGAATTTTGGACTCGGCTGCTGACAAAATGTTCCAAACACACCCCATGCACAACTCCTCCGGGGAAGGTGCCAGAAACGAGTTCTGTTGGTAGTTTTTACACTACCCCGGTAGGCAGCTGAAAGGCACCACAAAACTTGTTGTACCTGCTTTCTGGGCAGAGATGGGGAACGGCTGAATTTTGGACTCGGCTGGTGACGAAATGTTCCAAACACACCCCATGCACAACTCCACCGGGGAAGGTGCCAGAAACGAGTTCTGTTGGTAGTTTTTACACTACCCCGGTAGGCAGCTGAAAGGCACCACAAAACTTGTTCTACCTGCTTTCTGGGCTGAGATGGGGAATACCTGAATTTTGGACTCGGCTGGTAACAAAATGTTCCAAACACACCCCATGCACAACTCCACCGGGGAAGGTGCCAGAAACGAGGTCTGTTGGTAGTTTTTACACTACCCCAGTAGGCAGCTGAAAGGCACCACAAAACTTGTTGTACCTTCTTTCTGGGCTGAGATGGGGAACAGCTGAATTTTGGACTCGGCTGCTGACAAAATGTTCCAAACACACCCCATGCACAGCTCCACCGGCAAAGGTGCCAGAAACGAGTTCTGTTGGTAGTTTTTACAGTACCCCAGTAGGCAGCTGAAAGGCACCACAAAACTTGTTGTACCTGCTTTCTGGGCTGAGATGAGGAACGGCTGAATTTTTGACTCGGCTGGTGACAAAATGTTCCAAACACACCCCATGCACAACTCCACCGGGGAAGGTGCCAGAAACGAGTTCTGTTGGTAGTTTTTACACTACCCCGGTAGGCAGCTGAAAGGCACCACAAAACTTGTTGTACCTGCTTTCTGGGCTGAGATGGGGAACAGCTGCATTTTGGACTCGGCTGGTGAAAAAATGTTCCAAACACACCCCATGCACACCTCCACCGGGGAAGGTGCCAGAAACGAGTTCTGTTGGTAGTTTTTACAGTACCCCGGTAGGCAAGAGAAAGGCACCACAAAACTTGTTCTACCTGCTTTCTGGGCTGAGATGGAGAATCGCTGAATTTTGGACTCGGCTCCTGACAAAATGTTCCAAACACACCCCATGCACAACTCCACCGGGGAAGGTGCGAGAAAGGAGTTCTGTTGGTAGTTTTTACAGTACCCCGGTAGGCAGCTGAAAGGCACCACAAAACTTGTTGTACCTGCTTTCTGGGCTGAGATGGAGAATCGCTGAATTTTGGACCCGGCTCCTGACAAAATGTTCCAAACACACCCCATGCACAACTCCACCGGGGAAGGTGCCAGAAACGAGTTCTGTTGGTAGTTTTTACACTACCCCGGTAGGCAGCTGAAAGGCACCACAAAACTTGTTGTACCTTCTTTCTGGGCTGAGATGGGGAACGGCTGAATTTTGGGCTCGGCTGGTGACAAAATGTTCCAAGCACACCCCATGCACAACTCCACCGGGGAAGGTGCCAGAAACGAGTTCTGTTGGTAGTTTTTACACTACCCCGGTAGGCAGCTGAAAGGCACCACAAAACTTGTTCTACCTGCTTTCTGGGCTGAGATGGGGAACGGCTGAGTTCTGGACTCGGCTGGTAACAAAATGTTCCAAACACACCCCATGCACAACTCCACCGAGGAAGGTGCCAGAAACGAGTTCTGTTGGTAGTTTTTACACTACCCCGGTAGGCAGCTGAAAGGCACCACAAAAGTTTTGCTACCTGCTTTCTGGGCAGAGATGGGGAACGGCTGAATTTTGGACTCGGCTGGTGACAAAATGTTCCAAACACACCCCATGCACACCTCCACCGGGGAAGGTGCCAGAAACGAGTTCTGTTGGTAGTTTTTACAGTACCCCGGTAGGCAAGAGAAAGGCACCACAAAACTTGTTCTACCTGCTTTCTGGGCTGAGATGGGGAACGGCTGAATTTTGGACTCGGCTGGTAACAAAATGTTCCAAACACACCCCATGCACAGCTCCACCGGCAAAGGTGCCAGAAACGAGTTCTGTTGGTAGTTTTTACAGTACCCCGGTAGGCAGCTGAAAGGCACCACAAAACTTGTTCTACCTGCTTTCTGGGCTGAGATGGGGAATCGCTGAATTTTGGACTCGGCTGGTGACAAAATGTTCCAAACACACCCCATGCACAACTCCACCGGGGAAGGTGCCAGAAACGAGTTCTGTTGGTAGTTTTTACAGTACCCCGGTAGGCAGCTGAAAGGCACCACAAAACTTGTTCTACCTGCTTTCTGGGCTGAGATGGAGAATAGCTGAATTTTGGACTCGGCTCCTGACAAAATGTTCCAAACACACCCCATGCACAACTCCACCGGGGAAGGGGCCAGAAACGAGTTCTGTTGGTAGTTTTTACACTACCCCGGTAGGCAGCTGAAAGGCACCACAAAAGTTTTTCTACCTGCTTTCTGGTCTGAGATGGGGAACGGCTGAATTTTGGACTCGGCTGCTGACAAAATGTTCCAAACACACCCCATGCACAACTCCACCGGGGAAGGTGCCAGAAACGAGTTCTGTTGGTAGTTTTTACACTACCCCGGTAGGCAGCTGAAAGGCACCACAAAAGTTGTTCTACCTGCTTTCTGGGCTGAGATGGGGATCAGCTGAATTTTGGACTCGGCTGGTAACAAAATGTTCCAAACACACCCCATGCACAGCTCCACCGGGAAAGGTGCCAGAAACGAGTTCTGTTGGTAGTTTTTACACTACCCCGGTAGGCAGCTGAAAGGCACCACAAAACTTGTTGTACCTGCTTTCTGGGCTTAGATGGGGAACAGCTGAATTTTGGACTCGGCTGGTGACAAAATGTTCCAAACACACCCCATGCACAACTCCACCGGGGAAGGTGCCAGAAACGAGTTCTGTTGGTAGTTTTTACAGTACCCCGGTAGGCAGCTGAAAGGCACCACAAAAGTTTTTCTACCTGCTTTCTGGTCTGAGATGGGGATCAGCTGAATTTTGGACTCGGCTGGTGACAAAATGTTCCAAACACACCCCATGCACAACTCCACCGGGGAAGGTGCCAGAAACGAGTTCTGTTGGTAGTTTTTACACTACCCCGGTAGGCAGCTGAAAGGCACCACAAAAGTTGTTCTACCTGCTTTCTGGGCTGAGATGGGGAATAGCTGAATTTTGGACTCGGCTGGTAACAAAATGTTCCAAACACACCCCATGCACAGCTCCACCGGGAAAGGTGCCAGAAACGAGTTCTGTTGGTAGTTTTTACACTACCCCGGTAGGCAGCTGAAAGGCACCACAAAAGTTTTGCTACCTGCTTTCTGGGCTGAGATGGGGAATCGCTGAATTTTGGACTCGGCTGGTGAAAAAATGTTCCAAACACACCCCATGCACACCTCCACCGGGGAAGGTGCCAGAAACGAGTTCTGTTGGTAGTTTTTACAGTACCCCGGTAGGCAAGAGAAAGGCACCACAAAACTTGTTCTACCTGCTTTCTGGGCTGAGATGGAGAATCGCTGAATTTTGGAGTCGCCTCCTGACAAAATGTTCCAAACACACCCCATGCACAACTCCACCGGGGAAGGTGCCAGAAACGAGTTCTGTTGGTAGTTTTTACACTACCCCGGTAGGCAGCTGAAAGGCACTACAAAACTTGTTCTACCTGCTTTCTGGGCTGAGATGGAGAATAGCTGAATTTTGGACTCGGCTCCTGACAAAATGTTCCAAACACACCCCATGCACAACTCCACCGGGGAAGGTGCCAGAAACGAGTTCTGTTGGTAGTTTTTACACTACCCCGGTAGGCAGCTGAAAGGCACCACAAAACTTGTTCTACCTGCTTTCTGGGCTGAGATGGGGATCAGCTGAATTTTGGACTCGGCTGGTGACAAAATGTTCCAAACACACCCCATGCACAGCTCCACCGGCAAAGGTGCCAGAAACGAGTTCTGTTGGTAGTTTTTACACTACCCCGGTAGGCAGCTGAAAGGAACCACAAAACTTGTTCTACCTGCTTTCTGGGCTGAGATGGAGAATAGCTGAATTTTGGACTCGGCTGGTAACAAAATGTTCCAAACACACCCCATGCACAACTCCACCGGGGAAGGTGCCAGAAACGAGTTCTGTTGGTAGTTTTTACACTACCCCGGTAGGCAGCTGAAAGGCACCACAAAAGTTTTTCTACCTGCTTTCTGGGCTGAGATGGGGATCAGCTGAATTTTGGACTCGGCTGCTGACAAAATGTTCCAAACACACCCCATGCACAACTCCACCGGGGAAGGTGCCAGAAACGAGTTCTGTTGGTAGTTTTTACACTACCCCGGTAGGCAGCTGAAAGGCACCACAAAACTTGTTCTACCTGCTTTCTGGGCTGAGATGGGGAATAGCTGAATTTTGGACTCGGCTGGTAACAAAATGTTCCAAACACACCCCATGCACAGCTCCACCGGGAAAGGTGCCAGAAACGAGTTCTGTTGGTAGTTTTTACACTACCCCGGTAGGCAGCTGAAAGGCACCACAAAAGTTTTGCTACCTGCTTTCTGGGCTGAGATGGGGAATCGCTGAATTTTGGACTCGGCTGGTGAAAAAATGTTCCAAACACACCCCATGCACACCTCCACCGGGGAAGGTGCCAGAAACGAGTTCTGTTGGTAGTTTTTACAGTACCCCGGTAGGCAAGAGAAAGGCACCACAAAACTTGTTCTACCTGCTTTCTGGGCTGAGATGGAGAATCGCTGAATTTTGGAGTCGGCTCCTGACAAAATGTTCCAAACACACCCCATGCACACCTCCTCCGGGGAAGGTGCCAGAAACGAGTTCTGTTGGTAGTTTTTACACTACCCCGGTAGGCAGCTGAAAGGCACTACAAAACTTGTTCTACCTGCTTTCTGGGCTGAGATGGAGAATAGCTGAATTTTGGACTCGGCTGGTGACAAAATGTTCCAAACACACCCCATGCACAACTCCACCGGGGAAGGTGCCAGAAACGAGTTCTGTTGGTAGTTTTTACACTACCCCGGTAGGCAGCTGAAAGGCACCACAAAAGTTTTTCTACCTGCTTTCTGGTCTGAGATGGGGATCAGCTGAATTTTGGACTCGGCTGGTGACAAAATGTTCCAAACACACCCCATGCACAGCTCCACCGGCAAAGGTGCCAGAAACGAGTTCTGTTGGTAGTTTTTACACTACCCCGGTAGGCAGCTGAAAGGCACCACAAAACTTGTTCTACCTGCTTTCTGGGCTGAGATGGGGAATCGCTGAATTTTGGACTCGGCTGCTGACAAAATGTTCCAAACACACCCCATGCACAACTCCTCCGGGGAAGGTGCCAGAAACGAGTTCTGTTGGTAGTTTTTACACTACCCCGGTAGGCAAGAGAAAGGCACTACAAAACTTGTTCTACCTGCTTTCTGGGCTGAGATGGAGAATAGCTGAATTTTGGACTTGGCTCCTGACAAAATGTTCCAAACACACCCCATGCACAACTCCACCGGGGAAGGGGCCAGAAACGAGTTCTTTTGGTAGTTTTTACACTACCCTGGTAGGCAGCTGAAAGGCACCACAAAAGTTTTTCTACCTGCTTTCTGGTCTGAGATGGGGATCAGCTGAATTTTGGACTCGGCTGCTGACAAAATGTTCCAAACACACCCCATGCACAACACCACCGGGGAAGGTGCCAGAAACGAGTTCTGTTGGTAGTTTTTACACTACCCCGGTAGGCAGCTGAAAGGCACCACAAAACTTGTTCTACCTGCTTTCTGGGCTGAGATGGGGAATAGCTGAATTTTGGACTCGGCTGGTAACAAAATGTTCCAAACACACCCCATGCACAGCTCCACCGGCAAAGGTGCCAGAAACGAGTTCTGTTGGTAGTTTTTACACTACCCCGGTAGGCAGCTGAAAGGCACCACAAAACTTGTTGTACCTGCTTTCTGGGCTGAGATGGGGAACAGCTGAATTTTGGACTCGGCTGCTGACAAAATGTTCCAAACACACCCCATGCACAGCTCCACCGGCAAAGGTGCCAGAAACGAGTTCTGTTGGTAGTTTTTACAGTACCCCGGTAGGCAGCTGAAAGGCACCACAAAACTTGTTGTACCTGCTTTCTGGGCTGAGATGGAGAATCGCTGAATTTTGGACTCGGCTGGTGACAAAATGTTCCAAACACACCCCATGCACAACTCCACCGAGGAAGGTGCCAGAAACGAGTTCTGTTGGTAGTTTTTACAGTACCCCGGTAGGCAGCTGAAAGGCACCACAAAAGTTTTGCTACCTGCTTTCTGGGCTGAGATGGGGAATCGCTGAATTTTGGACTCGGCTGGTGACAAAATGTTCCAAACACACCCCATGCACACCTCCACCGGGGAAGGTGCCAGAAACGAGTTCTGTTGGTAGTTTTTACAGTACCCCGGTAGGCAGCTGAAAGGCACCACAAAATTTGTTCTACCTGCTTTCTGGGCTGAGATGGGGAATCGCTGAATTTTGGACTCGGCTGGTGACAAAATGTTCCAAACACACCCCATGCACAACTCCACCGGGGAAGGGGCCAGAAACGAGTTCTGTTGGTAGTTTTTACACTACCCCGGTAGGCAGCTGAAAGGCACCACAAAAGTTTTTCTACCTGCTTTCTGGTCTGAGATGGGGATCAGCTGAATTTTGGACTCGGCTGCTGACAAAATGTTCCAAACACACCCCATGCACAACTCCTCCGGGGAAGGTGCCAGAAACGAGTTCTGTTGGTAGTTTTTACACTACCCCGGTAGGCAGCTGAAAGGCACCACAAAAGTTGTTCTACCTGCTTTCTGGGCTGAGATGGGGAATAGCTGAATTTTGGACTCGGCTGGTAACAAAATGTTCCAAACACACCCCATGCACAGCTCCACCGGCAAAGGTGCCAGAAACGAGTTCTGTTGGTAGTTTTTACACTACCCCAGTAGGCAGCTGAAAGGCACCACAAAACTTGTTGTACCTGCTTTCTGGGCTGAGATGGGGAACGGCTGAATTTTGGACTCGGCTGCTGACAAAATGTTCCAAACACACCCCATGCACAGCTCCACCGCCAAAGGTGCCAGAAACGAGTTCTGTTGGTAGTTTTTACAGTACCCCGGTAGGCAGCTGAAAGGCACCACAAAACTTGTTGTACCTGCTTTCTGGGCTGAGATGAGGAACGGCTGAATTTTGGACTCGGCTGGTGACAAAATGTTCCAAACACACCCCATGCACAACTCCACCGGGGAAGGTGCCAGAAACGAGTTCTGTTGGTAGTTTTTACACTACCCCGGTAGGCAGCTGAAAGGCACCACAAAACTTGTTCTACCTGCTTTCTGGGCTGAGATGGGGAACAGCTGAATTTTGGACTCGGCTGGTGACAAAATGTTCCAAACACACCCCATGCACAGCTCCACCGGCAAAGGTGCCAGAAACGAGTTCTGTTGGTAGTTTTTACACTACCCCGGTAGGCAGCTGAAAGGCACCACAAAACTTGTTCTACCTGCTTTCTGGGCTGAGATGGGGAAGCGCTGAATTTTGGACTCGGCTGCTGACAAAATGTTCCAAACACACCCCATGCACAACTCCTCCGGGGAAGGTGCCAGAAAGGAGTTCTGTTGGTAGTTTTTACACTACCCCGGTAGGCAAGAGAAAGGCACTACAAAACTTGTTCTACCTGCTTTCTGGGCTGAGATGGGGAACGGCTGAATTTTGGACTCGGCTGGTAACAAAATGTTCCAAACACACCCCATGCACAACTCCACCGGGGAAGGGGCCAGAAACGAGTTCTGTTGGTAGTTTTTACACTACCCCGGTAGGCAGCTGAAAGGCACCACAAAACTTGTTGTACCTGCTTTCTGGGCTGAGATGGGGATCAGCTGAATTTTGGACTCGGCTGCTGACAAAATGTTCCAAACACACCCCATGCACAACTCCACCGGCAAAGGTGCCAGAAACGAGTTCTGTTGGTAGTTTTTACACTACCCCAGTAGGCAGCTGAAAGGCACCACAAAACTTGTTGTACCTGCTTTCTGGGCTGAGATGAGGAACGGCTGAATTTTGGACTCGGCTGCTGACAAAATGTTCCAAACACACCCCATGCACAGCTCCACCGGCAAAGGTGCCAGAAACGAGTTCTGTTGGTAGTTTTTACAGTACCCCGGTAGGCAGCTGAAAGGCACCACAAAACTTGTTCTACCTGCTTTCTGGGCTTAGATGGGGAACAGCTGAATTTTGGACTCGGCTGGTGACAAAATGTTCCAAACACACCCCATGCACAACTCCACCGAGGAAGGTGCCAGAAACGAGTTCTGTTGGTAGTTTTTACACTACCCCGGTAGGCAGCTGAAAGGCACCACAAAACTTGTTGTACCTGCTTTCTGGGCTGAGATGGGGAACGGCTGAATTTTGGACTCGGCTGGTGAAAAAATGTTCCAAACACACCCCATGCACACCTCCACCGGGGAAGGTGCCAGAAACAAGTTCTGTTGGTAGTTTTTACAGTACCCCGGTAGGCAAGAGAAAGGCACCACAAAACTTGTTCTACCTGCTTTCTGGGCTGAGATGGAGAATCGCTGAATTTTGGAGTCGGCTGGTGACAAAATGTTCCAAACACACCCCATGCACAACTCCTCCGGGGAAGGTGCCAGAAACGAGTTCTGTTGGTAGTTTTTACACTACCCCGGTAGGCAGCTGAAAGGCACTACAAAACTTGTTCTACCTGCTTTCTGGGCTGAGATGGGGAACGGCTGAATTTTGGACTCGGCTGCTGACAAAATGTTCCAAACACACCCCATGCACAGCTCCACCGCCAAAGGTGCCAGAAACGAGTTCTGTTGGTAGTTTTTACAGTACCCCGGTAGGCAGCTGAAAGGCACCACAAAACTTGTTGTACCTGCTTTCTGGGCTGAGATGAGGAACGGCTGAATTTTGGACTCGGCTGGTGACAAAATGTTCCAAACACACCCCATGCACAACTCCACCGGGGAAGGTGCCAGAAACGAGTTCTGTTGGTAGTTTTTACACTACCCCGGTAGGCAGCTGAAAGGCACCACAAAACTTGTTCTACCTGCTTTCTGGGCTGAGATGGGGAACAGCTGAATTTTGGACTCGGCTGGTGACAAAATGTTCCAAACACACCCCATGCACAGCTCCACCGGCAAAGGTGCCAGAAACGAGTTCTGTTGGTAGTTTTTACACTACCCCGGTAGGCAGCTGAAAGGCACCACAAAACTTGTTCTACCTGCTTTCTGGGCTGAGATGGGGAAGCGCTGAATTTTGGACTCGGCTGCTGACAAAATGTTCCAAACACACCCCATGCACAACTCCTCCGGGGAAGGTGCCAGAAAGGAGTTCTGTTGGTAGTTTTTACACTACCCCGGTAGGCAAGAGAAAGGCACTACAAAACTTGTTCTACCTGCTTTCTGGGCTGAGATGGGGAACGGCTGAATTTTGGACTCGGCTGGTAACAAAATGTTCCAAACACACCCCATGCACAACTCCACCGGGGAAGGGGCCAGAAACGAGTTCTGTTGGTAGTTTTTACACTACCCCGGTAGGCAGCTGAAAGGCACCACAAAACTTGTTGTACCTGCTTTCTGGGCTGAGATGGGGATCAGCTGAATTTTGGACTCGGCTGCTGACAAAATGTTCCAAACACACCCCATGCACAACTCCACCGGCAAAGGTGCCAGAAACGAGTTCTGTTGGTAGTTTTTACACTACCCCAGTAGGCAGCTGAAAGGCACCACAAAACTTGTTGTACCTGCTTTCTGGGCTGAGATGAGGAACGGCTGAATTTTGGACTCGGCTGCTGACAAAATGTTCCAAACACACCCCATGCACAGCTCCACCGGCAAAGGTGCCAGAAACGAGTTCTGTTGGTAGTTTTTACAGTACCCCGGTAGGCAGCTGAAAGGCACCACAAAACTTGTTCTACCTGCTTTCTGGGCTTAGATGGGGAACAGCTGAATTTTGGACTCGGCTGGTGACAAAATGTTCCAAACACACCCCATGCACAACTCCACCGAGGAAGGTGCCAGAAACGAGTTCTGTTGGTAGTTTTTACACTACCCCGGTAGGCAGCTGAAAGGCACCACAAAACTTGTTGTACCTGCTTTCTGGGCTGAGATGGGGAACGGCTGAATTTTGGACTCGGCTGGTGAAAAAATGTTCCAAACACACCCCATGCACACCTCCACCGGGGAAGGTGCCAGAAACAAGTTCTGTTGGTAGTTTTTACAGTACCCCGGTAGGCAAGAGAAAGGCACCACAAAACTTGTTCTACCTGCTTTCTGGGCTGAGATGGAGAATCGCTGAATTTTGGAGTCGGCTGGTGACAAAATGTTCCAAACACACCCCATGCACAACTCCTCCGGGGAAGGTGCCAGAAACGAGTTCTGTTGGTAGTTTTTACACTACCCCGGTAGGCAGCTGAAAGGCACTACAAAACTTGTTCTACCTGCTTTCTGGGCTGAGATGGAGAATAGCTGAATTTTGGACTCGGCTCCTGACAAAATGTTCCAAACACACCCCATGCACAACTCCACCGGGGAAGGTGCCAGAAACGAGTTCTGTTGGTAGTTTTTACAGTACCCCGGTAGGCAGCTGAAAGGCACCACAAAAGTTTTTCTACCTGCTTTCTGGTCTGAGATGGGGATCAGCTGAATTTTGGACTCGGCTGGTGACAAAATGTTCCAAACACACCCCATGCACAGCTCCACCGGCAAAGGTGCCAGAAACGAGTTCTGTTGGTAGTTTTTACACTACCCCGGTAGGCAGCTGAAAGGAACCACAAAACTTGTTCTACCTGCTTTCTGGGCTGAGATGGGGAATAGCTGAATTTTGGACTCGGCTGGTAACAAAATGTTCCAAACACACCCCATGCACAGCTCCACCGGCAAAGGTGCCAGAAACGAGTTCTGTTGGTAGTTTTTACACTACCCCAGTAGGCAGCTGAAAGGCACCACAAAACTTGTTGTACCTGCTTTCTGGGCAGAGATGGTGAACAGCTGAATTTTGGACTCGGCTGCTGACAAAATGTTCCAAACACACCCCATGCACAGCTCCACCGGCAAAGGTGCCAGAAACGAGTTCTGTTGGTAGTTTTTACAGTACCCCAGTAGGCAGCTGAAAGGCACCACAAAACTTGTTGTACCTGCTTTCTGGGCTGAGATGAGGAACGGCTGAATTTTGGACTCGGCTGGTGACAAAATGTTCCAAAAACACCCCATGCACAACTCCACCGGGGAAGGTGCCAGAAACGAGTTCTGTTGGTAGTTTTTACACTACCCCGGTAGGCAGCTGAAAGGAACCACAAAACTTGTTGTACCTGCTTTCTGGGCTGAGATGGGGAATCGCTGAATTTTGGACTCGGCTGGTGAAAAAATGTTCCAAACACACCCCATGCACACCTCCACCGGGGAAGGTGCCAGAAACGAGTTCTGTTGGTAGTTTTTACACTACCCCGGTAGGCAGATGAAAGGCACCACAAAAGTTTTGCTACCTGCTTTCTGGGCTGAGATGGGGAATCGCTGAATTTTGGACTCGGCTGGTGACAAAATGTTCCAAACACACCCCATGCACTCCTCCACCGGGGGAAGTTGCCAGAAATGAGTTCTGTTGGTAGTTTTTACAGTACCCCGGTAGGCAAGAGAAAGGCACCACAAAGCTTGTTCTACCTGCTTTCTGGGCTGAGATGGAGAATCGCTGAATTTTGGACTCGGCTCCTGACAAAATGTTCCAAACACACCCCATGCACAACTCCACCGGGGAAGGTGCCAGAAACGAGTTCTGTTGGTAGTTTTTACACTACCCCGGTAGGCAGCTGAAAGGCACCACAAAACTTGTTCTACCTGCTTTCTGGGCTGAGATGGGGAATAGCTGAATTTTGGACTCGGCTGGTAACAAAATGTTCCAAACACACCCCATGCACAGCTCCACCGGCAAAGGCGCCAGAAACGAGTTCTGTTGGTAGTTTTTACAGTACCCCAGTAGGCAGCTGAAAGGCACCACAAAACTTGTTGTACCTGCTTTCTGGGCTGAGATGAGGAACGGCTGAATTTTGGACTCGGCTGGTGACAAAATGTTCCAAACACACCCCATGCACAACTCCACCGGGGAAGGTGCCAGAAACGAGTTCTGTTGGTAGTTTTTACACTACCCCGGTAGGCAGCTGAAAGGCACCACAAAACTTGTTGTACCTGCTTTCTGGGCTGAGATGAGGAACGGCTGAATTTTGGACTCGGCTGGTGAAAAAATGTTCCAAACACACCCCATGCACACCTCCACCGGGGAAGGTGCCAGAAACGAGTTCTGTTGGTAGTTTTTACACTACCCCGGTAGGCAGCTGAAAGGCACCACAAAAGTTTTGCTACCTGCTTTCTGGGCTGAGATGGGGAATCGCTGAATTTTGGACTCGGCTGGTGAAAAAATGTTCCAAACACACCCCATGCACAACTCCACCGGGGAAGGTGCCAGAAACGAGTTCTGTTGGTAGTTTTTACAGTACCCCGGTAGGCAGCTGAAAGGCACCACAAAACTTGTTGTACCTGCTTTCTGGGCTGAGATGGAGAATCGCTGAATTTTGGACTCGGCTCCTGACAAAATGTTCCAAACACACCCCATGCACAACTCCACCGGCAAAGGTGCCAGAAACGAGTTCTGTTGGTAGTTTTTACAGTACCCCGGTAGGCAAGAGAAAGGCACCACAAAACTTGTTCTACCTGCTTTCTGGGCTGAGATGGGGAATCGCTGAATTTTGGACTCGGCTGGTGACAAAATGTTCCAAACACACCCCATGCACAACTCCTCCGGGGAAGGTGCCAGAAACGAGTTCTGTTGGTAGTTTTTACACTACCCCGGTAGGCAAGAGAAAGGCACTACAAAACTTGTTCTACCTGCTTTCTGGGCTGAGATGGAGAATAGCTGAATTTTGGACTCGGCTCCTGACAAAATGTTCCAAACACACCCCATGCACAACTCCACCGGGGAAGGGGCCAGAAACGAGTTCTGTTGGTAGTTTTTACACTACCCCGGTAGGCAGCTGAAAGGCACCACAAAAGTTGTTCTACCTGCTTTCTGGGCTGAGATGGGGAATAGCTGAATTTTGGACTCGGCTCCTGACAAAATGTTCCAAACACACCCCATGCACAGCTCCACCGGCAAAGGTGCCAGAAACGAGTTCTGTTGGTAGTTTTTACAGTACCCCGGTAGGCAGCTGAAAGGCACCACAAAACTTGTTGTACCTGCTTTCTGGGCTGAGATGGGGAATCGCTGAATTTTGGACTCGGCTGGTGACAAAATGTTCCAAACACACCCCATGCACACCTCCACCGGGGAAGGTGCCAGAAACGAGTTCTGTTGGTAGTTTTTACACTACCCCGGTAGGCAGCTGAAAGGCACCACAAAACTTGTTGTACCTGCTTTCTGGGCTGAGATGGAGAATCGCTGAATTTTGGACTCGGCTCCTGACAAAATGTTCCAAACACACCCCATGCACACCTCCACCGGGGAAGGTGCCAGAAACGAGTTCTGTTGGTAGTTTTTACAGTACCCCGGTAGGCAAGAGAAAGGCACCACAAAACTTGTTCTACCTGCTTTCTGGGCTGAGATGGAGAATCGCTGAATTTTGGACTCGGCTCCTGACAAAATGTTCCAAACACACCCCATGCACAACTCCACCGGGGAAGGTGCGAGAAAGGAGTTCTGTTGGTAGTTTTTACAGTACCCCGGTAGGCAGCTGAAAGGCACCACAAAACTTGTTCTACCTGCTTTCTGGGCTGAGATGGGGAATCGCTGAATTTTGGACTCGGCTGGTGACAAAATGTTCCAAACACACCCCATGCACAACTCCACCGGGGAAGGTGCCAGAAACGAGTTCTGTTGGTAGTTTTTACACTACCCCGGTAGGCAGCTGAAAGGCACCACAAAAGTTGTTCTACCTGCTTTCTGGGCTGAGATGGGGAATACCTGAATTTTGGACTCGGCTGGTAACAAATTGTTCCAAACACACCCCATGCACAGCTCCACCGGCAAAGGTGCCAGAAACGAGTTCTGTTGGTAGTTTTTACAGTACCCCAGTAGGCAGCTGAAAGGCACCACAAAACTTGTTGTACCTGCTTTCTGGGCTGAGATGGGGATCAGCTGAATTTTGGACTCGGCTGCTGACAAAATGTTCCAAACACACCCCATGCACAACTCCACCGGGGAAGGTGCCAGGAACGAGTTCTGTTGGTAGTTTTTACACTACCCCGGTAGGCAGCTGAAAGGCACCACAAAACTTGTTCTACCTGCTTTCTGGGCTGAGATGGGGAATAGCTGAATTTTGGACTCGGCTGGTAACAAAATGTTCCAAACACACCCCATGCACAGCTCCACCGGCAAAGGTGCCAGAAACGAGTTCTGTTGGTAGTTTTTACACTACCCCGGTAGGCAGCTGAAAGGCACCACAAAACTTGTTGTACCTGCTTTCTGGGCTGAGATGGGGAACAGCTGAATTTTGGACTCGGCTGCTGACAAAATGTTCCAAACACACCCCATGCACAACTCCACCGGGGAAGGTGCCAGAAACGAGTTCTGTTGGTAGTTTTTACAGTACCCCGGTAGGCAGCTGAAAGGCACCACAAAAGTTTTGCTACCTGCTTTCTGGGCTGAGATGGGGAATCGCTGAATTTTGGACTCGGCTGGTGAAAAAATGTTCCAAACACACCCCATGCACACCTCCACCGGGGAAGGTGCCAGAAACGAGTTCTGTTGGTAGTTTTTACAGTACCCCGGTAGGCAAGAGAAAGGCACCACAAAACTTGTTCTACCTGCTTTCTGGGCTGAGATGGAGAATCGCTGACTTCTGGAGTAGGCTGGTGACAAAATGTTCCAAACACACCCCATGCACAACTCCACCGGGGAAGGTGCCAGAAAGGAGTTCTGTTGGTAGTTTTTACACTACCCCGGTAGGCAGCTGAAAGGCACCACAAAACTTGTTGTACCTGCTTTCTGGGCTGAGATGGAAAATCGCTGAATTTTGGACTCGGCTCCTGACAAAATGTTCCAAACACACCCCATGCACAACTCCACCGGCAAAGGTGCCAGAAACGAGTTCTGTTGGTAGTTTTTACAGTACCCCGGTAGGCAGCTGAAAGGCACCACAAAATTTGTTCTACCTGCTTTCTGGGCTGAGATGGGGAATCGCTGAATTTTGGACTCGGCTGGTGACAAAATGTTCCAAACACACCCCATGCACAACTCCACCGGGGAAGGGGCCAGAAACGAGTTCTGTTGGTAGTTTTTACACTACCCCGGTAGGCAGCTGAAAGGCACCACAAAAGTTTTTCTACCTCTTTCTGGTCTGAGATGGGGATCAGCTGAATTTTGGACTCGGCTGCTGACAAAATGTTCCAAACACACCCCATGCACAACTCCACCGGGGAAGGTGCCAGAAACGAGTTCTGTTGGTAGTTTTTACACTACCCCGGTAGGCAGCTGAAAGGCACCACAAAAGTTGTTCTACCTGCTTTCTGGGCTGAGATGGGGAATAGCTGAATTTTGGACTCGGCAGGTAACAAAATGTTCCAAACACACCCCATGCACAGCTCCACCGGCAAAGGTGCCAGAAACGAGTTCTGTTGGTAGTTTTTACACTACCCCAGTAGGCAGCTGAAAGGCACCACAAAACTTGTTGTACCTGCTTTCTGGGCTGAGATGGGGAACGGCTGAATTTTGGACTCGGCTGGTGACAAAATGTTCCAAACACACCCCATGCACAGCTCCACCGCCAAAGGTGCCAGAAACGAGTTCTGTTGGTAGTTTTTACAGTACCCCGGTAGGCAGCTGAAAGGCACCACAAAACTTGTTGTACCTGCTTTCTGGGCTGAGATGGGGAACGGCTGAATTTTGGACTCGGCTGGTGACAAAATGTTCCAAACACACCCCATGCACAACTCCACCGGGGAAGGTGCCAGAAACGAGTTCTGTTGGTAGTTTTTACACTACCCCGGTAGGCAGCTGAAAGGCACCACAAAACTTGTTCTACCTGCTTTCTGGGCTGAGATGGGGAACAGCTGAATTTTGGACTCGGCTGCTGACAAAATGTTCCAAACACACCCCATGCACAGCTCCACCGGCAAAGGTGCCAGAAACGAGTTCTGTTGGTAGTTTTTACACTACCCCGGTAGGCAGCTGAAAGGCACCACAAAACTTGTTCTACCTGCTTTCTGGGCTGAGATGGGGAATCGCTGAATTTTGGACTCGGCTGCTGACAAAATGTTCCAAACACACCCCATGCACAACTCCTCCGGGGAAGGTGCCAGAAACGAGTTCTGTTGGTAGTTTTTACACTACACCGGTAGGCAAGAGAAAGGCACTACAAAACTTGTTCTACCTGCTTTCTGGGCTGAGATGGAGAATAGCTGAATTTTGGACTCGGCTGGTAACAAAATGTTCCAAACACACCCCATGCACAACTCCACCGGGGAAGGGGCCAGAAACGAGTTCTGTTGGTAGTTTTTACACTACCCCGGTAGGCAGCTGAAAGGCACCACAAAACTTGTTGTACCTGCTTTCTGGGCTGAGATGGAAAATCGCTGAATTTTGGACTCGGCTCCTGACAAAATGTTCCAAACACACCCCATGCACAACTCCACCGGCAAAGGTGCCAGAAACGAGTTCTGTTGGTAGTTTTTACAGTACCCCGGTAGGCAGCTGAAAGGCACCACAAAATTTGTTCTACCTGCTTTCTGGGCTGAGATGGGGAATCGCTGAATTTTGGACTCGGCTGGTGACAAAATGTTCCAAACACACCCCATGCACAACTCCACCGGGGAAGGTGCCAGAAACGAGTTCTGTTGGTAGTTTTTACACTACCCCGGTAGGCAGCTGAAAGGCACCACAAAAGTTGTTCTACCTGCTTTCTGGGCTGAGATGGGGAATAGCTGAATTTTGGACTCGGCTGGTAACAAAATGTTCCAAACACACCCCATGCACAACTCCACCGGGGAAGGTGCC
This sequence comes from Falco cherrug, assembly GCF_023634085.1. NCBI lineage: Eukaryota > Metazoa > Chordata > Aves > Falconiformes > Falconidae > Falco > Falco cherrug. Next base: position 93,624 of record NW_026599322.1, read on the forward strand.
AGAAACGAGTTCTGTTGGTAGTTTTTACACTACCCCAGTAGGCAGCTGAAAGGCACCACAAAACTTGTTGTACCTGCTTTCTGGGCTGAGATGGGGAACGGCTGAATTTTGGACTCGGCTGCTGACAAAATGTTCCAAACACACCCCATGCACAGCTCCACCGCCAAAGGTGCCAGAAACGAGTTCTGTTGGTAGTTTTTACAGTACCCCGGTAGGCAGCTGAAAGGCACCACAAAACTTGTTCTACCTGCTTTCTGGGCTGAGATGAGGAACGGCTGAATTTTGGACTCGGCTGGTGACAAAATGTTCCAAACACACCCCATGCACAACTCCACCGGGGAAGGTGCCAGAAACGAGTTCTGTTGGTAGTTTTTACACTACCCCGGTAGGCAGCTGAAAGGCACCACAAAACTTGTTCTACCTGCTTTCTGGGCTGAGATGGGGAACAGCTGAATTTTGGACTCGGCTGCTGACAAAATGTTCCAAACACACCCCATGCACAGCTCCACCGGCAAAGGTGCCAGAAACGAGTTCTGTTGGTAGTTTTTACACTACCCCGGTAGGCAGCTGAAAGGCACCACAAAACTTGTTCTACCTGCTTTCTGGGCTGAGATGGGGAATCGCTGAATTTTGGACTCGGCTGCTGACAAAATGTTCCAAACACACCCCATGCACAACTCCTCCGGGGAAGGTGCCAGAAACGAGTTCTGTTGGTAGTTTTTACACTACACCGGTAGGCAAGAGAAAGGCACTACAAAACTTGTTCTACCTGCTTTCTGGGCTGAGATGGAGAATAGCTGAATTTTGGACTCGGCTGGTGAAAAAATGTTCCAAACACACCCCATGCACAACTCCACCGGGGAAGGGGCCAGAAACGAGTTCTGTTGGTAGTTTTTACACTACCCCGGTAGGCAGCTGAAAGGCACCACAAAACTTGTTGTACCTGCTTTCTGGGCTGAGATGGGGATCAGCTGAATTTTGGACTCGGCTGCTGACAAAATGTTCCAAACACACCCCATGCACAGCTCCACCGGGGAAGGTGCCAGAAACGAGTTCTGTTGGTAGTTTTTACAGTACCCCGGTAGGCAGCTGAAAGGCACCACAAAAGTTTTTCTACCTGCTTTCTGGGCTTAGATGGGGATCAGCTGAATTTTGGACTCGGCTGCTGACAAAATGTTCCAAACACACACCATGCACAACTCCACCGGGGAAGGTGCCAGAAACGAGTTCTGTTGGTAGTTTTTACAGTACCCCGGTAGGCAGCTGAAAGGCACCACAAAACTTGTTCTACCTGCTTTCTGGGCTGAGATGAGGAACGGCTGAATTTTGGACTCGGCTGGTGACAAAATGTTCCAAACACACCCCATGCACAACTCCTCCGGGGAAGGGGCCAGAAACGAGTTCTATTGGTAGTTTTTACACTACCCCGGTAGGCAGCTGAAAGGCACCAGAAAACTTGTTCTACCTGCTTTCTGGGCTGAGATGGGGAATCGCTGAATTTTGGACTCGGCTGGTGACAAAATGTTCCAAACACACCCCATGCACACCTCCACCGGGGAAGGTGCCAGAAACGAGTTCTGTTGGTAGTTTTTACAGTACCCCGGTAGGCAGCTGAAAGGCACCACAAAACTTGTTCTACCTGCTTTCTGGGCTGAGATGGAGAATCGCTGAATTTTGGACTCGGCTCCTGACAAAATGTTCCAAACACACCCCATGCACAACTCCACCGGGGAAGGTGCCAGAAACGAGTTCTGTTGGTAGTTTTTACACTACCCCGGTAGGCAGCTGAAAGGCACCACAAAACTTGTTCTACCTGCTTTCTGGGCTGAGATGGAGAATTGCTGAATTTTGGACTCGGCTGGTGACAAAATGTTCCAAACACACCCCATGCACAACTCCACCGGCAAAGGTGCCAGAAACGAGTACTGTTGGTAGTTTTTATACTACCCCGGTAGGCAGCTGAAAGGCACCACAAAACTTGTTCTACCTGCTTTCTGGGCTGAGATGGGGAACAGCTGAATTTTGGACTCGGCTGCTGACAAAATGTTCCAAACACACCCCATGCACAGCTCCACCGGCAAAGGTGCCAGAAACGAGTTCTGTTGGTAGTTTTTACACTACCCCGGTAGGCAGCTGAAAGGCACCACAAAACTTGTTCTACCTGCTTTCTGGGCTGAGATGGGGAACAGCTGAATTTTGGACTCGGCTGCTGACAAAATGTTCCAAACACACCCCATGCACAACTCCTCCGGGGAAGGTGCCAGAAACGAGTTCTGTTGGTAGTTTTTACACTACCCTGGTAGGCAAGAGAAAGGCACTACAAAACTTGTTCTACCTGCTTTCTGGGCTGAGATGGAGAATAGCTGAATTTTGGACTCGGCTGGTAACAAAATGTTCCAAACACACCCCATGCACACCTCCACCGGGGAAGGTGCCAGAAACGAGTTCTGTTGGTAGTTTTTACACTACCCCGGTAGGCAGCTGAAAGGCACCACAAAAGTTTTTCTACCTGCTTTCTGGGCTGAGATGGGGATCAGCTGAATTTTGGACTCGGCTGCTGACAAAATGTTCCAAACACACCCCATGCACAACTCCACCGCAAAGGTGCCAGAAACGAGTTCTGTTGGTAGTTTTTACACTACCCCAGTAGGCAGCTGAAAGGCACCACAAAACTTGTTGTACCTGCTTTCTGGGCTGAGATGAGGAACGGCTGAATTTTGGACTCGGCTGCTGACAAAATGTTCCAAACACACCCCATGCACAGCTCCACCGGCAAAGGTGCCAGAAACGAGTTCTGTTGGTAGTTTTTACAGTACCCCGGTAGGCAGCTGAAAGGCACCACAAAACTTATTCTACCTGCTTTCTGGGCTTAGATGGGGAACAGCTGAATTTTGGACTCGGCTGGTGACAAAATGTTCCAAACACACCCCATGCACAACTCCACCGAGGAAGGTGCCAGAAACGAGTTCTGTTGGTAGTTTTTACACTACCCCGGTAGGCAGCTGAAAGGCACCACAAAACTTGCTCTACCTGCTTTCTGGGCTGAGATGGGGAACCGCTGAATTTTGGACTCGGCTGGTGAAAAAATGTTCCAAACACACCCCATGCACACCTCCACCGGGGAAGGTGCCAGAAACGAGTTCTGTTGGTAGTTTTTACACTACCCCGGTAGGCAGCTGAAAGGCACCACAAAAGTTTTGCTACCTGCTTTCTGGGCTGAGATGGGGAACGGCTGAATTTTGGACTCGGCTGGTGAAAAAATGTTCCAAACACACCCCATGCACACCTCCACCGGGGAAGGTGCCAGAAACGAGTTCTGTTGGTAGTTTTTACAGTACCCCGGTAGGCAGCTGAAAGGCACCACAAAACTTGTTGTACCTGCTTTCTGGGCTGAGATGGAGAATCGCTGAATTTTGGACTCGGCTCCTGACAAAATGTTCCAAACACACCCCATGCACAACTCCACCGGGGAAGGTGCGAGAAAGGAGTTCTGTTGGTAGTTTTTACACTACCCCGGTAGGCAGCTGAAAGGCACCACAAAACTTGTTGTACCTGCTTTCTGGGCTGAGATGAGGAACGGCTGAATTTTGGACTCGGCTGGTGACAAAATGTTCCAAACACACCGCATGCACAACTCCACCGGGGAAGGTGCCAGAAACGAGTTCTGTTGGTAGTTTTTACACTACCCTGGTAGGCAGCTGAAAGGCACCACAAAACTTGTTCTACCTGCTTTCTGGGCTGAGATGGGGAATCGCTGAATTTTGGACTCGGCTGGTGACAAAATGTTCCAAACACACCCCATGCACAACTCCACCGGCAAAGGTGCCAGAAACGAGTACTGTTGGTAGTTTTTATACTACCCCGGTAGGCAGCTGAAAGGCACCACAAAACTTGTTCTACCTGCTTTCTGGGCTGAGATGGGGAACAGCTGAATTTTGGACTCGGCTGCTGACAAAATGTTCCAAACACACCCCATGCACAACTCCTCCGGGGAAGGTGCCAGAAACGAGTTCTGTTGGTAGTTTTTACACTACCCCGGTAGGCAGCTGAAAGGCACTACAAAAGTTGTTCTACCTGCTTTCTGGGCTGAGATGGAGAATAGCTGAATTTTGGACTCGGCTGGTGACAAAATGTTCCAAACTCACCCCATGCACAACTCCACCGGCAAAGGTGCCAGAAACGAGTTCTGTTGGTAGTTTTTACAGTACCCCGGTAGGCAGCTGAAAGGCACCACAAAACTTGTTGTACCTGCTTTCTGGGCAGAGATGGGGAACGGCTGAATTTTGGACTCGGCTGGTGACAAAATGTTCCAAACACACCCCATGCACAACTCCACCGGGGAAGGTGCCAGGAACGAGTTCTGTTGGTAGTTTTTACACTACCCCGGTAGGCAGCTGAAAGGCACCACAAAACTTGTTGTACCTGCTTTCTGGGCTGAGATGGGGAACAGCTGAATTTTGGACTCGGCTGCTGACAAAATGTTCCAAACACACCCCATGCACAGCTCCACCGGCAAAGGTGCCAGAAACGAGTTCTGTTGGTAGTTTTTACAGTACCCCGGTAGGCAGCTGAAAGGCACCACAAAACTTGTTGTACCTGCTTTCTGGGCTGAGATGGGGAATCGCTGAATTTTGGACTCGGCTGGTGACAAAATGTTCCAAACACACCCCATGCACAACTCCACCGAGGAAGGTGCCAGAAACGAGTTCTGTTGGTAGTTTTTACACTACCCCGGTAGGCAGCTGAAAGGCACCACAAAAATTGTTGTACCTGCTTTCTGGGCTGAGATGAGGAACGGCTGAATTTTGGACTCGGCTGGTGACAAAATGTTCCAAACACACCCCATGCACAACTCCACCGGGGAAGGTGCCAGAAACGAGTTCTGTTGGTAGTTTTTACACTACCCCGGTAGGCAGCTGAAAGGCACCACAAAACTTGTTCTACCTGCTTTCTGGGCTGAGATGGGGAACGGCTGAATTTTGGACTCGGCTGGTGACAAAATGTTCCAAACACACCCCATGCACAACTCCACCGGGGAAGGTGCCAGAAACGAGTTCTGTTGGTAGTTTTTACACTACCCCGGTAGGCAGCTGAAAGGCACCACAAAAGTTTTGCTACCTGCTTTCTGGGCTGAGATGGGGAACAGCTGAGTTTTGGACTCGGCTGGTGACAAAATGTTCCAAACACACCCCATGCACAGCTCCACCGGCAAAGGTGCCAGAAACGAGTTCTGTTGGTAGTTTTTACACTACCCCGGTAGGCAGCTGAAAGGCACCACAAAACTTGTTCTACCTGCTTTCTGGGCTGAGATGGGGAATCACTGAATTTTGGACTCGGCTGCTGACAAAATGTTCCAAACACACCCCATGCACAACTCCACCGGGGAAGGTGCCAGAAACGAGTTCTGTTGGTAGTTTTTAAACTACCCCGGTAGGCAGCTGAAAGGCACTACAAAACTTGTTGTACCTGCTTTCTGGGCTGAGATGGAGAATAGCTGAATTTTGGACTCGGCTGGTGACAAATTGTTCCAAACACACCCCATGCACAACTCCACCGGGGAAGGGGCCAGAAACGAGTTCTGTTGGTAGTTTTTACACTACCCCGGTAGGCAGCTGAAAGGCACCACAAAACTTGTTCTACCTGCTTTCTGGGCAGAGATGGGGAACGGCTGAATTTTGGACTCGGCTGGTGACAAAATGTTCCAAACACACCCCATGCACAACTCCACCGGGGAAGGTGCCAGAAACGAGTTCTGTTGGTAGTTTTTACACTACCCCGGTAGGCAGCTGAAAGGCACCACAAAACTTGTTCTACCTGCTTTCTGGGCTGAGATGGAGAATCGCTGAGTTTTGGACTCGGCTGCTGACAAAATGTTCCAAACACACCCCATGCACAACTCCACCGGGGAAGGTGCCAGAAAGGAGTTCTGTTGGTAGTTTTTACACTACCCCGGTAGGCAGCTGAAAGGCACCACAAAACTTGTTGTACCTGCTTTCTGGGCTGGAATGGAGAATCGCTGAATTTTGGACTCGGCTGCTGACAAAATGTTCCAAACACACCCCATGCACAACTCCACCGGGGAAGGGGCCAGAAACGAGTTCTGTTGGTAGTTTTTACACTACCCCGGTAGGCAGCTGAAAGGCACCACAAAACTTGTTCTACCTGCTTTCTGGGCTGAGATGGGGAATCGCTGAATTTTGGACTCGGCTGGTGACGAAATGTTCCAAACACACCCCATGCACAACTCCACCGGCAAAGGTGCCAGAAACGAGTTCTGTTGGTAGTTTTTACACTACCCCGGTAGGCAGCTGAAAGGCACCACAAAACTTGTTCTACCTGCTTTCTGGGCTGAGATGGAGAATAGCTGAATTTTGGACTCGGCTGGTGACAAAATGTTCCAAACACACCCCATGCACAACTCCACCGGGGAAGGTGCCAGAAACGAGTTCTTTTGGTAGTTTTTACACTACCCCGGTAGGCAGCTGAAAGGCACCACAAAAGTTTTTCTACCTGCTTTCTGGGCTGAGATGGAGAATAGCTGAATTTTGGACTCGGCTGGTGACAAAATGTTCCAAACACACCCCATGCACAACTCCACCGGCAAAGGTGCCAGAAACGAGTTCTGTTGGTAGTTTTTACAGTACCCCGGTAGGCAGCTGAAAGGCACCACAAAAGTTGTTCTACCTGCTTTCTGGGCTGAGATGGGGAATCGCTGAATTTTGGACTCGGCTGCTGACAAAATGTTCCAAACACACCCCATGCACAACTCCTCCGGGGAAGGTGCCAGAAACGAGTTCTGTTGGTAGTTTTTACACTACACCGGTAGGCAAGAGAAAGGCAGTACAAAACTTGTTCTACCTGCTTTCTGGGCTGAGATGGAGAATAGCTGAATTTTGGACTCGGCTGGTGACAAAATGTTCCAAACACACCCCATGCACAACTCCACCGGGGAAGGTGCCAGAAACGAGTTCTGTTGGTAGTTTTTACACTACCCCGGTAGGCAGCTGAAAGGCACCACAAAACTTGTTCTACCTGCTTTCTGGGCTGAGATGGGGAACGGCTGAATTTTGGACTCGGCTGGTGACAAAATGTTCCAAACACACCCCATGCACAACTCCACCGGGGAAGGTGCCAGAAACGAGTTCTGTTGGTAGTTTTTACACTACCCCCGGTAGGCAGCTGAAAGGCACCACAAAAGTTTTGCTACCTGCTTTCTGGGCTGAGATGGGGAACAGCTGAGTTTTGGACTCGGCTGGTGACAAAATGTTCCAAACACACCCCATGCACAGCTCCACCGGCAAAGGTGCCAGAAACGAGTTCTGTTGGTAGTTTTTACACTACCCCGGTAGGCAGCTGAAAGGCACCACAAAACTTGATCTACCTGCTTTCTGGGCTGAGATGGGGAATCACTGAATTTTGGACTCGGCTGCTGACAAAATGTTCCAAACACACCCCATGCACAACTCCACCGGGGAAGGTGCCAGAAACGAGTTCTGTTGGTAGTTTTTACACTACCCCGGTAGGCAAGAGAAAGGCACTACAAAACTTGTTGTACCTGCTTTCTGGGCTGAGATGGAGAATAGCTGAATTTTGGACTCGGCTGGTGACAAATTGTTCCAAACACACCCCATGCACAACTCCACCGGGGAAGGGGCCAGAAACGAGTTCTGTTGGTAGTTTTTACACTACCCCGGTAGGCAGCTGAAAGGCACCACAAAACTTGTTCTACCTGCTTTCTGGGCTGAGATGGGGATCAGCTGAATTTTGGACTCGGCTCCTGACAAAATGTTCCAAACACACCCCATGCACAACTCCACCGGCAAAGGTGCCAGAAACGAGTTCTGTTGGTAGTTTTTACAGTACCCCGGTAGGCAGCTGAAAGGCACCACAAAACTTGTTGTACCTGCTTTCTGGGCAGAGATGGGGAACGGCTGAATTTTGGACTCGGCTCCTGACAAAATGTTCCAAACACACCCCATGCACAACTCCACCGGGGAAGGTGCCAGAAACGAGTTCTGTTGGTAGTTTTTACACTACCCCGGTAGGCAGCTGAAAGGCACCACAAAACTTGTTCTACCTGCTTTCTGGGCTGAGATGGGGAATCGCTGAGTTTTGGACTCGGCTCCTGACAAAATGTTCCAAACACACCCCATGCACAACTCCACCGGGGAAGGTGCCAGAAACGAGTTCTGTTGGTAGTTTTTTACACTACCCCGGTAGGCAGCTGAAAGGCACCACAAAAGTTTTGCTACCTGCTTTCTGGGCTGAGATGGGGAATCGCTGAATTTTGGACTCGGCTGCTGACAAAATGTTCCAAACACACCCCATGCACACCTCCACCGGGGAAGGTGCCAGAAACGAGTTCTGTTGGTAGTTTTTACAGTACCCCGGTAGGCAAGAGAAAGGCACCACAAAACTTGTTCTACCTGCTTTCTGGGCTGAGATGGAGAATAGCTGAATTTTGGACTCGGCTCCTGACAAAATGTTCCAAACACACCCCATGCACAACTCCACCGGGGAAGGTGCCAGAAAGGAGTTCTGTTGGTAGTTTTTACACTACCCCGGTAGGCAGCTGAAAGGCACCACAAAACTTGTTGTACCTGCTTTCTGGGCTGAGATGGAGAATCGCTGAATTTTGGACTCGGCTGCTGACAAAATGTTCCAAACACACCCCATGCACAACTCCACCGGGGAAGGTGCCAGAAAGGAGTTCTGTTGGTAGTTTTTACACTACCCCGGTAGGCAGCTGAAAGGCACCACAAAACTTGTTGTACCTGCTTTCTGGGCTGGAATGGAGAATCGCTGAATTTTGGACTCGGCTGCTGACAAAATGTTCCAAACACACCCCATGCACAACTCCACCGGGGAAGGTGCCAGAAACGAGTTCTGTTGGTAGTTTTTACACTACCCCGGTAGGCAGCTGAAAGGCACCACAAAACTTGTTCTACCTGCTTTCTGGGCTGAGATGGGGAATCGCTGAATTTTGGACTCGGCTGGTGACAAAATGTTCCAAACACACCCCATGCACAGCTCCACCGGCAAAGGTGCCAGAAACGAGTTCTGTTGGTAGTTTTTACACTACCCCGGTAGGCAGCTGAAAGGCACTACAAAACTTGTTCTACCTGCTTTCTGGGCTGAGATGGAGAATAGCTGAATTTTGGACTCGGCTGGTGACAAAATGTTCCAAACACACCCCATGCACAACTCCACCGGGGAAGGTGCCAGAAACGAGTTCTTTTGGTAGTTTTTACACTACCCCAGTAGGCAGCTGAAAGGCACCACAAAAGTTTTTCTACCTGCTTTCTGGGCTGAGATGGAGAATAGCTGAATTTTGGACTCGGCTGGTGACAAAATGTTCCAAAACACACCCCATGCACAACTCCACCGGCAAAGGTGCCAGAAAACGAGTTCTGTTGGTAGTTTTTACAGTACCCCGGTAGGCAGCTGAAAGGCACCACAAAAGTTGTTCTACCTGCTTTCTGGGCTGAGATGGGGAATAGCTGAATTTGGACTCGGCTGGTGACAAAATGTTCCAAACACACCCCATGCACAACTCCACCGGGGAAGGTGCCAGAAACGAGTTCTGTTGGTAGTTTTTACACTACCCCGGTAGGCAGCTGAAAGGCACCACAAAACTTGTTCTACCTGCTTTCTGGGCTGAGATGGGGAACGGCTGAATTTTGGACTCGGCTGGTGACAAAATGTTCCAAACACACCCCATGCACAACTCCACCGGGGAAGGTGCCAGAAACGAGTTCTGTTGGTAGTTTTTACACTACCCCGGTAGGCAGCTGAAAGGCACCACAAAAGTTTTGCTACCTGCTTTCTGGGCTGAGATGGGGAACAGCTGAGTTTTGGACTCGGCTGCTGACAAAATGTTCCAAACACACCCCATGCACAGCTCCACCGGCAAAGGTGCCAGAAACGAGTTCTGTTGGTAGTTTTTACACTACCCCGGTAGGCAGCTGAAAGGCACCACAAAACTTGTTGTACCTGCTTTCTGGGCTGAGATGGGGAATCACTGAATTTTGGACTCGGCTGCTGACAAAATGTTCCAAACACACCCCATGCACAACTCCACCGGGGAAGGTGCCAGAAACGAGTTCTGTTGGTAGTTTTTACACTACCCCGGTAGGCAAGAGAAAGGCACTACAAAACTTGTTGTACCTGCTTTCTGGGCTGAGATGGAGAATAGCTGAATTTTGGACTCGGCTGGTGACAAATTGTTCCAAACACACCCCATGCACAACTCCACCGGGGAAGGGGCCAGAAACGAGTTCTGTTGGTAGTTTTTACACTACCCCGGTAGGCAGCTGAAAGGCACCACAAAACTTGTTCTACCTGCTTTCTGGGCTGAGATGGGGATCAGCTGAATTTTGGACTCGGCTGCTGACAAAATGTTCCAAACACACCCCATGCACAACTCCGCCGGCAAAGGTGCCAGAAACGAGTTCTGTTGGTAGTTTTTACAGTACCCCGGTAGGCAGCTGAAAGGCACCACAAAACTTGTTGTACCTGCTTTCTGGGCAGAGATGGGGAACGGCTGAATTTTGGACTCGGCTGGTGACAAAATGTTCCAAACACACCCCATGCACAACTCCACCGGGGAAGGTGCCAGAAACGAGTTCTGTTGGTAGTTTTTACACTACCCCGGTAGGCAGCTGAAAGGCACCACAAAACTTGTTCTACCTGCTTTCTGGGCTGAGATGGGGAATCGCTGAGTTTTGGACTCGGCTCCTGACAAAATGTTCCAAACACACCCCATGCACAACTCCACCGGGAAGGTGCCAGAAACGAGTTCTGTTGGTAGTTTTTACACTACCCCGGTAGGCAGCTGAAAGGCACCACAAAAGTTTTGCTACCTGCTTTCTGGGCTGAGATGGGGAATCGCTGAATTTTGGACTCGGCTGCTGACAAAATGTTCCAAACACACCCCATGCACACCTCCACCGGGGAAGGTGCCAGAAACGAGTTCTGTTGGTAGTTTTTACAGTACCCCGGTAGGCAAGAGAAAGGCACCACAAAACTTGTTCTACCTGCTTTCTGGGCTGAGATGGAGAATAGCTGAATTTTGGACTCGGCTCCTGACAAAATGTTCCAAACACACCCCATGCACAACTCCACCGGGGAAGGTGCCAGAAAGGAGTTCTGTTGGTAGTTTTTACACTACCCCGGTAGGCAGCTGAAAGGCACCACAAAACTTGTTGTACCTGCTTTCTGGGCTGAGATGGAGAATCGCTGAATTTTGGACTCGGCTGCTGACAAAATGTTCCAAACACACCCCATGCACAACTCCACCGGGGAAGGTGCCAGAAAGGAGTTCTGTTGGTAGTTTTTACACTACCCCGGTAGGCAGCTGAAAGGCACCACAAAACTTGTTCTACCTGCTTTCTGGGCTGAGATGGAGAATCGCTGAATTTTGGACTCGGCTGCTGACAAAATGTTCCAAACACACCCCATGCACAACTCCGCCGGGGAAGGTGCCAGAAACGAGTTCTTTTGGTAGTTTTTACACTACCCCAGTAGGCAGCTGAAAGGCACCACAAAAGTTTTTCTACCTGCTTTCTGGGCTGAGATGGAGAATAGCTGAATTTTGGACTCGGCTGGTGACAAAATGTTCCAAACACACCCCATGCACAACTCCACCGGCAAAGGTGCCAGAAACGAGTTCTGTTGGTAGTTTTTACAGTACCCCGGTAGGCAGCTGAAAGGCACCACAAAAGTTGTTCTACCTGCTTTCTGGGCTGAGATGGGGAATAGCTGAATTTTGGACTCGGCTGGTGACAAAATGTTCCAAACACACCCCATGCACAACTCCACCGGGGAAGGTGCCAGAAACGAGTTCTGTTGGTAGTTTTTACACTACCCCGGTAGGCAGCTGAAAGGCACCACAAAACTTGTTCTACCTGCTTTCTGGGCTGAGATGGGGAACGGCTGAATTTTGGACTCGGCTGGTGACAAAATGTTCCAAACACACCCCATGCACAACTCCACCGGGGAAGGTGCCAGAAACGAGTTCTGTTGGTAGTTTTTACACTACCCCGGTAGGCAGCTGAAAGGCACCACAAAAGTTTTGCTACCTGCTTTCTGGGCTGAGATGGGGAACAGCTGAGTTTTGGACTCGGCTGCTGACAAAATGTTCCAAACACACCCCATGCACAGCTCCACCGGCAAAGGTGCCAGAAACGAGTTCTGTTGGTAGTTTTTACACTACCCCGGTAGGCAGCTGAAAGGCACCACAAAACTTGTTGTACCTGCTTTCTGGGCTGAGATGGGGAATCACTGAATTTTGGACTCGGCTGCTGACAAAATGTTCCAAACACACCCCATGCACAACTCCACCGGGGAAGGTGCCAGAAACGAGTTCTGTTGGTAGTTTTTACACTACCCCGGTAGGCAAGAGAAAGGCACTACAAAACTTGTTGTACCTGCTTTCTGGGCTGAGATGGAGAATAGCTGAATTTTGGACTCGGCTGGTGACAAATTGTTCCAAACACACCCCATGCACAACTCCACCGGGGAAGGGGCCAGAAACGAGTTCTGTTGGTAGTTTTTACACTACCCCGGTAGGCAGCTGAAAGGCACCACAAAACTTGTTCTACCTGCTTTCTGGGCTGAGATGGGGAAGCGCTGAATTTTGGACTCGGCTGCTGACAAAATGTTCCAAACACACCCCATGCACAACTCCGCCGGCAAAGGTGCCAGAAACGAGTTCTGTTGGTAGTTTTTACAGTACCCCGGTAGGCAGCTGAAAGGCACCACAAAACTTGTTGTACCTGCTTTCTGGGCAGAGATGGGGAACGGCTGAATTTTGGACTCGGCTGGTGACAAAATGTTCCAAACACACCCCATGCACAACTCCACCGGGGAAGGTGCCAGAAACGAGTTCTGTTGGTAGTTTTTACACTACCCCGGTAGGCAGCTGAAAGGCACCACAAAACTTGTTCTACCTGCTTTCTGGGCTGAGATGGGGAATCGCTGAGTTTTGGACTCGGCTCCTGACAAAATGTTCCAAACACACCCCATGCACAACTCCACCGGGGAAGGTGCCAGAAACGAGTTCTGTTGGTAGTTTTTACACTACCCCGGTAGGCAGCTGAAAGGCACCACAAAAGTTTTGCTACCTGCTTTCTGGGCTGAGATGGGGAATCGCTGAATTTTGGACTCGGCTGCTGACAAAATGTTCCAAACACACCCCATGCACACCTCCACCGGGGAAGGTGCCAGAAACGAGTTCTGTTGGTAGTTTTTACAGTACCCCGGTAGGCAAGAGAAAGGCACCACAAAACTTGTTCTACCTGCTTTCTGGGCTGAGATGGAGAATAGCTGAATTTTGGACTCGGCTCCTGACAAAATGTTCCAAACCACACCCCATGCACAACTCCACGGGGAAGGTGCCAGAAAGGAGTTCTGTTGGTAGTTTTTACACTACCCCGGTAGGCAGCTGAAAGGCACCACAAAACTTGTTGTACCTGCTTTCTGGGCTGAGATGGAGAATCGCTGAATTTTGGACTCGGCTGCTGACAAAATGTTCCAAACACACCCCATGCACAACTCCACCGGGGAAGGTGCCAGAAAGGAGTTCTGTTGGTAGTTTTTACACTACCCCGGTAGGCAGCTGAAAGGCACCACAAAACTTGTTCTACCTGCTTTCTGGGCTGAGATGGAGAATCGCTGAATTTTGGACTCGGCTGCTGACAAAATGTTCCAAACACACCCCATGCACAACTCCGCCGGCAAAGGTGCCAGAAACGAGTTCTGTTGGTAGTTTTTACAGTACCCCGGTAGGCAGCTGAAAGGCACCACAAAACTTTGTTGTACCTGCTTTCTGGGCAGAGATGGGGAACGGCTGAATTTTGGACTCGGCTGGTGACAAAATGTTCCAAACACACCCCATGCACAACTCCACGGGGAAGGTGCCAGAAACGAGTTCTGTTGGTAGTTTTTACACTACCCCGGTAGGCAGCTGAAAGGCACCACAAAACTTGTTCTACCTGCTTTCTGGGCTGAGATGGGGAATCGCTGAGTTTTGGACTCGGCTCCTGACAAAATGTTCCAAACACACCCCATGCACAACTCCACCGGGGAAGGTGCCAGAAACGAGTTCTGTTGGTAGTTTTTACACTACCCCGGTAGGCAGCTGAAAGGCACCACAAAAGTTTTGCTACCTGCTTTCTGGGCTGAGATGGGGAATCGCTGAATTTTGGACTCGGCTGCTGACAAAATGTTCCAAACACACCCCATGCACACCTCCACCGGGGAAGGTGCCAGAAACGAGTTCTGTTGGTAGTTTTTACAGTACCCCGGTAGGCAAGAGAAAGGCACCACAAAACTTGTTCTACCTGCTTTCTGGGCTGAGATGGAGAATAGCTGAATTTTGGACTCGGCTCCTGACAAAATGTTCCAAACACACCCCATGCACAACTCCACCGGGGAAGGTGCCAGAAAGGAGTTCTGTTGGTAGTTTTTACACTACCCCGGTAGGCAGCTGAAAGGCACCACAAAACTTGTTGTACCTGCTTTCTGGGCTGAGATGGAGAATCGCTGAATTTTGGACTCGGCTGCTGACAAAATGTTCCAAACACACCCCATGCACAACTCCACCGGGGAAGGTGCCAGAAAGGAGTTCTGTTGGTAGTTTTTACACTACCCCGGTAGGCAGCTGAAAGGCACCACAAAACTTGTTCTACCTGCTTTCTGGGCTGAGATGGAGAATCGCTGAATTTTGGACTCGGCTGCTGACAAAATGTTCCAAACACACCCCATGCACAACTCCACCGGGGAAGGTGCCAGAAACGAGTTCTGTTGGTAGTTTTTACACTACCCCGGTAGGCAGCTGAAAGGCACCACAAAACTTGTTCTACCTGCTTTCTGGGGCTGAGATGGGGAATCGCTGAATTTTGGACTCGGCTGGTGACAAAATGTTCCAAACACACCCCATGCACAACTCCTCCGGGGAAGGTGCCAGAAACGAGTTCTGTTGGTAGTTTTTACACTACCCCGGTAGGCAGCTGAAAGGCACTACAAAACTTGTTCTACCTGCTTTCTGGGCTGAGATGGAGAATAGCTGAATTTTGGACTCGGCTGGTGACAAAATGTTCCAAACACACCCCATGCACAACTCCACCGGGGAAGGTGCCAGAAACGAGTTCTTTTGGTAGTTTTTACACTACCCCGGTAGGCAGCTGAAAGGCACCACAAAAGTTTTGCTACCTGCTTTCTGGGCTGAGATGGGGAATACCTGAATTTTGGACTCGGCTGCTGACAAAATGTTCCAAACACACCCCATGCACAACTCCACCGGGGAAGGTGCCAGAAACGAGTTCTGTTGGTAGTTTTTACACTACCCCGGTAGGCAGCTGAAAGGCACCACAAAACTTGTTTCTACCTGCTTTCTGGGCTGAGATGGGGAACGGCTGAATTTTGGACTCGGCTGGTGACAAAACGTTCCAAACACACCCCATGCACAACTCCACCGGGGAAGGTGCCAGAAACGAGTTCTGTTGGTAGTTTTTACACTACCCCGGTAGGCAGCTGAAAGGCACCACAAAACTTGTTCTACCTGCTTTCTGGGCTGAGATGGGGACGGCTGAATTTTGGACTCGGCTCCTGACAAAATGTTTCCAAACACACCCCATGCACAACTCCACCGGGGAAGGTGCCAGAAACGAGTTCTGTTGGTAGTTTTTACACTACCCCGGTAGGCAGCTGAAAGGCACCACAAAAGTTTTGCTACCTGCTTTCTGGGCTGAGATGGGGAATCGCTGAATTTTGGACTCGGCTGGTGAAAAAATGTTCCAAACACACCCCATTGCACACCTCCACCGGGGAAGGTGCCAGAAACGAGTTCTGTTGGTAGTTTTTACAGTACCCCGGTAGGCAAGAGAAGGCACCACAAAACTTGTTCTACCTGCTTTCTGGGCTGAGATGGAGAATAGCTGAATTTTGGACTCGGCTCCTGACAAAATGTTCCAAACACACCCCATGCACAACTCCACCGGGGAAGGTGCCAGAAAGGAGTTCTGTTGGTAGTTTTTACAGTACCCCGGTAGGCAGCTGAAAGGCACCACAAAACTTTTGCTACCTGCTTTCTGGGCTGAGATGGAGAACCGCTGAATTTTGGACTCGGCTGGTGACAAAATGTTCCAAACACACCCCATGCACAACTCCACCGAGGAAGGGGCCAGAAAGGAGTTCTGTTGGTAGTTTTTACAGTACCCCGGTAGGCAGCTGAAAGGCACCACAAAACTTGTTCTACCTGCTTTCTGGGCTGAGATGGGGAATTGCTGAATTTTGGACTCGGCTGGTGACAAAATGTTCCAAACACACCCCATGCACAACTCCTCCGGGGAAGGTGCCAGAAACGAGTTCTGTTGGTAGTTTTTACACTACCCCGGTAGGCAAGAGAAAGGCACTACAAAACTTGTTCTACCTGCTTTCTGGGCTGAGATGGAGAATCGCTGAATTTTGGACTCGGCTCCTGACAAAATGTTCCAAACACACCCCATGCACAACTCCACCGGGGAAGGGGCCAGAAACGAGTTCTTTTGGTAGTTTTTACACTACCCCGGTAGGCAGCTGAAAGGCACCACAAAAGTTTTTCTACCTGCTTTCTGGTCTGAGATGGGGAATCGCTGAATTTTGGACTCGGCTGCTGACAAAATGTTCCAAACACACCCCATGCACAACTCCACCGGGGAAGGTGCCAGAAACGAGTTCTGTTGGTAGTTTTTACACTACCCCGGTAGGCAGCTGAAAGGCACCACAAAACTTGTTGTACCTGCTTTCTGGGCTGAGATGGGGAACGGCTGAATTTTGGACTCGGCTGGTGACAAAACGTTCCAAACACACCCCATGCACAACTCCACCGGGGAAGGTGCCAGAAACGAGTTCTGTTGGTAGTTTTTACAGTACCCCGGTAGGCAGCTGAAAGGCACCACAAAACTTGTTGTACCTGCTTTCTGGGCTGAGATGGGGAACGGCTGAATTTTGGACTCGGCTGGTGAAAAAATGTTCCAAACACACCCCATGCACAGCTCCACCGGCAAAGGTGCCAGAAACGAGTTCTGTTGGTAGTTTTTACACTACCCCGGTAGGCAGCTGAAAGGCACCACAAAACTTGTTGTACCTGCTTTCTGGGCTGAGATGGGGAACAGCTGAATTTTGGACTCGGCTGCTGACAAAATGTTCCAAACACACCCCATGCACAGCTCCACTGGCAAAGGTGCCAGAAACGAGTTCTGTTGGTAGTTTTTACAGTACCCCGGTAGGCAGCTGAAAGGCACCACAAAACTTGTTGTACCTGCTTTCTGGGCTGAGATGGAGAATCGCTGAATTTTGGACTCGGCTGGTGACAAAATGTTCCAAACACACCCCATGCACAACTCCACCGGGGAAGGGGCCAGAAACGAGTTCTGTTGGTAGTTTTTACAGTACCCCGGTAGGCAGCTGAAAGGCACCACAAAAGTTTTGCTACCTGCTTTCTGGGCTGAGATGGGGAATCGCTGAATTTTGGACTCGGCTGGTGAAAAAATGTTCCAAACACACCCCATGCACACCTCCACCGGGGAAGGTGCCAGAAACGAGTTCTGTTGGTAGTTTTTACAGTACCCCGGTAGGCAAGAGAAAGGCACCACAAAACTTGTTCTACCTGCTTTCTGGGCTGAGATGGAGAATCGCTGACTTCTGGAGTAGGCTGGTGACAAAATGTTCCAAACACACCCCATGCACAACTCCTCCGGGGAAGGTGCCAGAAAGGAGTTCTGTTGGTAGTTTTTACACTACCCCGGTAGGCAGCTGAAAGGCACCACAAAACTTGTTGTACCTGCTTTCTGGGCTGAGATGGAAAATCGCTGAATTTTGGACTCGGCTGCTGACAAAATGTTCCAAACACACCCCATGCACAACTCCACCGGCAAAGGTGCCAGAAACGAGTTCTGTTGGTAGTTTTTACAGTACCCCGGTAGGCAGCTGAAAGGCACCACAAAATTTGTTCTACCTGCTTTCTGGGCTGAGATGGGGAATCGCTGAATTTTGGACTCGGCTGCTGACAAAATGTTCCAAACACACCCCATGCACAGCTCCACCGGCAAAGGTGCCAGAAACGAGTTCTGTTGGTAGTTTTTACACTACCCCGGTAGGCAGCTGAAAGGCACCACAAAAGTTTTTCTACCTGCTTTCTGGTCTGAGATGGGGATCAGCTGAATTTTGGACTCGGCTGCTGACAAAATGTTCCAAACACACCCCATGCACAACTCCACCGGGGAAGGTGCCAGAAACGAGTTCTGTTGGTAGTTTTTTACACTACCCCGGTAGGCAGCTGAAAGGCACCACAAAAGTTGTTCTACCTGCTTTCTGGGCTGAGATGGGGAATAGCTGAATTTTGGACTCGGCTGGTAACAAAATGTTCCAAACACACCCCATGCACAGCTCCACCGGCAAAGGTGCCAGAAACGAGTTCTGTTGGTAGTTTTTACACTACCCCAGTAGGCAGCTGAAAGGCACCACAAAACTTGTTGTACCTGCTTTCTGGGCTGAGATGGGGAACGGCTGAATTTTGGACTCGGCTGCTGACAAAATGTTCCAAACACACCCCATGCACAGCTCCACCGGCAAAGGTGCCAGAAACGAGTTCTGTTGGTAGTTTTTACAGTACCCCGGTAGGCAGCTGAAAGGCACCACAAAACTTGTTGTACCTGCTTTCTGGGCTGAGATGAGGAACGGCTGAATTTTGGACTCGGCTGGTGACAAAATGTTCCAAACACACCCCATGCACAACTCCACCGGGGAAGGTGCCAGAAACGAGTTCTGTTGGTAGTTTTTACACTACCCCGGTAGGCAGCTGAAAGGCACCACAAAACTTGTTGTACCTGCTTTCTGGGCTGAGATGGGGAACAGCTGAATTTTGGACTCGGCTGCTGACAAAATGTTCCAAACACACCCCATGCACAGCTCCACCGGCAAAGGTGCCAGAAACGAGTTCTGTTGGTAGTTTTTACACTACCCCGGTAGGCAGCTGAAAGGCACCACAAAACTTGTTCTACCTGCTTTCTGGGCTGAGATGGGGAATCGCTGAATTTTGGACTCGGCTGCTGACAAAATGTTCCAAACACACCCCATGCACAACTCCTCCGGGGAAGGTGCCAGAAACGAGTTCTGTTGGTAGTTTTTACACTACACCGGTAGGCAAGAGAAAGGCAGTACAAAACTTGTTCTACCTGCTTTCTGGGCTGAGATGGAGAATAGCTGAATTTTGGACTCGGCTGGTAACAAAATGTTCCAAACACACCCCATGCACAACTCCACCGGGGAAGGTGCCAGAAACGAGTTCTGTTGGTAGTTTTTACACTACCCCGGTAGGCAGCTGAAAGGCACCACAAAACTTGTTGTACCTGCTTTCTGGGCTGAGATGGGGATCAGCTGAATTTTGGACTCGGCTGCTGACAAAATGTTCCAAACACACCCCATGCACAGCTCCACCGGGGAAGGTGCCAGAAACGAGTTCTGTTGGTAGTTTTTACAGTACCCCGGTAGGCAGCTGAAAGGCACCACAAAAGTTTTTCTACCTGCTTTCTGGGCTTAGATGGGGATCAGCTGAATTTTGGACTCGGCTGCTGACAAAATGTTCCAAACACACCCCATGCACAACTCCTCCGGGGAAGGGGCCAGAAACGAGTTCTTTTGGTAGTTTTTACACTACCCCGGTAGGCAGCTGAAAGGCACCACAAAACTTGTTCTACCTGCTTTCTGGGCTGAGATGGGGAATCGCTGAATTTTGGACTCGGCTGGTGACAAAATGTTCCAAACACACCCCATGCACAACTCCACCGGCAAAGGTGCCAGAAACGAGTTCTGTTGGTAGTTTTTACACTACCCCGGTAGGCAGCTGAAAGGCACCACAAAAGTTTTGCTACCTGCTTTCTGGGCTGAGATGGGGAACGGCTGAATTTTGGACTCGGCTGGTGAAAAAATGTTCCAAACACACCCCATGCACACCTCCACCGGGGAAGGTGCCAGAAACGAGTTCTGTTGGTAGTTTTTACAGTACCCCGGTAGGCAGCTGAAAGGCACCACAAAACTTGTTCTACCTGCTTTCTGGGCTGAGATGGAGAATCGCTGAATTTTGGACTCGGCTCCTGACAAAATGTTCCAAACACACCCCATGCACAACTCCTCCGGGGAAGGTGCCAGAAACGAGTTCTGTTGGTAGTTTTTACACTACCCTGGTAGGCAAGAGAAAGGCACTACAAAACTTGTTCTACCTGCTTTCTGGGCTGAGATGGAGAATAGCTGAATTTTGGACTCGGCTGGTAACAAAATGTTCCAAACACACCCCATGCACAACTCCACCGGGAAAGGGGCCAGAAACGAGTTCTGTTGGTAGTTTTTACACTACCCCGGTAGGCAGCTTAAAGGCACCACAAAACTTGTTGTACCTGCTTTCTGGGCTGAGATGGGGATCAGCTGAATTTTGGACTCGGCTGCTGACAAAATGTTCCAAACACACCCCATGCACAACTCCACCGGCAAAGGTGCCAGAAACGAGTTCTGTTGGTAGTTTTTACACTACCCCAGTAGGCAGCTGAAAGGCACCACAAAACTTGTTGTACCTGCTTTCTGGGCTGAGATGAGGAACGGCTGAATTTTGGACTCGGCTGCTGACAAAATGTTCCAAACACACCCCATGCACAGCTCCACCGGCAAAGGTGCCAGAAACGAGTTCTGTTGGTAGTTTTTACAGTACCCCGGTAGGCAGCTGAAAGGCACCACAAAACTTGTTCTACCTGCTTTCTGGGCTTAGATGGGGAACAGCTGAATTTTGGACTCGGCTGGTGACAAAATGTTCCAAACACACCCCATGCACAACTCCACCGAGGAAGGTGCCAGAAACGAGTACTGTTGGTAGTTTTTACACTACCCCGGTAGGCAGCTGAAAGGCACCACAAAACTTGTTGTACCTGCTTTCTGGGCAGAGATGGGGAACGGCTGAATTTTGGACTCGGCTGGTGACAAAATGTTCCAAACACACCCCATGCACACCTCCACCGGGGAAGGTGCCAGAAACGAGTTCTGTTGGTAGTTTTTACACTACCCCGGTAGGCAGCTGAAAGGCACCACAAAAGTTTTGCTACCTGCTTTCTGGGCTGAGATGGGGAATCGCTGAATTTTCGACTCGGCTGGTGACAAAATGTTCCAAACACACCCTATGCACAACTCCACCGGGGAAGGTGCCAGAAAGGAGTTCTGTTGGTAGTTTTTACACTACCCCGGTAGGCAGCTGAAAGGCACCACAAAACTTGTTCTACCTGCTTTCTGGGCTGAGATGGAGAATCGCTGAATTTTGGACTCGGCTCCTGACAAAATGTTCCAAACACACCCCATGCACAACTCCACCGGGGAAGGTGCGAGAAAGGAGTTCTGTTGGTAGTTTTTACACTACCCCGGTAGGCAGCTGAAAGGCACCACAAAACTTGTTCTACCTGCTTTCTGGGCTGAGATGGGGAATCGCTGAATTTTGGGCTCGGCTGGTGACAAAATGTTCCAAACACACCCCATGCACAACTCCACCGGCAAAGGTGCCAGAAACGAGTACTGTTGGTAGTTTTTATACTACCCCGGTAGGCAGCTGAAAGGCACCACAAAACTTGTTCTACCTGCTTTCTGGGCTGAGATGGGGAACAGCTGAATTTTGGACTCGGCTGCTGACAAAATGTTCCAAACACACCCCATGCACAACTCCTCCGGGGAAGGTGCCAGAAACGAGTTCTGTTGGTAGTTTTTACACTACCCCGGTAGGCAGCTGAAAGGCACTACAAAAGTTGTTCTACCTGCTTTCTGGGCTGAGATGGAGAATAGCTGAATTTTGGACTCGGCTGGTGACAAAATGTTCCAAACTCACCCCATGCACAACTCCACCGGGGAAGGTGCCAGAAACGAGTTCTGTTGGTAGTTTTTACAGTACCCCGGTAGGCAGCTGAAAGGCACCACAAAACTTGTTGTACCTGCTTTCTGGGCAGAGATGGGGAACGGCTGAATTTTGGACTCGGCTGGTGACCAAAATGTTCCAAACACACCCCATGCACAACTCCACCGGGGAAGGTGCCAGAAACGAGTTCTGTTGGTAGTTTTTACACTACCCCGGTAGGCAGCTGAAAGGCACCACAAAACTTGTTGTACCTGCTTTCTGGGCTGAGATGGGGAACAGCTGAATTTTGGACTCGGCTGGTAACAAAATGTTCCAAACACACCCCATGCACAGCTCCACCGGGGAAGGTGCCAGAAACGAGTTCTGTTGGTAGTTTTTACAGTACCCCGGTAGGCAGCTGAAAGGCACCACAAAACTTGTTGTACCTGCTTTCTGGGCTGAGATGAGGAACGGCTGAATTTTGGACTCGGCTGGTGACAAAATGTTCCAAACACACCCCATGCACAACTCCACCGGGGAAGGTGCCAGAAACGAGTTCTGTTGGTAGTTTTTACACTACCCCGGTAGGCAGCTGAAAGGCACCACAAAAGTTTTGCTACCTGCTTTCTGGGCTGAGATGGGGAACAGCTGAGTTTTGGACTCGGCTGGTGACAAAATGTTCCAAACACACCCATGCACAGCTCCACCGGCAAAGGTGCCAGAAACGAATTCTGTTGGTAGTTTTTACACTACCCGGTAGGCAGCTGAAAGGCACCACAAAACTTGTTTCTACCTGCTTTCTGGGCTGAGATGGGGGAATCACTGAATTTTGGACTCGGCTGGTGACAAAATGTTCCAAACACACCCCATGCACAACTCCACCGGGGAAGGTGCCAGAAACGAGTTCTGTTGGTAGTTTTTAAACTACCCCGGTAGGCAAGAGAAAGGCACTACAAAACTTGTTGTACCTGCTTTCTGGGCTGAGATGGAGAATAGCTGAATTTTGGACTCGGCTGGTGACAAATTGTTCCAAACACACCCCATGCACAACTCCACCGGGGAAGGGGCCAGAAACGAGTTCTGTTGGTAGTTTTTTACACTACCCCGGTAGGCAGCTGAAAGGCACCACAAAACTTGTTGTACCTGCTTTCTGGGCTGAGATGGGGATCAGCTGAATTTTGGACTCGGCTGCTGACAAAATGTTCCAAACACACCCCATGCACAACTCCACCGGCAAAGGGTGCCAGAAACGAGTTCTGTTGGTAGTTTTTACAGTACCCCGGTAGGCAGCTGAAAGGCACCACAAAACTTGTTGTACCTGCTTTCTGGGCAGAGATGGGGAACGGCTGAATTTTGGACTCGGCTGGTGACAAAATGTTCCAAACACACCCCATGCACAACTCCACCGGGGAAGGTGCCAGAAACGAGTTCTGTTGGTAGTTTTTACACTACCCCGGTAGGCAGCTGAAAGGCACCACAAAACTTGTTCTACCTGCTTTCTGGGCTGAGATGGAGAATCGCTGAGTTTTGGACTCGGCTGGTGACAAATTGTTCCAAACACACCCCATGCACAACTCCACCGGGGAAGGGGCCAGAAACGAGTTCTGTTGGTAGTTTTTACACTACCCCGGTAGGCAGCTGAAAGGCACCACAAAACTTGTTGTACCTGCTTTCTGGGCTGAGATGGGGATCAGCTGAATTTTGGACTCGGCTGCTGACAAAATGTTCCAAACACACCCCATGCACAACTCCACCGGGGAAGGTGCCAGAAACGAGTTCTGTTGGTAGTTTTTACAGTACCCCGGTAGGCAGCTGAAAGGCACCACAAAACTTGTTGTACCTGCTTTCTGGGCAGAGATGGGGAACGGCTGAATTTTGGACTCGGCTGGTGACAAAATGTTCCAAACACACCCCATGCACAACTCCACCGGGGAAGGTGCCAGAAAGGAGTTCTGTTGGTAGTTTTTACACTACCCCGGTAGGCAGCTGAAAGGCACCACAAAACTTGTTGTACCTGCTTTCTGGGCTGAGATGGAGAATCGCTGAATTTTGGACTCGGCTGCTGACAAAATGTTCCAAACACACCCCATGCACAACTCCACCGGGGAAGGTGCCAGAAAGGAGTTCTGTTGGTAGTTTTTACACTACCCCCGGTAGGCAGCTGAAAGGCACCACAAAACTTGTTCTACCTGCTTTCTGGGCTGAGATGGGGAATCGCTGAATTTTGGACTCGGCTGCTGACAAAATGTTCCAAACACACCCCATGCACAACTCCTCCGGGGAAGGTGCCAGAAACGAGTTCTGTTGGTAGTTTTTACACTACCCCGGTAGGCAGCTGAAAGGCACTACAAAACTTGTTCTACCTGCTTTCTGGGCTGAGATGGAGAATAGCTGAATTTTGGACTCGGCTCCTGACAAAATGTTCCAAACACACCCCATGCACAACTCCACCGGGGAAGGTGCCAGAAACGAGTTCTTTTGGTAGTTTTTACACTACCCCGGTAGGCAGCTGAAAGGCACCACAAAAGTTTTTCTACCTGCTTTCTGGGCTGAGATGGAGAATAGCTGAATTTTGGACTCGGCTGGTGACAAAATGTTCCAAACACACCCCATGCACAACTCCACCGGCAAAGGTGCCAGAAACGAGTTCTGTTGGTAATTTTTACAGTACCCCGGTAGGCAGCTGAAAGGCACCACAAAAGTTGTTCTACCTGCTTTCTGGGCTGAGATGGGGAATAGCTGAATTTTGGACTCGGCTGGTGACAAAATGTTCCAAACACACCCCATGCACAACTCCACCGGGGAAGGTGCCAGAAACGAGTTCTGTTGGTAGTTTTTACACTACCCCGGTAGGCAGCTGAAAGGCACCACAAAACTTGTTCTACCTGCTTTCTGGGCTGAGATGGGGAACGGCTGAATTTTGGACTCGGCTGGTGACAAAATGTTCCAAACACACCCCATGCACAACTCCACCGGGGAAGGTGCCAGAAACGAGTTCTGTTGGTAGTTTTTACACTACCCCGGTAGGCAGCTGAAAGGCACCACAAAAGTTTTGCTACCTGCTTTCTGGGCTGAGATGGGGAACAGCTGAGTTTTGGACTCGGCTGGTGACAAAATGTTCCAAACACACCCCATGCACAGCTCCACCGGCAAAGGTGCCAGAAACGAGTTCTGTTGGTAGTTTTTACACTACCCCGGTAGGCAGCTGAAAGGCACCACAAAACTTGTTCTACCTGCTTTCTGGGCTGAGATGGGGAATCACTGAATTTTGGACTCGGCTGCTGACAAAATGTTCCAAACACACCCCATGCACAACTCCACCGGGGAAGGTGCCAGAAACGAGTTCTGTCGGTAGTTTTTACACTACCCCGGTAGGCAAGAGAAAGGCACCACAAAACTTGTTCTACCTGCTTTCTGGGCAGAGATGGGGAACGGCTGAATTTTGGACTCGGCTGGTGACAAAATGTTCCAAACACACCCCATGCACAACTCCACCGGGGAAGGTGCCAGAAACGAGTTCTGTTGGTAGTTTTTACACTACCCCGGTAGGCAGCTGAAAGGCACCACAAAACTTGTTCTACCTGCTTTCTGGGCTGAGATGGAGAATCGCTGAGTTTTGGACTCGGCTGGTGACAAATTGTTCCAAACACACCCCATGCACAACTCCACCGGGGAAGGGGCCAGAAACGAGTTCTGTTGGTAGTTTTTACACTACCCCGGTAGGCAGCTGAAAGGCACCACAAAACTTGTTGTACCTGCTTTCTGGGCTGAGATGGGGATCAGCTGAATTTTGGACTCGGCTGCTGACAAAATGTTCCAAACACACCCCATGCACAACTCCACCGGCAAAGGTGCCAGAAACGAGTTCTGTTGGTAGTTTTTACAGTACCCCGGTAGGCAGCTGAAAGGCACCACAAAACTTGTTGTACCTGCTTTCTGGGCAGAGATGGGGAACGGCTGAATTTTGGACTCGGCTGGTGACAAAATGTTCCAAACACACCCCATGCACAACTCCACCGGGGAAGGTGCCAGAAACGAGTTCTGTTGGTAGTTTTTACACTACCCCGGTAGGCAGCTGAAAGGCACCACAAAACTTGTTCTACCTGCTTTCTGGGCTGAGATGGAGAATCGCTGAGTTTTGGACTCGGCTCCTGACAAAATGTTCCAAACACACCCCATGCACAACTCCACCGGGGAAGGTGCCAGAAACGAGTTCTGTTGGTAGTTTTTACACTACCCCGGTAGGCAGCTGAAAGGCACCACAAAACTTGTTGTACCTGCTTTCTGGGCTGAGATGGAGAATAGCTGAATTTTGGACTCGGCTGGTGACAAATTGTTCCAAACACACCCCATGCACAACTCCACCGGGGAAGGGGCCAGAAACGAGTTCTGTTGGTAGTTTTTACACTACCCCGGTAGGCAGCTGAAAGGCACCACAAAACTTGTTCTACCTGCTTTCTGGGCTGAGATGGAGAATAGCTGAATTTTGGACTCGGCTGGTGACAAAATGTTCCAAACACACCCCATGCACAACTCCACCGGCAAAGGTGCCAGAAACGAGTTCTGTTGGTAATTTTTACAGTACCCCGGTAGGCAGCTGAAAGGCACCACAAAAGTTGTTCTACCTGCTTTCTGGGCTGAGATGGGGAATAGCTGAATTTTGGACTCGGCTGGTGACAAAATGTTCCAAACACACCCCATGCACAACTCCACCGGGGAAGGTGCCAGAAACGAGTTCTGTTGGTAGTCTTTACACTACCCCGGTAGGCAGCTGAAAGGCACCACAAAACTTGTTCTACCTGCTTTCTGGGCTGAGATGGGGAACGGCTGAATTTTGGACTCGGCTGGTGACAAAATGTTCCAAACACACCCCATGCACAACTCCACCGGGGAAGGTGCCAGAAACGAGTTCTGTTGGTAGTTTTTACACTACCCCGGTAGGCAGCTGAAAGGCACCACAAAAGTTTTGCTACCTGCTTTCTGGGCTGAGATGGGGAATCGCTGAATTTTGGACTCGGCTGGTGACAAAATGTTCCAAACACACCCCATGCACACCTCCACCGGGGAAGGTGCCAGAAACGAGTTCTGTTGGTAGTTTTTACAGTACCCCGGTAGGCAAGAGAAAGGCACCACAAAACTTGTTCTACCTGCTTTCTGGGCTGAGATGGAGAATAGCTGAATTTTGGACTCGGCTCCTGACAAAATGTTCCAAACACACCCCATGCACAACTCCACCGGGGAAGGTGCCAGAAAGGAGTTCTGTTGGTAGTTTTTACACTACCCCGGTAGGCAGCTGAAAGGCACCACAAAACTTGTTGTACCTGCTTTCTGGGCTGAGATGGAGAATCGCTGAATTTTGGACTCGGCTGCTGACAAAATGTTCCAAACACACCCCATGCACAACTCCACCGGGGAAGGTGCCAGAAAGGAGTTCTGTTGGTAGTTTTTACACTACCCCAGTAGGCAGCTGAAAGGCACCACAAAACTTGTTGTACCTGCTTTCTGGGCTGAGATGGAGAATCGCTGAATTTTGGACTCGGCTGCTGACAAAATGTTCCAAACACACCCCATGCACAACTCCACCGGGGAAGGTGCCAGAAACGAGTTCTGTTGGTAGTTTTTACACTACCCCGGTAGGCAGCTGAAAGGCACCACAAAACTTGTTCTACCTGCTTTCTGGGCTGAGATGGGGAATCGCTGAATTTTGGACTCGGCTGCTGACAAAATGTTCCAAACACACCCCATGCACAACTCCTCCGGGGAAGGTGCCAGAAACGAGTTCTGTTGGTAGTTTTTACACTACCCCGGTAGGCAGCTGAAAGGCACTACAAAACTTGTTCTACCTGCTTTCTGGGCTGAGATGGAGAATAGCTGAATTTTGGACTCGGCTGGTGACAAAATGTTCCAAACACACCCCATGCACAACTCCACCGGGGAAGGTGCCAGAAATGAGTTCTTTTGGTAGTTTTTACACTACCCCGGTAGGCAGCTGAAAGGCACCACAAAAGTTTTTCTACCTGCTTTCTGGGCTGAGATGGAGAATCGCTGAATTTTGGACTCGGCTGCTGACAAAATGTTCCAAACACACCCCATGCACAACTCCACCGGGGAAGGTGCCAGAAAGGAGTTCTGTTGGTAGTTTTTACACTACCCCGGTAGGCAGCTGAAAGGCACCACAAAACTTGTTCTACCTGCTTTCTGGGCTGAGATGGGGAACGGCTGAATTTTGGACTCGGCTGGTGACAAAACGTTCCAAACACACCCCATGCACAACTCCACTGGGGAAGGTGCCAGAAACGAGTTCTGTTGGTAGTTTTTACAGTACCCCGGTAGGCAAGAGAAAGGCACCACAAAACTTGTTCTACCTGCTTTCTGGGCTGAGATGGAGAATCGCTGAATTTTGGACTCGGCTCCTGACAAAATGTTCCAAACACACCCCATGCACAACTCCACCGGGGAAGGTGCCAGAAAGGAGTTCTGTTGGTAGTTTTTACAGTACCCCGGTAGGCAGCTGAAAGGCACCACAAAACTTGTTGTACCTGCTTTCTGGGCTGAGAGGGAGAACCGCTGAATTTTGGACTCGGCTGGTGACAAAATGTTCCAAACACACCCCATGCACAACTCCACCGAGGAAGGGGCCAGAAAGGAGTTCTGTTGGTAGTTTTTACAGTACCCCGGTAGGCAGCTGAAAGGCACCACAAAACTTGTTGTACCTGCTTTCTGGGCTGAGATGGAGAATCGCTGAATTTTGGACTCGGCTGCTGACAAAATGTTCCAAACACACCCCATGCACAACTCCACCGGGGAAGGTGCCAGAAACGAGTTCTGTTGGTAGTTTTTACACTACCCCGGTAGGCAAGAGAAAGGCACTACAAAACTTGTTCTACCTGCTTTCTGGGCTGAGATGGAGAATAGCTGAATTTTGGACTCGGCTGGTGACAAATTGTTCCAAACACACCCCATGCACAACTCCACCGGGGAAGGGGCCAGAAACGAGTTCTTTTGGTAGTTTTTACACTACCCCGGTAGGCAGCTGAAAGGCACCACAAAAGTTTTTCTACCTGCTTTCTGGGCTGAGATGGGGAATCGCTGAATTTTGGACTCGGCTGCTGACAAAATGTTCCAAACACACCCCATGCACAACTCCACCGGGGAAGGTGCCAGAAACGAGTTCTGTTGGTAGTTTTTACACTACCCCGGTAGGCAGCTGAAAGGCACCACAAAACTTGTTGTACCTGCTTTCTGGGCTGAGATGGGGAACGGCTGAATTTTGGACTCGGCTGGTGACAAAACGTTCCAAACACACCGCATGCACAACTCCACCGGGGAAGGTGCCAGAAACGAGTTCTGTTGGTAGTTTTTACAGTACCCCGGTAGGCAGCTGAAAGGCACCACAAAAGTTTTGCTACCTGCTTTCTGGGCTGAGATGGGGAACGGCTGAATTTTGGACTCGGCTGGTGAAAAAATGTTCCAAACACACCCCATGCACACCTCCACCGGGGAAGGTGCCAGAAACGAGTTCTGTTGGTAGTTTTTACACTACCCCGGTAGGCAGCTGAAAGGCACCACAAAAGTTTTGCTACCTGCTTTCTGGGCAGAGATGGGGAATCGCTGAATTTTGGACTCGGCTGGTGAAAAAATGTTCCAAACACACCCCATGCACAACTCCACCGGGGAAGGTGCCAGAAACGAGTTCTGTTGGTAGTTTTTACACTACCCCGGTAGGCAAGAGAAAGGCACCACAAAACTTGTTCTACCTGCTTTCTGGGCTGAGATGGGGAATCGCTGAATTTTGGACTCGGCTGGTGACAAAATGTTCCAAACACACCCCATGCACAGCTCCACCGGGGAAGGTGCGAGAAAGGAGTTCTGTTGGTAGTTTTTACACTACCCCGGTAGGCAGCTGAAAGGCACCACAAAACTTGTTGTACCTGCTTTCTGGGCAGAGATGGAGAATCGCTGAATTTTGGACTCGGCTGGTGACAAAATGTTCCAAACACACCCCATGCACAACTCCACCGGGGAAGGTGCCAGAAACGAGTTCTGTTGGTAGTTTTTACACTACCCCGGTAGGCAGCTGAAAGGCACCACAAAAGTTTTGCTACCTGCTTTCTGGTCTGAGATGGGGATCACCTGAATTTTGGACTCGGCTGGTGACAAAATGTTCCAAACACACCCCATGCACACCTCCACCGGGGAAGGTGCCAGAAACGAGTTCTGTTGGTAGTTTTTACACTACCCCGGTAGGCAGCTGAAAGGCACCACAAAACTTGTTGTACCTGCTTTCTGGGCTGAGATGGAGAATCGCTGAATTTTGGACTCGGCTCCTGACAAAATGTTCCAAACACACCCCATGCACAACTCCACCGGGGAAGGTGCCAGAAACGAGTTCTGTTGGTAGTTTTTACACTACCCCGGTAGGCAGCTGAAAGGCACCACAAAACTTGTTCTACCTGCTTTCTGGGCTGAGATGAGGAACGGCTGAATTTTGGACTCGGCTGGTGACAAAATGTTCCAAACACACCCCATGCACAACTCCACCGGGGAAGGTGCCAGAAACGAGTTCTGTTGGTAGTTTTTACACTACCCCGGTAGGCAGCTGAAAGGCACCACAAAACTTGTTGTACCTGCTTTCTGGGCTGAGATGGGGAACAGCTGAATTTTGGACTCGGCTGCTGACAAAATGTTCCAAACACACCCCATGCACAGCTCCACCGGGGAAGGTGCCAGAAACGAGTTCTGTTGGTAGTTTTTACAGTACCCCGGTAGGCAGCTGAAAGGCACCACAAAACTTGTTCTACCTGCTTTCTGGGCTGAGATGAGGAACGGCTGAATTTTGGACTCGGCTGGTGACAAAATGTTCCAAACACACCCCATGCACAACTCCACCGGGGAAGGTGCCAGGAACGAGTTCTGTTGGTAGTTTTTACACTACCCCGGTAGGCAGCTGAAAGGCACCACAAAACTTGTTGTACCTGCTTTCTGGGCTGAGATGGGGAACAGCTGAATTTTGGACTCGGCTGCTGACAAAATGTTCCAAACACACCCCATGCACAGCTCCACCGGGGAAGGTGCCAGAAACGAGTTCTGTTGGTAGTTTTTACACTACCCCGGTAGGCAGCTGAAAGGCACCACAAAACTTGTTGTACCTGCTTTCTGGGCTGAGATGGGGAATCGCTGAATTTTGGACTCGGCTGGTGACAAAATGTTCCAAACACACCCCATGCACAACTCCACCGAGGAAGGTGCCAGAAACGAGTTCTGTTGGTAGTTTTTACACTACCCCGGTAGGCAGCTGAAAGGCACCACAAAACTTGTTGTACCTGCTTTCTGGGCTGAGATGGGGAACGGCTGAATTTTGGACTCGGCTGGTGACAAAATGTTCCAAACACACCCCATGCACACCTCCACCGGGGAAGGTGCCAGAAACGAGTTCTGTTGGTAGTTTTTACACTACCCCGGTAGGCAGCTGAAAGGCACCACAAAAGTTTTGCTACCTGCTTTCTGGGCAGAGATGGGGAACGGCTGAATTTTGGACTCGGCTGCTGACAAAATGTTCCAAACACACCCCATGCACACCTCCACCGGGGAAGGTGCCAGAAACGAGTTCTGTTGGTAGTTTTTACAGTACCCCGGTAGGCAAGAGAAAGGCACCACAAAACTTGTTCTACCTGCTTTCTGGGCTGAGATGGGGAACGGCTGAATTTTGGACTCGGCTGGTGACAAAATGTTCCAAACACACCCCATGCACAACTCCACCGGGGAAGGTGCCAGAAACGAGTTCTGTTGGTAGTTTTTACACTACCCCGGTAGGCAGCTGAAAGGCACCACAAAACTTGTTCTACCTGCTTTCTGGGCTGAGATGGGGAATCGCTGAATTTTGGACTCGGCTGCTGACAAAATGTTCCAAACACACCCCATGCACAGCTCCACCGGCAAAGGTGCCAGAAACGAGTTCTGTTGGTAGTTTTTACAGTACCCCAGTAGGCAGCTGAAAGGCACCACAAAACTTGTTGTACCTGCTTTCTGGGCTGAGATGAGGAACGGCTGAATTTTGGACTCGGCTGGTGACAAAATGTTCCAAACACACCCCATGCACACCTCCACCGGGGAAGGTGCCAGAAACGAGTTCTGTTGGTAGTTTTTACACTACCCCGGTAGGCAGCTGAAAGGCACCACAAAACTTGTTGTACCTGCTTTCTGGGCTGAGATGGGGAACAGCTGAATTTTGGACTCGGCTGGTGACAAAATGTTCCAAACACACCCCATGCACAGCTCCACCGGCAAAGGAGCCAGAAACGAGTTCTGTTGGTAGTTTTTACACTACCCTGGTAGGCAAGAGAAAGGCACTACAAAACTTGTTCTACCTGCTTTCTGGGCTGAGATGGAGAGTAGCTGAATTTTGGACTCGGCTGGTGACAAAATGTTCCAAACACACCCCATGCACAACTCCACCGGGGAAGGGGCCAGAAACGAGTTCTTTTGGTAGTTTTTACACTACCCCGGTAGGCAGCTGAAAGGCACCACAAAACTTGTTCTACCTGCTTTCTGGTCTGAGATGGGGATCAGCTGAATTTTGGACTCGGCTGGTGACAAAATGTTCCAAACACACCCCATGCACAACTCCACCGGGGAAGGTGCCAGAAACGAGTTCTGTTGGTAGTTTTTACACTACCCCGGTAGGCAGCTGAAAGGCACCACAAAACTTGTTGTACCTGCTTTCTGGGCAGAGATGGAGAATCGCTGAATTTTGGACTCGGCTGGTGACAAAATGTTCCAAACACACCCCATGCACAACTCCACCGGGGAAGGTGCCAGAAACGAGTTCTGTTGGTAGTTTTTACAGCACCCCGGTAGGCAGCTGAAAGGCACCACAAAACTTGTTCTACCTGCTTTCTGGGCTGAGATGGGGAATCGCTGAATTTTGGACTCGGCTGGTGACAAAATGTTCCAAACACACCCCATGCACAACTCCACCGGGGAAGGTGCGAGAAAGGAGTTCTGTTGGTAGTTTTTACAGTACCCCGGTAGGCAGCTGAAAGGCACCACAAAACTTGTTGTACCTGCTTTCTGGGCAGAGATGGAGAATCGCTGAATTTTGGACTCGGCTGGTGACAAAATGTTCCAAACACACCCCATGCACAACTCCACCGGGGAAGGTGCCAGAAACGAGTTCTGTTGGTAGTTTTTACAGCACCCCGGTAGGCAGCTGAAAGGCACCACAAAACTTGTTCTACCTGCTTTCTGGGCTGAGATGGGGAATCGCTGAATTTTGGACTCGGCTGGTGACAAAATGTTCCAAACACACCCCATGCACAACTCCTCCGGGGAAGGTGCCAGAAACGAGTTCTGTTGGTAGTTTTTACACTACCCCGGTTGGCAAGAGAAAGGCACTACAAACTTGTTCTACCTGCTTTCTGGGCTGAGATGGAGAATCGCTGAATTTTGGACTCGGCTGGTGACAAAATGTTCCAAACACACCCCATGCACAACTCCACCGGGGAAGGTGCCAGAAACGAGTTCTGTTGGTAGTTTTTACACTACCCCGGTAGGCAGCTGAAAGGCACCACAAAACTTGTTGTACCTGCTTTCTGGGCTGAGATGGGGAACAGCTGAATTTTGGACTCGGCTGCTGACAAAATGTTCCAAACACACCCCATGCACAGCTCCACCGGCAAAGGTGCCAGAAACGAGTTCTGTTGGTAGTTTTTACAGTACCCCGGTAGGCAGCTGAAAGGCACCACAAAACTTGTTGTACCTGCTTTCTGGGCTGAGATGAGGAACGGCTGAATTTTGGACTCGGCTGGTGACAAAATGTTCCAAACACACCCCATGCACAACTCCACCGGGGAAGGTGCCAGGAACGAGTTCTGTTGGTAGTTTTTACACTACCCCGGTAGGCAGCTGAAAGGCACCACAAAACTTGTTGTACCTGCTTTCTGGGCTGAGATGGGGAACAGCTGAATTTTGGACTCGGCTGGTGACAAAATGTTCCAAACACACCCCATGCACAGCTCCACCGGCAAAGGAGCCAGAAACGAGTTCTGTTGGTAGTTTTTACACTACCCTGGTAGGCAAGAGAAAGGCACTACAAAACTTGTTCTACCTGCTTTCTGGGCTGAGATGGAGAGTAGCTGAATTTTGGACTCGGCTGGTGACAAAATGTTCCAAACACACCCCATGCACAACTCCACCGGGGAAGGGGCCAGAAACGAGTTCTGTTGGTAGTTTTTACACTACCCCGGTAGGCAGCTGAAAGGCACCACAAAACTTGTTCTACCTGCTTTCTGGTCTGAGATGGGGATCAGCTGAATTTTGGACTCGGCTGGTGACAAAATGTTCCAAACACACCCCATGCACAACTCCACCGGGGAAGGTGCCAGAAACGAGTTCTGTTGGTAGTTTTTACACTACCCCGGTAGGCAGCTGAAAGGCACCACAAAACTTGTTGTACCTGCTTTCTGGGCTGAGATGGAGAATCGCTGAATTTTGGACTCGGCTCCTGACAAAATGTTCCAAACACACCCCATGCACAACTCCACCGGGGAAGGTGCGAGAAAGGAGTTCTGTTGGTAGTTTTTACAGTACCCCGGTAGGCAGCTGAAAGGCACCACAAAACTTGTTGTACCTGCTTTCTGGGCAGAGATGGAGAATCGCTGAATTTTGGACTCGGCTGGTGACAAAATGTTCCAAACACACCCCATGCACAACTCCACCGGGGAAGGTGCCAGAAACGAGTTCTGTTGGTAGTTTTTACAGCACCCCGGTAGGCAGCTGAAAGGCACCACAAAACTTGTTCTACCTGCTTTCTGGGCTGAGATGGAGAATCGCTGAATTTTGGACTCGGCTGGTGACAAAATGTTCCAAACACACCCCATGCACAACTCCACCGGGGAAGGTGCGAGAAAGGAGTTCTGTTGGTAGTTTTTACAGTACCCCGGTAGGCAGCTGAAAGGCACCACAAAACTTGTTCTACCTGCTTTCTGGGCTGAGATGGGGAATCGCTGAATTTTGGACTCGGCTGGTGACAAAATGTTCCAAACACACCCCATGCACAACTCCTCCGGGGAAGGTGCCAGAAACGAGTTCTGTTGGTAGTTTTTACACTACCCCGGTAGGCAAGAGAAAGGCACCACAAAACTTGTTCTACCTGCTTTCTGGGCTGAGATGGAGAATCGCTGAATTTTGGACTCGGCTGGTGACAAAATGTTCCAAACACACCCCATGCACAACTCCACCGGGGAAGGGGCCAGAAACGAGTTCTGTTGGTAGTTTTTACACTACCCCAGTAGGCAGCTGAAAGGCACCACAAAACTTGTTGTACCTGCTTTCTGGGCTGAGATGGGGAACAGCTGAATTTTGGACTCGGCTGGTGACAAAATGTTCCAAACACACCCCATGCACAGCTCCACCGGCAAAGGTGCCAGAAACGAGTTCTGTTGGTAGTTTTTACAGTACCCCGGTAGGCAGCTGAAAGGCACCACAAAACTTGTTGTACCTGCTTTCTGGGCTGAGATGAGGAACGGCTGAATTTTGGACTCGGCTGGTGACAAAATGTTCCAAACACACCCCATGCACAACTCCACCGGGGAAGGTGCCAGGAACGAGTTCTGTTGGTAGTTTTTACACTACCCCGGTAGGCAGCTGAAAGGCACCACAAAACTTGTTGTACCTGCTTTCTGGGCTGAGATGGGGAACAGCTGAATTTTGGACTCGGCTGCTGACAAAATGTTCCAAACACACCCCATGCACAACTCCACCGGGGAAGGTGCCAGAAACGAGTTCTGTTGGTAGTTTTTACACTACCCCGGTAGGCAGCTGAAAGGCACCACAAAACTTGTTCTACCTGCTTTCTGGGCTTAGATGGGGAACAGCTGAATTTTGGACTCGGCTGGTGACAAAATGTTCCAAACACACCCCATGCACAACTCCACCGAGGAAGGTGCCAGAAACGAGTTCTGTTGGTAGTTTTTACACTACCCCGGTAGGCAGCTGAAAGGCACCACAAAACTTGTTCTACCTGCTTTCTGGGCTGAGATGGAGAATTGCTGAATTTTGGACTCGGCTGCTGACAAAATGTTCCAAACACACCCCATGCACACCTCCACCGGGGAAGGTGCCAGAAACGAGTTCTGTTGGTAGTTTTTACACTACCCCGGTAGGCAGCTGAAAGGCACCAGAAAAGTTTTGCTACCTGCTTTCTGGGCTGAGATGGGGAATCGCTGAATTTTGGACTCGGCTGGTGAAAAAATGTTCCAAACACACCCCATGCACACCTCCACCGGGGAAGGTGCCAGAAACGAGTTCTGTTGGTAGTTTTTTACAGTACCCCGGTAGGCAAGAGAAAGGCACCACAAAACTTGTTCTACCTGCTTTCTGGGCTGAGATGGGGAACGGCTGAATTTTGGACTCGGCTGGTAACAAAATGTTCCAAACACACCCCATGCACAACTCCACCGGGGAAGGTGCCAGAAACGAGTTCTGTTGGTAGTTTTTACACTACCCCGGTAGGCAGCTGAAAGGCACCACAAAACTTGTTGTACCTGCTTTCTGGGCTGAGATGGGGAACAGCTGAATTTTGGACTCGGCTGGTGACAAAATATTCCAAACACACCCCATGCACAACTCCACCGGGGAAGGTGCCAGAAACGAGTTCTGTTGGTAGTTTTTACACTACCACGGTAGGCAGCTGAAAGGCACCACAAAACTTGTTCTACCTGCTTTCTGGGCTGAGATGGGGAATCGCTGAATTTTGGACTCGGCTGGTGACAAAATGTTCCAAACACACCCCATGCACAACTCCACCGGGGAAGGTGCCAGAAACGAGTTCTGTTGGTAGTTTTTACACTACCCCGGTAGGCAAGAGAAAGGCACTACAAAACTTGTTCTACCTGCTTTCTGGGCTGAGATGGAGAATAGCTGAATTTTGGACTTGGCTCCTGACAAAATGTTCCAAACACACCCCATGCACAACTCCACCGGGGAAGGGGCCAGAAACGAGTTCTGTTGGTAGTTTTTACAGTACCCCGGTAGGCAGCTGAAAGGCACCACAAAAGTTTTTTTTACCTGCTTTCTGGTCTGAGATGGGGATCAGCTGAATTTTGGACTCGGCTGGTGACAAAATGTTCCAAACACACCCCATGCACAACTCCACCGGGGAAGGTGCCAGAAACGAGTTCTGTTGGTAGTTTTTACACTACCCCAGTAGGCAGCTGAAAGGCACCACAAAACTTGTTGTACCTGCTTTCTGGGCTGAGATGGTGAACAGCTGAATTTTGGACTCGGCTGCTGACAAAATGTTCCAAACACACCCCATGCACAGCTCCACCGGCAAAGGTGCCAGAAACGAGTTCTGTTGGTAGTTTTTACACTACCCCGGTAGGCAGCTGAAAGGCACCACAAAACTTGTTGTACCTGCTTTCTGGGCTGAGATGGGGAACGGCTGAATTTTGGACTCGGCTGGTGACAAAACGTTCCAAACACACCCCATGCACAACTCCACCGGGGAAGGTGCCAGAAACGAGTTCTGTTGGTAGTTTTTACACTACCCCGGTAGGCAGCTGAAAGGCACCACAAAACTTGTTGTACCTGCTTTCTGGGCTGAGATGGAGAATCGCTGAATTTTGGACTCGGCTGGTGACAAAATGTTCCAAACACACCCATGCACAACTCCACCGGGGAAGGTGCCAGAAACGAGTTCTGTTGGTAGTTTTTACAGTACCCCGGTAGGCAGCTGAAAGGCACCACAAAACTTGTTCTACCTGCTTTCTGGGCTGAGATGAGGAACGGCTGAATTTTGGACTCGGCTGGTAACAAAATGTTCCAAACACACCCCATGCACAGCTCCACCGGGGAAGGTGCCAGAAACGAGTTCTGTTGGTAGTTTTTACACTACCCCGGTAGGCAGCTGAAAGGCACCACAAAACTTGTTGTACCTGCTTTCTGGGCTGAGATGGGGAACAGCTGAATTTTGGACTCGGCTGGTGACAAAATGTTCCAAACACACCCCATGCACAGCTCCACCGGCAAAGGTGCCAGAAACGAGTTCTGTTGGTAGTTTTTACACTACCACGGTAGGCAGCTGAAAGGCACCACAAAACTTGTTCTACCTGCTTTCTGGGCTGAGATGGGGAATCGCTGAATTTTGGACTCGGCTGGTGACAAAATGTTCCAAACACACCCCATGCACAACTCCACCGGGGAAGGTGCCAGAAATGAGTTCTGTTGGTAGTTTTTACAGCACCCCGGTAGGCAGCTGAAAGGCACCACAAAACTTGTTCTACCTGCTTTCTGGGCTGAGATGGAGAATAGCTGAATTTTGGACTCGGCTGGTGACAAAATGTTCCAAACACACCCCATGCACAACTCCACCGGGGAAGGGGCCAGAAACGAGTTCTGTTGGTAGTTTTTACACTACCCCGGTAGGCAGCTGAAAGGCACCACAAAAGTTTTTCTACCTGCTTTCTGGTCTGAGATGGGGATCAGCTGAATTTTGGACTCGGCTGGTGACAAAATGTTCCAAACACACCCCATGCACAACTCCACCGGGGAAGGTGCCAGAAACGAGTTCTGTTGGTAGTTTTTACACTACCCCGGTAGGCAGCTGAAAGGCACCACAAAAGTTTTGCTACCTGCTTTCTGGGCTGAGATGGGGAATCGCTGAATTTTGGACTCGGCTGGTGAAAGAATGTTCCAAACACACCCCATGCACACCTCCACCGGGGAAGGTGCCAGAAACGAGTTCTGTTGGTAGTTTTTACAGTACCCCGGTAGGCAAGAGAAAGGCACCACAAAACTTGTTCTACCTGCTTTCTGGGCTGAGATGGAGAATCGCTGAATTTGGACTCGGCTCCT
The DNA here is from genome assembly GCF_023634085.1 of Falco cherrug. Taxonomy (NCBI): domain Eukaryota; kingdom Metazoa; phylum Chordata; class Aves; order Falconiformes; family Falconidae; genus Falco; species Falco cherrug. Next base: position 132,382 of record NW_026599322.1, read on the forward strand.
GACAAAATGTTCCAAACACACCCCATGCACAACTCCACCGGGGAAGGTGCGAGAAAGGAGTTCTGTTGGTAGTTTTTTACAGTACCCCAGTAGGCAGCTGAAAGGCACCACAAAACTTGTTGTACCTGCTTTCTGGGCAGAGATGGAGAATCGCTGAATTTTGGACTCGGCTGGTGACAAAATGTTCCAAATACACCCCATGCACAACTCCACCGGGGAAGGTGCCAGAAACGAGTTCTGTTGGTAGTTTTTACAGTACCCCGGTAGGCAGCTGAAAGGCACCACAAAACTTGTTCTACCTGCTTTCTGGGCTGAGATGGGGAACCGCTGAATTTTGGACTCGGCTGGTGACAAAATGTTCCAAACACACCCCATGCACAACTCCACCGGGGAAGGTGCCAGAAACGAGTTCTGTTGGTAGTTTTTACACTACCCCGGTAGGCAAGAGAAAGGCACCACAAAACTTGTTGTACCTGCTTTCTGGGCTGAGATGAGGAACGGCTGAGTTTTGGACTCGGCTGCTGACAAAATGTTCCAAACACACCCCATGCACAACTCCACCGGGGAAGGGGCCAGAAACGAGTTCTGTTGGTAGTTTTTACACTACCCCAGTAGGCAGCTGAAAGGCACCACAAAACTTGTTGTACCTGCTTTCTGGGCTGAGATGGGGAACAGCTGAATTTTGGACTCGGCTGCTGACAAAATGTTCCAAACACACCCCATGCACAGCTCCACCGGCAAAGGTGCCAGAAACGAGTTCTGTTGGTAGTTTTTACAGTACCCCGGTAGGCAGCTGAAAGGCACCACAAAACTTGTTGTACCTGCTTTCTGGGCTGAGATCAGGAACGGCTGAATTTTGGACTCGGCTGGTGACAAAATGTTCCAAACACACCCCATGCACAACTCCACCGGGGAAGGTGCCAGAAACGAGTTCTGTTGGTAGTTTTTACAGTACCCCGGTAGGCAGCTGAAAGGCACCACAAAACTTGTTCTACCTGCTTTCTGGGCTTAGATGGGGAACAGCTGAATTTTGGACTCGGCTGGTGACAAAATGTTCCAAACACACCCCATGCACAACTCCTCCGGGGAAGGTGCCAGAAACGAGTTCTGTTGGTAGTTTTTTACAGTACCCCGGTAGGCAGCTGAAAGGCACCACAAAACTTGTTTGTACCTGCTTTCTGGGCTGAGATGGGGAATCGCTGAATTTTGGACTCGGCTGGTGACAAAATGTTCCAAACACACCCCATGCACAGCTCCACCGGGGAAGGTGCCAGAAACGAGTTCTGTTGGTAGTTTTTACACTACCCCGGTAGGCAGCTGAAAGGCACCACAAAAGTTTTGCTACCTGCTTTCTGGGCAGAGATGGGGAACGGCTGAATTTTGGACTCGGCTGGTGACAAAATGTTCCAAACACACCCCATGCACAGCTCCACCGGCAAAGGTGCCAGAAACGAGTTCTGTTGGTAGTTTTTACACTACCCCGGTAGGCAAGAGAAAGGCACCACAAAACTTGTTGTACCTGCTTTCTGGGCTGAGATGGGGAACAGCTGAATTTTGGACTCGGCTGGTGAAAAAATGTTCCAAACACACCCCATGCACAACTCCACCGGCAAAGGTGGCCAGAAACGAGTTCTGTTGGTAGTTTTTACAGTACCCCCGGTAGGCAGCTGAAAGGCACCACAAAACTTGTTCTACCTGCTTTCTGGGCTTAGATGGGGAACAGCTGAATTTTGGACTCGGCTGCTGACAAAATGTTCCAAACACACCCCATGCACACCTCCACCGGGGAAGGTGCCAGAAACGAGTTCTGTTGGTAGTTTTTACACTACCCCGGTAGGCAGCTGAAAGGCACCAGAAAAGTTTTGCTACCTGCTTTCTGGGCTGAGATGGGGAATCGCTGAATTTTGGACTCGGCTGGTGACAAAATGTTCCCAAACACACCCCATGCACACCTCCACCGGGGAAGGTGCCAGAAACGAGTTCTGTTGGTAGTTTTTACAGTACCCCCCGGTAGGCAAGAGAAAGGCACCACAAAACTTGTTCTACCTGCTTTCTGGGCTGAGATGGGGAACGGCTGAATTTTGGACTCGGCTGGTAACAAAATGTTCCAAACACACCCCATGCACAAACTCCACCGGGGAAGGTGCCAGAAACGAGTTCTGTTGGTAGTTTTTACACTACCCCGGTAGGCAGCTGAAAGGCACCACAAAACTTGTTGTACCTGCTTTCTGGGCTGAGATGGGGAACAGCTGAATTTTGGACTCGGCTGGTGACAAAATATTCCAAACACACCCCATGCACAACTCCACCGGGGAAGGTGCCAGAAACGAGTTCTGTTGGTAGTTTTTACACTACCACGGTAGGCAGCTGAAAGGCTACCACAAAACTTGTTCTACCTGCTTTCTGGGCTGAGATGGGGAATCGCTGAATTTTGGACTCGGCTGGTGACAAAATGTTCCAAAACACACCCCATGCACAACTCCACCGGGGAAGGTGCCAGAAACGAGTTCTGTTGGTAGTTTTTACACTACCCCGGTAGGCAAGAGAAAGGCACTACAAAACTTGTTCTACCTGCTCTTTCTGGGCTGAGATGGAGAATAGCTGAATTTTGGACTTGGCTCCTGACAAAATGTTCCAAACACACCCCATGCACAACTCCACCGGGGAAGGGGCCAGAAACGAGTTCTGTTGGTAGTTTTTACAGTACCCCCGGTAGGCAGCTGAAAGGCACCACAAAAGTTTTTTTTACCTGCTTTCTGGTCTGAGATGGGGATCAGCTGAATTTTGGACTCGGCTGGTGACAAAATGTTCCAAACACACCCCATGCACAACTCCACCGGGGAAGGTGCCAGAAACGAGTTCTGTTGGTAGTTTATACACTACCCCCGGCAGGCAGCTGAAAGGCACCAAAAAACTTGTTGTACCTGCTTTCCTGGGCTGAGATGGTGAACAGCTGAATTTTGGACTCGGCTGCTGACAAAATGTTCCAAACACACCCCATGCACAGCTCCACCGGCAAAGGTGCCAGAAACGAGTTCTGTTGGTAGTTTTTACACTACCCCCAGTAGGCAGCTGAAAGGCACCACAAAACTTGTTGTACCTGCTTTCTGGGCTGAGATGAGGAACGGCTGAATTTTGGACTCGGCTGGTGACAAAATGTTCCAAACACACCCCATGCACAACTCCACCGGGGAAGGTGCCAGAAACGAGTTCTGTTGGTAGTTTTTACACTACCCCGGTAGGCAGCTGAAAGGCACCACAAAACTTGTTGTACCTGCTTTCTGGGCTGAGATGGGGAACGGCTGAATTTTGGACTCGGCTGGTGACAAAACGTTCCAAACACACCCCATGCACAACTCCACCGGGGAAGGTGCCAGAAACGAGTTCTGTTGGTAGTTTTTACACTACCCCGGTAGGCAGCTGAAAGGCACCACAAAACTTGTTGTACCTGCTTTCTGGGCTGAGATGGAGAATCGCTGAATTTTGGACTCGGCTGGTGACAAAATGTTCCAAACACACCCCATGCACAACTCCACCGGGGAAGGTGCCAGAAACGAGTTCTGTTGGTAGTTTTTACAGTACCCCGGTAGGCAGCTGAAAGGCACCACAAAACTTGTTCTACCTGCTTTCTGGGCTGAGATGGGGAACGGCTGAATTTTGGACTCGGCTGGTAACAAAATGTTCCAAACACACCCCATGCACAGCTCCACCGGGGAAGGTGCCAGAAACGAGTTCTGTTGGTAGTTTTTACACTACCCCGGTAGGCAGCTGAAAGGCACCACAAAACTTGTTGTACCTGCTTTCTGGGCTGAGATGGGGAACAGCTGAATTTTGGACTCGGCTGGTGACAAAATGTTCCAAACACACCCCATGCACAGCTCCACCGGCAAAGGTGCCAGAAACGAGTTCTGTTGGTAGTTTTTACACTACCACGGTAGGCAGCTGAAAGGCACCACAAAACTTGTTCTACCTGCTTTCTGGGCTGAGATGGGGAATCGCTGAATTTTGGACTCGGCTGGTGACAAAATGTTCCAAACACACCCCATGCACAACTCCACCGGGGAAGGTGCCAGAAACGAGTTCTGTTGGTAGTTTTTACAGCACCCCGGTAGGCAGCTGAAAGGCACCACAAAACTTGTTCTACCTGCTTTCTGGGCTGAGATGGAGAATAGCTGAATTTTGGACTCGGCTGGTGACAAAATGTTCCAAACACACCCCATGCACAACTCCACCGGGGAAGGGGCCAGAAACGAGTTCTGTTGGTAGTTTTTACACTACCCCGGTAGGCAGCTGAAAGGCACCACAAAAGTTTTTCTACCTGCTTTCTGGTCTGAGATGGGGATCAGCTGAATTTTGGACTCGGCTGGTGACAAAATGTTCCAAACACACCCCATGCACAACTCCACCGGGGAAGGTGCCAGAAACGAGTTCTGTTGGTAGTTTTTACACTACCCCGGTAGGCAGCTGAAAGGCACCACAAAAGTTTTGCTACCTGCTTTCTGGGCTGAGATGGGGAATCGCTGAATTTTGGACTCGGCTGGTGAAAGAATGTTCCAAACACACCCCATGCACACCTCCACCGGGGAAGGTGCCAGAAACGAGTTCTGTTGGTAGTTTTTACAGTACCCCGGTAGGCAAGAGAAAGGCACCACAAAACTTGTTCTACCTGCTTTCTGGGCTGAGATGGAGAATCGCTGAATTTTGGACTCGGCTCCTGACAAAATGTTCCAAACACACCCCATGCACAACTCCACCGGGGAAGGTGCGAGAAAGGAGTTCTGTTGGTAGTTTTTACAGTACCCCAGTAGGCAGCTGAAAGGCACCACAAAACTTGTTGTACCTGCTTTCTGGGCAGAGATGGAGAATCGCTGAATTTTGGACTCGGCTGGTGACAAAATGTTCCAAATACACCCCATGCACAACTCCACCGGGGAAGGTGCCAGAAACGAGTTCTGTTGGTAGTTTTTACAGTACCCCGGTAGGCAGCTGAAAGGCACCACAAAACTTGTTCTACCTGCTTTCTGGGCTGAGATGGGGAACCGCTGAATTTTGGACTCGGCTGGTGACAAAATGTTCCAAACACACCCCATGCACAACTCCACCGGGGAAGGTGCCCAGAAACGAGTTCTGTTGGTAGTTTTTACACTACCCCGGTAGGCAAGAGAAAGGCACCACAAAACTTGTTGTACCTGCTTTCTGGGCTGAGATGAGGAACGGCTGAGTTTTGGACTCGGCTGCTGACAAAATGTTCCAAACACACCCCATGCACAACTCCACCGGGGAAGGGGCCAGAAACGAGTTCTGTTGGTAGTTTTTACACTACCCCAGTAGGCAGCTGAAAGGCACCACAAAACTTGTTGTACCTGCTTTCTGGGCTGAGATGGGGAACAGCTGAATTTTGGACTCGGCTGCTGACAAAATGTTCCAAACACACCCCATGCACAGCTCCACCGGCAAAGGTGCCAGAAACGAGTTCTGTTGGTAGTTTTTACAGTACCCCGGTAGGCAGCTGAAAGGCACCACAAAACTTGTTGTACCTGCTTTCTGGGCTGAGATCAGGAACGGCTGAATTTTGGACTCGGCTGGTGACAAAATGTTCCAAACACACCCCATGCACAACTCCACCGGGGAAGGTGCCAGAAACGAGTTCTGTTGGTAGTTTTTACAGTACCCCGGTAGGCAGCTGAAAGGCACCACAAAACTTGTTCTACCTGCTTTCTGGGCTTAGATGGGGAACAGCTGAATTTTGGACTCGGCTGGTGACAAAATGTTCCAAACACACCCCATGCACAGCTCCACCGGGGAAGGTGCCAGAAACGAGTTCTGTTGGTAGTTTTTACACTACCCCGGTAGGCAGCTGAAAGGCACCACAAAACTTGTTGTACCTGCTTTCTGGGCTGAGATGGGGAATCGCTGAATTTTGGACTCGGCTGGTGACAAAATGTTCCAAACACACCCCATGCACAGCTCCACCGGGGAAGGTGCCAGAAACGAGTTCTGTTGGTAGTTTTTACACTACCCCGGTAGGCAGCTGAAAGGCACCACAAAAGTTTTGCTACCTGCTTTCTGGGCAGAGATGGGGAACGGCTGAATTTTGGACTCGGCTGGTGACAAAATGTTCCAAACACACCCCATGCACAGCTCCACCGGCAAAGGTGCCAGAAACGAGTTCTGTTGGTAGTTTTTACACTACCCCGGTAGGCAAGAGAAAGGCACCACAAAACTTGTTGTACCTGCTTTCTGGGCTGAGATGGGGAACAGCTGAATTTTGGACTCGGCTGGTGAAAAAATGTTCCAAACACACCCCATGCACAACTCCACCGGCAAAGGTGCCAGAAACGAGTTCTGTTGGTAGTTTTTACACTACCCCGGTAGGCAGCTGAAAGGCACCACAAAACTTGTTGTACCTGCTTTCTGGTCTGAGATGGGGAACAGCTGAATTTTGGACTCGGCTGGTGACAAAATGTTCCAAACACACCCCATGCACAGCTCCACCGGGGAAGGTGCCAGAAACGAGTTCTGTTGGTAGTTTTTACACTACCCCGGTAGGCAGCTGAAAGGCACCACAAAACTTGTTGTACCTGCTTTCTGGGCTGAGATGGGGAATCGCTGAATTTTGGACTCGGCTGGTGACAAAATGTTCCAAACACACCCCATGCACAGCTCCACCGGGGAAGGTGCCAGAAACGAGTTCTGTTGGTAGTTTTTACACTACCCCGGTAGGCAGCTGAAAGGCACCACAAAAGTTTTGCTACCTGCTTTCTGGGCAGAGATGGGGAACGGCTGAATTTTGGACTCGGCTGGTGACAAAATGTTCCAAACACACCCCATGCACAGCTCCACCGGCAAAGGTGCCAGAAACGAGTTCTGTTGGTAGTTTTTACACTACCCCGGTAGGCAAGAGAAAGGCACCACAAAACTTGTTGTACCTGCTTTCTGGGCTGAGATGGGGAACAGCTGAATTTTGGACTCGGCTGGTGAAAAAATGTTCCAAACACACCCCATGCACAACTCCACCGGCAAAGGTGCCAGAAACGAGTTCTGTTGGTAGTTTTTACACTACCCCGGTAGGCAGCTGAAAGGCACCACAAAACTTGTTGTACCTGCTTTCTGGGCTGAGATGGGGAACAGCTGAATTTTGGACTCGGCTGCTGACAAAATGTTCCAAACACACCCCATGCACAGCTCCACCGGCAAAGGTGCCAGAAACGAGTTCTGTTGGTAGTTTTTACACAACCCCAGTAGGCAGCTGAAAGGCACCACAAAACTTGTTGTACCTGCTTTCTGGGCTGAGATGAGGAACGGCTGAATTTTGGACTCGGCTGGTGACAAAATGTTCCAAACACACCCCATGCACAACTCCACCGGGGAAGGTGCCAGAAACGAGTTCTGTTGGTAGGTTTTACAGTACCCCGGTAGGCAGCTGAAAGGCACCACAAAACTTGTTGTACCTGCTTTCTGGGCTGAGATGGGGAACGGCTGAATTTTGGACTCGGCTGGTGACAAAATGTTCCAAACACACCCCATGCACACCTCCACCGGGGAAGGTGCCAGAAACGAGTTCTGTTGGTAGTTTTTACACTACCCCGGTAGGCAGCTGAAAGGCACCACAAAAGTTTTGCTACCTGCTTTCTGGGCTGAGATGGGGAATCGCTGAATTTTGGACTCGGCTGGTGACAAAATGTTCCAAACACACCCCATGCACAACTCCACCGGGGAAGGTGCCAGAAACGAGTTCTGTTGGTAGTTTTTACAGCACCCCGGTAGGCAGCTGAAAGGCACCACAAAACTTGTTCTACCTGCTTTCTGGGCTGAGATGGAGAATAGCTGAATTTTGGACTCGGCTGGTGACAAAATGTTCCAAACACACCCCATGCACAACTCCACCGGGGAAGGGGCCAGAAACGAGTTCTGTTGGTAGTTTTTACACTACCCCGGTAGGCAGCTGAAAGGCACCACAAAAGTTTTTCTACCTGCTTTCTGGTCTGAGATGGGGATCAGCTGAATTTTGGACTCGGCTGGTGACAAAATGTTCCAAACACACCCCATGCACAACTCCACCGGGGAAGGTGCCAGAAACGAGTTCTGTTGGTAGTTTTTACACTACCCCGGTAGGCAGCTGAAAGGCACCACAAAAGTTTTGCTACCTGCTTTCTGGGCTGAGATGGGGAATCGCTGAATTTTGGACTCGGCTGGTGAAAGAATGTTCCAAACACACCCCATGCACACCTCCACCGGGGAAGGTGCCAGAAACGAGTTCTGTTGGTAGTTTTTACAGTACCCCGGTAGGCAAGAGAAAGGCACCACAAAACTTGTTCTACCTGCTTTCTGGGCTGAGATGGAGAATCGCTGAATTTTGGACTTGGCTCCTGACAAAATGTTCCAAACACACCCCATGCACAACTCCACCGGGGAAGGTGCCAGAAACGAGTTCTGTTGGTAGTTTTTACAGTACCCCAGTAGGCAGCTGAAAGGCACCACAAAACTTGTTGTACCTGCTTTCTGGGCAGAGATGGGGAACGGCTGAATTTTGGACTCGGCTGGTGAAAAAATGTTCCAAACACACCCCATGCACAACTCCACCGGGGAAGGTGCCAGAAACGAGTTCTGTTGGTAGTTTTTACACTACCCCGGTAGGCAGCTGAAAGGCACCACAAAACTTGCTCTACCTGCTTTCTGGGCTGAGATGGGGAACCGCTGAATTTTGGACTCGGCTGGTGACAAAATGTTCCAAACACACCCCATGCACAACTCCTCCGGGGAAGGTGCCAGAAACGAGTTCTGTTTGTAGTTTTTACACTACCCCCGGTAGGCAAGAGAAAGGCACCACAAAACTTGTTCTACCTGCTTTCTGGGCTGAGATGGGGAACGGCTGAGTTTTGGACTCGGCTGCTGACAAAATGTTCCAAACACACCCCATGCACAACTCCACCGGGGAAGGGGCCAGAAACGAGTTCTGTTGGTAGTTTTTACACTACCCCAGTAGGCAGCTGAAAGGCACCACAAAAGTTGTTCTACCTGCTTTCTGGGCTGAGATGGGGAACAGCTGAATTTTGGACTCGGCTGCTGACAAAATGTTCCAAACACACCCCATGCACAGCTCCACCGGCAAAGGTGCCAGAAACGAGTTCTGTTGGTAGTTTTTACAGTACCCCGGTAGGCAGCTGAAAGGCACCACAAAACTTGTTGTACCTGCTTTCTGGGCTGAGATGAGGAACGGCTGAATTTTGGACTCGGCTGGTGACAAAATGTTCCAAACACACCCCATGCACAACTCCACCGGGGAAGGTGCCAGGAACGAGTTCTGTTGGTAGTTTTTACACTACCCCGGTAGGCAGCTGAAAGGCACCACAAAACTTGTTGTACCTGCTTTCTGGGCTGAGATGGGGAACAGCTGAATTTTGGACTCGGCTGCTGACAAAATGTTCCAAACACACCCCATGCACAGCTCCACCGGCAAAGGTGCCAGAAACGAGTTCTGTTGGTAGTTTTTACAGTACCCCGGTAGGCAGCTGAAAGGCACCACAAAACTTGTTCTACCTGCTTTCTGGGCTTAGATGGGGAACAGCTGAATTTTGGACTCGGCTGGTGACAAAATGTTCCAAACACACCCCATGCACAACTCCACCGGGGAAGGTGCCAGAAACGAGTTCTGTTGGTAGTTTTTACAATACCCCGGTAGGCAGCTGAAAGGCACCACAAAACTTGTTGTACCTGCTTTCTGGGCAGAGATGGGGAACGGCTGAATTTTGGACTCGGCTGGTGAAAAAATGTTCCAAACACACCCCATGCACACCTCCACCGGGGAAGGTGCCAGAAACGAGTTCTGTTGGTAGTTTTTACACTACCCCGGTAGGCAGCTGAAAGGCACCACAAAAGTTTTGCTACCTGCTTTCTGGGCAGAGATGGGGAACGGCTGAATTTTGGACTCGGCTGGTGAAAAAATGTTCCAAACACACCCCATGCACACCTCCACCGGGGAAGGTGCCAGAAACGAGTTCTGTTGGTAGTTTTTACAGTACCCCGGTAGGCAAGAGAAAGGCACCACAAAACTTGTTGTACCTGCTTTCTGGGCTGAGATGGGGAACAGCTGAATTTTGGACTCGGCTGGTGACAAAATGTTCCAAACACACCCCATGCACAACTCCACCGGCAAAGGTGCCAGAAACGAGTTCTGTTGGTAGTTTTTACACTACCCCGGTAGGCAGCTGAAAGGCACCACAAAACTTGTTGTACCTGCTTTCTGGGCTGAGATGGGGAACAGCTGAATTTTGGACTCGGCTGCTGACAAAATGTTCCAAACACACCCCATGCACAGCTCCACCGGCAAAGGTGCCAGAAACGAGTTCTGTTGGTAGTTTTTACAGTACCCCAGTAGGCAGCTGAAAGGCACCACAAAACTTGTTGTACCTGCTTTCTGGGCTGAGATGAGGAACGGCTGAATTTTGGACTCGGCTGGTGACAAAATGTTCCAAACACACCCCATGCACAACTCCACCGGGGAAGGTGCCAGAAACGAGTTCTGTTGGTAGTTTTTACAGTACCCCGGTAGGCAGCTGAAAGGAACCACAAAACTTGTTCTACCTGCTTTCTGGGCTGAGATGGGGATCAGCTGAATTTTGGACTCGGCTGGTGACAAAACGTTCCAAACACACCCCATGCACAACTCCACCGGGGAAGGTGCCAGAAACGAGTTCTGTTGGTAGTTTTTACACTACCCCGGTAGGCAGCTGAAAGGCACCACAAAACTTGTTGTACCTGCTTTCTGGGCTGAGATGGGGAACGGCTGAATTTTGGACTCGGCTGGTGACAAAATGTTCCAAACACACCCCATGCACACCTCCACCGGGGAAGGTGCCAGAAACGAGTTCTGTTGGTAGTTTTTACACTACCCCGGTAGGCAGCTGAAAGGCACCACAAAAGTTTTGCTACCTGCTTTCTGGGCTGAGATGGGGAATCGCTGAATTTTGGACTCGGCTCCTGACAAAATGTTCCAAACACACCCCATGCACAGCTCCACCGGCAAAGGTGCCAGAAACGAGTTCTGTTGGTAGTTTTTACACTACCCCGGTAGGCAGCTGAAAGGCACCACAAAACTTGTTGTACCTGCTTTCTGGGCTGAGATGGGGAACGGCTGAATTTTGGACTTGGCTCCTGACAAAATGTTCCAAACACACCCCATGCACACCTCCACCGGGGAAGGTGCCAGAAACGAGTTCTGTTGGTAGTTTTTACACTACCCCGGTAGGCAGCTGAAAGGCACCACAAAAGTTTTGCTACCTGCTTTCTGGGCAGAGATAGGGAACGGCTGAATTCTGGACTCGGCTGGTGACAAAATGTTCCAAACACACCCCATGCACTCCTCCACCGGGGAAGGTGCCAGAAACGAGTTCTGTTGGTAGTTTTTACAGTACCCCGGTAGGCAAGAGAAAGGCACCACAAAACTTGTTCTACCTGCTTTCTGGGCTGAGATGGGGAACGGCTGAATTTTGGACTCAGCTGGTAACAAAATGTTCCAAACACACCCCATGCACAACTCCACCGGGGAAGGTGCCAGAAACGAGTTCTGTTGGTAGTTTTTACAGTACCCCGGTAGGCAGCTGAAAGGAACCACAAAACTTGTTGTACCTGCTTTCTGGGCTGAGATGGGGAACAGCTGAATTTTGGACTCGGCTGGTGACAAAATGTTCCAAACACACCCCATGCACAGCTCCACCGGCAAAGGTGCCAGAAACGAGTTCTGTTGGTAGTTTTTACACTACCACGGTAGGCAGCTGAAAGGCACCACAAAACTTGTTCTACCTGCTTTCTGGGCTGAGATGGGGAATCGCTGAATTTTGGACTCGGCTGGTGACAAAATGTTCCAAACACACCCCATGCACAACTCCACCGGGGAAGGTGCCAGAAACGAGTTCTGTTGGTAGTTTTTACACTACCCCGGTAGGCAAGAGAAAGGCACTACAAAACTTGTTCTACCTGCTTTCTGGGCTGAGATGGAGAATAGCTGAATTTTGGACTTGGCTCCTGACAAAATGTTCCAAACACACCCCATGCACAGCTCCACCGGGGAAGGTGCCAGAAACGAGTTCTGTTGGTAGTTTTTACAGTACCCCGGTAGGCAGCTGAAAGGCACCACAAAACTTGCTCTACCTGCTTTCTGGGCTGAGATGGGGAACCGCTGAATTTTGGACTCGGCTGGTGACAAAATGTTCCAAACACACCCCATGCACAACTCCTCCGGGGAAGGTGCCAGAAACGAGTTCTGTTGGTAGTTTTTACACTACCCCGGTAGGCAAGAGAAAGGCACCACAAAACTTGTTCTACCTGCTTTCTGGGCTGAGATGGGGAACGGCTGAGTTTTGGACTCGGCTGCTGACAAAATGTTCCAAACACACCCCATGCACAACTCCACCGGGGAAGGGGCCAGAAACGAGTTCTGTTGGTAGTTTTTACACTACCCCAGTAGGCAGCTGAAAGGCACCACAAAACTTGTTGTACCTGCTTTCTGGGCTGAGATGGGGAACAGCTGAATTTTGGACTCGGCTGCTGACAAAATGTTCCAAACACACCCCATGCACAGCTCCACCGGCAAAGGTGCCAGAAACGAGTTCTGTTGGTAGTTTTTACAGTACCCCGGTAGGCAGCTGAAAGGCACCACAAAACTTGTTGTACCTGCTTTCTGGGCTGAGATGAGGAACGGCTGAATTTTGGACTCGGCTGGTGACAAAATGTTCCAAACACACCCCATGCACAACTCCACCGGGGAAGGTGCCAGGAACGAGTTCTGTTGGTAGTTTTTACACTACCCCGGTAGGCAGCTGAAAGGCACCACAAAACTTGTTGTACCTGCTTTCTGGGCTGAGATGGGGAACAGCTGAATTTTGGACTCGGCTGGTGAAAAAATGTTCCAAACACACCCCATGCACACCTCCACCGGGGAAGGTGCCAGAAACGAGTTCTGTTGGTAGTTTTTACACTACCCCGGTAGGCAGCTGAAAGGCACCACAAAAGTTTTGCTACCTGCTTTCTGGGCTGAGATGGGGAACGGCTGAATTTTGGACTCGGCTGGTGAAAAAATGTTCCAAACACACCCCATGCACACCTCCACCGGGGAAGGTGCCAGAAACGAGTTCTGTTGGTAGTTTTTACAGTACCCCGGTAGGCAAGAGAAAGGCACCACAAAACTTGTTGTACCTGCTTTCTGGGCTGAGATGGGGAACAGCTGAATTTTGGACTCGGCTGGTGACAAAATGTTCCAAACACACCCCATGCACAACTCCACCGGCAAAGGTGCCAGAAACGAGTTCTGTTGGTAGTTTTTACACTACCCCGGTAGGCAGCTGAAAGGCACCACAAAACTTGTTGTACCTGCTTTCTGGGCTGAGATGGGGAACAGCTGAATTTTGGACTCGGCTGGTGACAAAATGTTCCAAACACACCCCATGCACAGCTCCACCGGCAAAGGTGCCAGAAACGAGTTCTGTTGGTAGTTTTTACACTACCCTGTAGGCAGCTGAAAGGCACCACAAAACTTGTTGTACCTGCTTTCTGGGCTGAGATGGGGAACGGCTGAATTTTGGACTCGGCTGCTGACAAAATGTTCCAAACACACCCCATGCACACCTCCACCGGGGAAGGTGCCAGAAACGAGTTCTGTTGGTAGTTTTTACACTACCCCGGTAGGCAGCTGAAAGGCACCACAAAAGTTTTGCTACCTGCTTTCTGGGCAGAGATAGGGAACGGCTGAATTTTGGACTCGGCTGGTGACAAAATGTTCCAAACACACCCCATGCACTCCTCCACCGGGGAAGGTGCCAGAAACGAGTTCTGTTGGTAGTTTTTACAGTACCCCGGTAGGCAAGAGAAAGGCACCACAAAACTTGTTCTACCTGCTTTCTGGGCTGAGATGGGGAACGGCTGAATTTTGGACTCAGCTGGTAACAAAATGTTCCAAACACACCCCATGCACAACTCCACCGGGGAAGGTGCCAGAAACGAGTTCTGTTGGTAGTTTTTACACTACCCCGGTAGGCAGCTGAAAGGCACCACAAAACTTGTTGTACCTGCTTTCTGGGCTGAGATGGGGAACAGCTGAATTTTGGACTCGGCTGGTGACAAAATGTTCCAAACACACCCCATGCACAGCTCCACCGGCAAAGGTGCCAGAAACGAGTTCTGTTGGTAGTTTTTACACTACCACGGTAGGCAGCTGAAAGGCACCACAAAACTTGTTCTACCTGCTTTCTGGGCTGAGATGGGGAATCGCTGAATTTTGGACTCGGCTGGTGAAAAAATGTTCCAAACACACCCCATGCACAACTCCACCGGGGAAGGTGCCAGAAACGAGTTCTGTTGGTAGTTTTTACACTACCCCGGTAGGCAAGAGAAAGGCACTACAAAACTTGTTCTACCTGCTTTCTGGGCTGAGATGGAGAATAGCTGAATTTTGGACTTGGCTCCTGACAAAATGTTCCAAACACACCCCATGCACAGCTCCACCGGGGAAGGTGCCAGAAACGAGTTCTGTTGGTAGTTTTTACAGTACCCCGGTAGGCAGCTGAAAGGCACCACAAAACTTGCTCTACCTGCTTTCTGGGCTGAGATGGGGAACCGCTGAATTTTGGACTCGGCTGGTGACAAAATGTTCCAAACACACCCCATGCACAACTCCTCCGGGGAAGGTGCCAGAAACGAGTTCTGTTGGTAGTTTTTACACTACCCCGGTAGGCAAGAGAAAGGCACCACAAAACTTGTTCTACCTGATTTCTGGGCTGAGATGGGGAACGGCTGAGTTTTGGACTCGGCTGCTGACAAAATGTTCCAAACACACCCCATGCACAACTCCACCGGGGAAGGGGCCAGAAACGAGTTCTGTTGGTAGTTTTTACACTACCCCGGTAGGCAGCTGAAAGGCACCACAAAACTTGTTGTACCTGCTTTCTGGGCTGAGATGGGGAACAGCTGAATTTTGGACTCGGCTGCTGACAAAATGTTCCAAACACACCCCATGCACAGCTCCACCGGCAAAGGTGCCAGAAACGAGTTCTGTTGGTAGTTTTTACAGTACCCCGGTAGGCAGCTGAAAGGCACCACAAAACTTGTTGTACCTGCTTTCTGGGCTGAGATGAGGAACGGCTGAATTTTGGACTCGGCTGGTGACAAAATGTTCGAAACACACCCCATGCACAACTCCACCGGGGAAGGTGCCAGGAACGAGTTCTGTTGGTAGTTTTTACACTACCCCGGTAGGCAGCTGAAAGGCACCACAAAACTTGTTGTACCTGCTTTCTGGGCTGAGATGGGGAACAGCTGAATTTTGGACTCGGCTGGTGACAAAATGTTCCAAACACACCCCATGCACAGCTCCACCGGCAAAGGTGCCAGAAACGAGTTCTGTTGGTAGTTTTTACAGTACCCCGGTAGGCAGCTGAAAGGCACCACAAAACTTGTTCTACCTGCTTTCTGGGCTTAGATGGGGAACAGCTGAATTTTGGACTCGGCTGGTGACAAAATGTTCCAAACACACCCCATGCACAACTCCACCGAGGAAGGTGCCAGAAACGAGTTCTGTTGGTAGTTTTTACACTACCCCGGTAGGCAGCTGAAAGGCACCACAAAACTTGTTGTACCTGCTTTCTGGGCTGAGATGGGGAACGGCTGAATTTTGGACTCGGCTGGTGAAAAAATGTTCCAAACACACCCCATGCACACCTCCACCGGGGAAGGTGCCAGAAACGAGTTCTGTTGGTAGTTTTTACACTACCCCGGTAGGCAGCTGAAAGGCACCACAAAAGTTTTGCTACCTGCTTTCTGGGCTGAGATGGGGAACGGCTGAATTTTGGACTCGGCTGGTGAAAAAATGTTCCAAACACACCCCATGCACACCTCCACCGGGGAAGGTGCCAGAAACGAGTTCTGTTGGTAGTTTTTACAGTACCCCCGGTAGGCAAGAGAAAGGCACCACAAAACTTGTTGTACCTGCTTTCTGGGCTGAGATGGGGAACAGCTGAATTTTGGACTCGGCTGGTGACAAAATGTTCCAAACACACCCCATGCACAACTCCACCGGCAAAGGTGCCAGAAACGAGTTCTGTTGGTAGTTTTTACACTACCCCGGTAGGCAGCTGAAAGGCACCACAAAACTTGCTGTACCTGCTTTCTGGGCTGAGATGGGGAACAGCTGAATTTTGGACTCGGCTGCTGACAAAATGTTCCAAACACACCCCATGCACAACTCCACCGGCAAAGGTGCCAGAAACGAGTTCTGTTGGTAGTTTTTACACTACCCCCGGTAGGCAGCTGAAAGGAACCACAAAACTTGTTCTACCTGCTTTCTGGGCTGAGATGGGGAACAGCTGAATTTTGGACTCGGCTGGTGACAAAACGTTCCAAACACACCCCATGCACAACTCCACCGGGGAAGGTGCCAGAAACGAGTTCTGTTGGTAGTTTTTACACTACCCCGGTAGGCAGCTGAAAGGCACCACAAAACTTGTTGTACCTGCTTTCTGGGCTGAGATGGGGAACGGCTGAATTTTGGACTCGGCTGGTGACAAAATGTTCCAAACACACCCCATGCACACCTCCACCGGGGAAGGTGCCAGAAACGAGTTCTGTTGGTAGTTTTTACACTACCCCGGTAGGCAGCTGAAAGGCACCACAAAAGTTTTGCTACCTGCTTTCTGGGCTGAGATGGGGAATCGCTGAATTTTGGACTCGGCTGGTGACAAAATGTTCCAAACACACCCCATGCACAGCTCCACCGGCAAAGGTGCCAGAAACGAGTTCTGTTGGTAGTTTTTACACTACCCTGTAGGCAGCTGAAAGGCACCACAAAACTTGTTCTACCTGCTTTCTGGGCTGAGATGGGGAACGGCTGAATTTTGGACTCAGCTGGTGACAAATTGTTCCAAACACACCCCATGCACAACTCCACCGGGGAAGGTGCCAGAAACGAGTTCTGTTGGTAGTTTTTACACTACCCCGGTAGGCAGCTGAAAGGCACCACAAAACTTGTTCTACCTGCTTTCTGGGCTGAGATGGGGAACAGCTGAATTTTGGACTCGGCTGGTGACAAAATGTTCCAAACACACCCCATGCACAGCTCCACCGGCAAAGGTGCCAGAAAACGAGTTCTGTTGGTAGTTTTTACACTACCCCGGTAGGCAGCTGAAAGGCACCACAAAACTTGTTCTACCTGCTTTCTGGGCTGAGATGGGGAATCGCTGAATTTTGGACTCGGCTGGTGACAAAATGTTCCAAACACACCCCATGCACAACTCCACCGGGGAAGGTGCCAGAAACGAGTTCTGTTGGTAGTTTTTACACTACCCCGGTAGGCAAGAGAAAGGCACTACAAAACTTGTTCTACCTGCTTTCTGGGCTGAGATGGAGAATAGCTGAATTTTGGACTTGGCTCCTGACAAAATGTTCCAAACACACCCCATGCACAACTCCACCGGGGAAGGGGCCAGAAACGAGTTCTGTTGGTAGTTTTTACACTACCCCGATAGGCAGCTGAAAGGCACCACAAAAGTTTTTCTACCTGCTTTCTGGTCTGAGATGGGGATCAGCTGAATTTTGGACTCGGCTGGTGACAAAATGTTCCAAACACACCCCATGCACAACTCCACCGGGGAAGGTGCCAGAAACGAGTTCTGTTGGTAGTTTTTACACTACCCCGGTAGGCAGCTGAAAGGCACCACAAAACTTGTTCTACCTGCTTTCTGGGCTGAGATGGGGAATCGCTGAATTTTGGACTCGGCTGGTGATGAAATGTTCCAAACACACCCCATGCACAACTCCACCGGGGAAGGTGCCAGAAACGAGTTCTGTTGGTAGTTTTTACACTACCCCGGTAGGCAGCTGAAAGGCACCACAAAACTTGTTCTACCTGCTTTCTGGGCTGAGATGGGGAACGGCTGAATTTTGGACTCGGCTGGTGACAAAACGTTCCAAACACACCCCATGCACAACTCCACCGGGGAAGGTGCCAGAAACGAGTTCTGTTGGTAGTTTTTTACACTACCCCGGTAGGCAGCTGAAAGGCACCACAAAACTTGTTGTACCTGCTTTCTGGGCTGAGATGGGGAACGGCTGAATTTTGGACTCGGCTGGTGAAAAAATGTTCCAAACACACCCCATGCACACCTCCACCGGGGAAGGTGCCAGAAACGAGTTCTGTTGGTAGTTTTTACAGTACCCCGGTAGGCAGCTGAAAGGCACCACAAAAGTTTTGCTACCTGCTTTCTGGGCTGAGATGGGGAATCGCTGAATTTTGGACTCGGCTGGTGAAAAAATGTTCCAAACACACCCCATGCACACCTCCACCGGGGAAGGTGCCAGAAACGAGTTCTGTTGGTAGTTTTTACAGTACCCCGGTAGGCAGCTGAAAGGCACCACAAAAGTTGTTGTACCTGCTTTCTGGGCTGAGATGGGGAACGGCTGAATTTTGGACTCGGCTGGTAACAAAATGTTCCAAACACACCCCATGCACAACTCCACCGGGGAAGGTGCCAGAAACGAGTTCTGTTGGTAGTTTTTACACTACCCCGGTAGGCAGCTGAAAGGCACCACAAAACTTGTTGTACCTGCTTTCTGGGCTGAGATGGGGAACAGCTGAATTTTGGACTCGGCTGGTGACAAAATGTTCCAAACACACCCAATGCGCAGCTCCACCGGCAAAGGTGCCAGAAACGAGTTCTGTTGGTAGTTTTTACACTACCCCGGTAGGCAGCTGAAAGGCACCACAAAACTTGTTGTACCTGCTTTCTGGGCTGAGATGGGGAACGGCTGAATTTTGGACTCGGCTGGTGAAAAAATGTTCCAAACACACCCCATGCACACCTCCACCGGGGAAGGTGCCAGAAACGAGTTCTGTTGGTAGTTTTTACACTACCCCGGTAGGCAGCTGAAAGGCACCACAAAAGTTTTGCTACCTGCTTTCTGGGCTGAGATGGGGAATCGCTGAATTTTGGACTCGACTCCTGACAAAATGTTCCAAACACACCCCATGCACACCTCCACCGGGGAAGGTGCCAGAAACGAGTTCTGTTGGTAGTTTTTACACTACCCCGGTAGGCAGCTGAAAGGCACCACAAAAGTTTTGCTACCTGCTTTCTGGGCTGAGATGGGGAACGGCTGAATTTTGGACTCGGCTGGTGAAAAAATGTTCCAAACACACCCCATGCACACCTCCACCGGGGAAGGTGCCAGAAACGAGTTCTGTTGGTAGTTTTTACACTACCCCGGTAGGCAGCTGAAAGGCACCACAAAACTTGTTCTACCTGCTTTCTGGGCTGAGATGGGGAACGGCTGAATTTTGGACTCGGCTGGTAACAAAATGTTCCAAACACACCCCATGCACAACTCCACCGGGGAAGGTGCCAGAAACGAGTTCTGTTGGTAGTTTTTACACTACCCCGGTAGGCAGCTGAAAGGCACCACAAAACTTGTTGTACCTGCTTTCTGGGCTGAGATGGGGAACAGCTGAATTTTGGACTCGGCTGCTGACAAAATGTTCCAAACACACCCCATGCACAGCTCCACCGGCAAAGGTGCCAGAAACGAGTTCTGTTGGTAGTTTTTACACTACCACGGTAGGCAGCTGAAAGGCACCACAAAACTTGTTCTACCTGCTTTCTGGGCTGAGATGGGGAATCGCTGAATTTTGGACTCGGCTGGTGACAAAATGTTCCAAACACACCCCATGCACAGCTCCACCGGGGAAGGTGCCAGAAACGAGTTCTGTTGGTAGTTTTTACACTACCCCGGTAGGCAAGAGAAAGGCACTACAAAACTTGTTCTACCTGCTTTCTGGGCTGAGATGGGGAACGGCTGAATTTTGGACTCGGCTCCTGACAAAATGTTCCAAACACACCCCATGCACAACTCCACCGGGGAAGGTGCCAGAAACGAGTTCTGTTGGTAGTTTTTACACTACCCCGGTAGGCAGCTGAAAGGCACCACAAAACTTGTTCTACCTGCTTTCTGGGCTGAGATGGGGATCACCTGAATTTTGGACTCGGCTGGTGACAAAATGTTCCAAACACACCCCATGCACAACTCCACCGGGGAAGGTGCCAGAAACGAGTTCTGTTGGTAGTTTTTACACTACCCCGGCAGGCAGCTGAAAGGCACCACAAAACTTGTTCTACCTGCTTTCTGGGCTGAGATGGTGAACAGCTGAATTTTGGACTCGGCTGGTGACAAAATGTTCCAAACACACCCCATGCACAATTCCACCGGGGAAGGTGCCAGAAACGAGTTCTGTTGGTAGTTTTTACACTACCCCGGTAGGCAGCTGAAAGGCACCACAAAACTTGTTCTACCTGCTTTCTGGGCTGAGATGGGGAATCGCTGAATTTTGGACTCGGCTGGTGACAAAATGTTCCAAACACACCCCATGCACAACTCCACCGGGGAAGGTGCCAGAAACGAGTTCTGTTGGTAGTTTTTACAGCACCCCGGTAGGCAGCTGAAAGGCACCACAAAACTTGTTCTACCTGCTTTCTGGGCTGAGATGGAGAATAGCTGAATTTTGGACTCGGCTGGTGACAAAATGTTCCAAACACACCCCATGCACAACTCCTCCGGGGAAGGGGCCAGAAACGAGTTCTGTTGGTAGTTTTTACACTACCCCGGTAGGCAGCTGAAAGGCACCACAAAAGTTTTTCTACCTGCTTTCTGGTCTGAGATGGGGATCAGCTGAATTTTGGACTCGGCTGGTGACAAAATGTTCCAAACACACCCCATGCACAACTCCACCGGGGAAGGTGCCAGAAACGAGTTCTGTTGGTAGTTTTTACACTACCCCGGTAGGCAGCTGAAAGGCACCACAAAAGTTTTGCTACCTGCTTTCTGGGCTGAGATGGGGAATCGCTGAATTTTGGACTCGGCTGGTGAAAGAATGTTCCAAACACACCCCATGCACACCTCCACCGGGGAAGGTGCCAGAAACGAGTTCTGTTGGTAGTTTTTACAGTACCCCGGTAGGCAAGAGAAAGGCACCACAAAACTTGTTCTACCTGCTTTCTGGGCTGAGATGGGGAACGGCTGAGTTTTGGACTCGGCTGCTGACAAAATGTTCCAAACACACCCCATGCACAACTCCACCGGGGAAGGTGCGAGAAAGGAGTTCTGTTGGTAGTTTTTACAGTACCCCAGTAGGCAGCTGAAAGGCACCACAAAACTTGTTGTACCTGCTTTCTGGGCAGAGATGGAGAATCGCTGAATTTTGGACTCGGCTGGTGACAAAATGTTCCAAACACACCCCATGCACAACTCCACCGGGGAAGGTGCCAGAAACGAGTTCTGTTGGTAGTTTTTACAGTACCCCGGTAGGCAGCTGAAAGGCACCACAAAACTTGTTGTACCTGCTTTCTGGGCTGAGATGGGGAACAGCTGAATTTTGGACTCGGCTGCTGACAAAATGTTCCAAACACACCCCATGCACAGCTCCACCGGCAAAGGTGCCAGAAACGAGTTCTGTTGGTAGTTTTTACAGTACCCCGGTAGGCAGCTGAAAGGCACCACAAAACTTGTTCTACCTGCTTTCTGGGCTTAGATGGGGAACAGCTGAATTTTGGACTCGGCTGGTGACAAAATGTTCCAAACACACCCCATGCACAACTCCACCGGGGAAGGTGCCAGAAACGAGTTCTGTTGGTAGTTTTTACACTACCCCGGTAGGCAGCTGAAAGGCACCACAAAACTTGTTGTACCTGCTTTCTGGGCAGAGATGGGGAACGGCTGAATTTTGGACTCGGCTGGTGAAAAAATGTTCCAAACACACCCCATGCACACCTCCACCGGGGAAGGTGCCAGAAACGAGTTCTGTTGGTAGTTTTTACACTACCCCGGTAGGCAGCTGAAAGGCACCACAAAAGTTTTGCTACCTGCTTTCTGGGCAGAGATGGGGAACGGCTGAATTTTGGACTTGGCTGGTGAAAAAATGTTCCAAACACACCCCATGCACAACTCCACCGGCAAAGGTGCCAGAAACGAGTTCTGTTGGTAGTTTTTACAGTACCCCGGTAGGCAGCTGAAAGGCACCACAAAACTTGTTGTACCTGCTTTCTGGGCTGAGATGAGGAACGGCTGAATTTTGGACTCGGCTGGTGACAAAATGTTCCAAACACACCCCATGCACAACTCCACCGGGGAAGGTGCCAGAAACGAGTTCTGTTGGTAGTTTTTACAGTACCCCGGTAGGCAGCTGAAAGGAACCACAAAACTTGTTCTACCTGCTTTCTGGGCTGAGATGGGGATCAGCTGAATTTTGGACTCGGCTGGTGACAAAACGTTCCAAACACACCCCATGCACAACTCCACCGGCAAAGGTGCCAGAAACGAGTTCTGTTGGTAGTTTTTACACTACCCCGGTAGGCAGCTGAAAGGCACCACAAAACTTGTTGTACCTGCTTTCTGGGCTGAGATGGGGAACGGCTGAATTTTGGACTCGGCTGGTGACAAAATGTTCCAAACACACCCCATGCACACCTCCACCGGGGAAGGTGCCAGAAACGAGTTCTGTTGGTAGTTTTTACAGCACCCCGGTAGGCAGCTGAAAGGCACCACAAAACTTGTTCTACCTGCTTTCTGGGCTGAGATGGAGAATAGCTGAATTTTGGACTCGGCTGGTGACAAAATGTTCCAAACACACCCCATGCACAACTCCACCGGGGAAGGGGCCAGAAACGAGTTCTGTTGGTAGTTTTTACACTACCCCGGTAGGCAGCTGAAAGGCACCACAAAAGTTTTTCTACCTGCTTTCTGGTCTGAGATGGGGATCAGCTGAATTTTGGACTCGGCTGGTGAAAAAATGTTCCAAACACACCCCATGCACAACTCCACCGGGGAAGGTGCCAGAAACGAGTTCTGTTGGTAGTTTTTACACTACCCCGGTAGGCAGCTGAAAGGCACCACAAAAGTTTTGCTACCTGCTTTCTGGGCTGAGATGGGGAATCGCTGAATTTTGGACTCGGCTGGTGAAAGAATGTTCCAAACACACCCCATGCACACCTCCACCGGGGAAGGTGCCAGAAACGAGTTCTGTTGGTAGTTTTTACAGTACCCCGGTAGGCAGCTGAAAGGCACCACAAAACTTGTTGTACCTGCTTTCTGGGCTGAGATGGGGAACAGCTGAATTTTGGACTCGGCTGGTGACAAAATGTTCCAAACACACCCCATGCACAACTCCACCGGCAAAGGTGCCAGAAACGAGTTCTGTTGGTAGTTTTTACACTACCCCGGTAGGCAGCTGAAAGGCACCACAAAACTTGCTGTACCTGCTTTCTGGGCTGAGATGGGGAACAGCTGAATTTTGGACTCGGCTGCTGACAAAATGTTCCAAACACACCCCATGCACAACTCCACCGGCAAAGGTGCCAGAAACGAGTTCTGTTGGTAGTTTTTACACTACCCCGGTAGGCAGCTGAAAGGCACCACAAAACTTGTTGTACCTGCTTTCTGGGCTGAGATGGGGAACGGCTGAATTTTGGACTCGGCTGGTGACAAAATGTTCCAAACACACCCCATGCACACCTCCACCGGGGAAGGTGCCAGAAACGAGTTCTGTTGGTAGTTTTTACACTACCCCGGTAGGCAGCTGAAAGGCACCACAAAAGTTTTGCTACCTGCTTTCTGGGCTGAGATGGGGAATCGCTGAATTTTGGACTCGGCTGGTGACAAAATGTTCCAAACACACCCCATGCACAGCTCCACCGGCAAAGGTGCCAGAAACGAGTTCTGTTGGTAGTTTTTACACTACCCTGTAGGCAGCTGAAAGGCACCACAAAACTTGTTGTACCTGCTTTCTGGGCTGAGATGGGGAACGGCTGAATTTTGGACTCGGCTGCTGACAAAATGTTCCAAACACACCCCATGCACACCTCCACCGGGGAAGGTGCCAGAAACGAGTTCTGTTGGTAGTTTTTACACTACCCCGGTAGGCAGCTGAAAGGCACCACAAAAGTTTTGCTACCTGCTTTCTGGGCAGAGATGGGGAACGGCTGAATTTTGGACTCGGCTGGTGACAAAATGTTCCAAACACACCCCATGCACTCCTCCACCGGGGAAGGTGCCAGAAATGAGTTCTGTTGGTAGTTTTTACAGTACCCCAGTAGGCAGCTGAAAGGCACCACAAAACTTGTTCTACCTGCTTTCTGGGCTGAGATGGGGAACGGCTGAATTTTGGACTCAGCTGGTGACAAATTGTTCCAAACACACCCCATGCACAACTCCACCGGGGAAGGTGCCAGAAACGAGTTCTGTTGGTAGTTTTTACACTACCCCGGTAGGCAGCTGAAAGGCACCACAAAACTTGTTCTACCTGCTTTCTGGGCTGAGATGGGGAACAGCTGAATTTTGGACTCGGCTGGTGACAAAATGTTCCAAACACACCCCATGCACAGCTCCACCGGCAAAGGTGCCAGAAACGAGTTCTGTTGGTAGTTTTTACACTACCCCGGTAGGCAGCTGAAAGGCACCACAAAACTTGTTCTACCTGCTTTCTGGGCTGAGATGGGGAATCGCTGAATTTTGGACTCGGCTGGTGACAAAATGTTCCAAACACACCCCATGCACAACTCCACCGGGGAAGGTGCCAGAAACGAGTTCTGTTGGTAGTTTTTACACTACCCCGGTAGGCAAGAGAAAGGCACTACAAAACTTGTTCTACCTGCTTTCTGGGCTGAGATGGAGAATAGCTGAATTTTGGACTTGGCTCCTGACAAAATGTTCCAAACACACCCCATGCACAACTCCACCGGGGAAGGGGCCAGAAACGAGTTCTGTTGGTAGTTTTTACACTACCCCGATAGGCAGCTGAAAGGCACCACAAAAGTTTTTCTACCTGCTTTCTGGTCTGAGATGGGGATCAGCTGAATTTTGGACTCGGCTGGTGACAAAATGTTCCAAACACACCCCATGCACAACTCCACCGGGGAAGGTGCCAGAAACGAGTTCTGTTGGTAGTTTTTACACTACCCCGGTAGGCAGCTGAAAGGCACCACAAAACTTGTTCTACCTGCTTTCTGGGCTGAGATGGGGAATCGCTGAATTTTGGACTCGGCTGGTGATGAAATGTTCCAAACACACCCCATGCACAACTCCACCGGGGAAGGTGCCAGAAACGAGTTCTGTTGGTAGTTTTTACACTACCCCGGTAGGCAGCTGAAAGGCACCACAAAACTTGTTCTACCTGCTTTCTGGGCTGAGATGGGGAACGGCTGAATTTTGGACTCGGCTGGTGACAAAACGTTCCAAACACACCCCATGCACAACTCCACCGGGGAAGGTGCCAGAAACGAGTTCTGTTGGTAGTTTTTACACTACCCCCGGTAGGCAGCTGAAAGGCACCACAAAACTTGTTGTACCTGCTTTCTGGGCTGAGATGGGGAACGGCTGAATTTTGGACTCGGCTGGTGAAAAAATGTTCCAAACACACCCCATGCACACCTCCACCGGGGAAGGTGCCAGAAACGAGTTCTGTTGGTAGTTTTTACAGTACCCCGGTAGGCAGCTGAAAGGCACCACAAAAGTTTTGCTACCTGCTTTCTGGGCTGAGATGGGGAATCGCTGAATTTTGGACTCGGCTGGTGAAAAAATGTTCCAAACACACCCCGTGCACACCTCCACCGGGAAGGTGCCAGAAACGAGTTCTGTTGGTAGTTTTTACAGTACCCCGGTAGGCAGCTGAAAGGCACCACAAAAGTTGTTGTACCTGCTTTCTGGGCTGAGATGGGGAACGGCTGAATTTTGGACTCGGCTGGTAACAAAATGTTCCAAACACACCCCATGCACAACTCCACCGGGGAAGGTGCCAGAAACGAGTTCTGTTGGTAGTTTTTACACTACCCCGGTAGGCAGCTGAAAGGCACCACAAAACTTGTTGTACCTGCTTTCTGGGCTGAGATGGGGAACAGCTGAATTTTGGACTCGGCTGGTGACAAAATGTTCCAAACACACCCAATGCGCAGCTCCACCGGCAAAGGTGCCAGAAACGAGTTCTGTTGGTAGTTTTTACACTACCCCGGTAGGCAGCTGAAAGGCACCACAAAACTTGTTGTACCTGCTTTCTGGGCTGAGATGGGGAACGGCTGAATTTTGGACTCGGCTGGTGAAAAAATGTTCCAAACACACCCCATGCACACCTCCACCGGGGAAGGTGCCAGAAACGAGTTCTGTTGGTAGTTTTTACACTACCCCGGTAGGCAGCTGAAAGGCACCACAAAAGTTTTGCTACCTGCTTTCTGGGCTGAGATGGGGAATCGCTGAATTTTGGACTCGACTCCTGACAAAATGTTCCAAACACACCCCATGCACACCTCCACCGGGGAAGGTGCCAGAAACGAGTTCTGTTGGTAGTTTTTACACTACCCCGGTAGGCAGCTGAAAGGCACCACAAAAGTTTTGCTACCTGCTTTCTGGGCTGAGATGGGGAACGGCTGAATTTTGGACTCGGCTGGTGAAAAAATGTTCCAAACACACCCCATGCACACCTCCACCGGGGAAGGTGCCAGAAACGAGTTCTGTTGGTAGTTTTTACACTACCCCGGTAGGCAGCTGAAAGGCACCACAAAACTTGTTCTACCTGCTTTCTGGGCTGAGATGGGGAACGGCTGAATTTTGGACTCGGCTGGTAACAAAATGTTCCAAACACACCCCATGCACAACTCCACCGGGGAAGGTGCCAGAAACGAGTTCTGTTGGTAGTTTTTACACTACCCCGGTAGGCAGCTGAAAGGCACCACAAAACTTGTTGTACCTGCTTTCTGGGCTGAGATGGGGAACAGCTGAATTTTGGACTCGGCTGCTGACAAAATGTTCCAAACACACCCCATGCACAGCTCCACCGGCAAAGGTGCCAGAAACGAGTTCTGTTGGTAGTTTTTACACTACCACGGTAGGCAGCTGAAAGGCACCACAAAACTTGTTCTACCTGCTTTCTGGGCTGAGATGGGGAATCGCTGAATTTTGGACTCGGCTGGTGACAAAATGTTCCAAACACACCCCATGCACAGCTCCACCGGGGAAGGTGCCAGAAACGAGTTCTGTTGGTAGTTTTTACACTACCCCGGTAGGCAAGAGAAAGGCACTACAAAACTTGTTCTACCTGCTTTCTGGGCTGAGATGGAGAATAGCTGAATTTTGGACTTGGCTCCTGACAAAATGTTCCAAACACACCCCATGCACAACTCCACCGGGGAAGGTGCCAGAAACGAGTTCTGTTGGTAGTTTTTACACTACCCCGGTAGGCAGCTGAAAGGCACCACAAAACTTGTTCTACCTGCTTTCTGGGCTGAGATGGGGATCACCTGAATTTTGGACTCGGCTGGTGACAAAATGTTCCAAACACACCCCATGCACAACTCCACCGGGGAAGGTGCCAGAAACGAGTTCTGTTGGTAGTTTTTACACTACCCCGGCAGGCAGCTGAAAGGCACCACAAAACTTGTTCTACCTGCTTTCTGGGCTGAGATGGTGAACAGCTGAATTTTGGACTCGGCTGGTGACAAAATGTTCCAAACACACCCCATGCACAATTCCACCGGGGAAGGTGCCAGAAACGAGTTCTGTTGGTAGTTTTTACACTACCCCGGTAGGCAGCTGAAAGGCACCACAAAACTTGTTCTACCTGCTTTCTGGGCTGAGATGGGGAATCGCTGAATTTTGGACTCGGCTGGTGACAAAATGTTCCAAACACACCCCATGCACAACTCCACCGGGGAAGGTGCCAGAAACGAGTTCTGTTGGTAGTTTTTACAGCACCCCGGTAGGCAGCTGAAAGGCACCACAAAACTTGTTCTACCTGCTTTCTGGGCTGAGATGGAGAATAGCTGAATTTTGGACTCGGCTGGTGACAAAAATGTTCCAAACACACCCCATGCACAACTCCTCCGGGGAAGGGGCCAGAAACGAGTTCTGTTGGTAGTTTTTACACTACCCCGGTAGGCAGCTGAAAGGCACCACAAAAGTTTTTCTACCTGCTTTCTGGGCTGAGATGGGGATCAGCTGAATTTTGGACTCGGCTGGTGACAAAATGTTCCAAACACACCCCATGCACAACTCCACCGGGGAAGGTGCCAGAAACGAGTTCTGTTGGTAGTTTTTACACTACCCCGGGTAGGCAGCTGAAAGGCACCACAAAAGTTTGCTACCTGCTTTCTGGGCTGAGATGGGGAATCGCTGAATTTTGGACTCGGCTGGTGAAAGAATGTTCCAAACACACCCCATGCACACCTCCACCGGGGAAGGTGCCAGAAACGAGTTCTGTTGGTAGTTTTTACAGTACCCCGGTAGGCAAGAGAAAGGCACCACAAAACTTGTTCTACCTGCTTTCTGGGCTGAGATGGGGAACGGCTGAGTTTTGGACTCGGCTGCTGACAAAATGTTCCAAACACACCCATGCACAACTCCACCGGGGAAGGTGCGAGAAAGGAGTTCTGTTGGTAGTTTTTACAGTACCCCAGTAGGCAGCTGAAAGGCACCACAAAACTTGTTGTACCTGCTTTCTGGGCAGAGATGGAGAATCGCTGAATTTTGGACTCGGCTGGTGGACAAAATGTTCCAAACACACCCCATGCACAACTCCACCGGGGAAGGTGCCAGAAACGAGTTCTGTTGGTAGTTTTTACAGTACCCCGGTAGGCAGCTGAAAGGCACCACAAAACTTGTTGTACCTGCTTTCTGGGCTGAGATGGGGAACAGCTGAATTTTGGACTCGGCTGCTGACAAAATGTTCCAAACACACCCCATGCACAGCTCCACCGGCAAAGGTGCCAGAAACGAGTTCTGTTGGTAGTTTTTACAGTACCCCGGTAGGCAGCTGAAAGGCACCACAAAACTTGTTCTACCTGCTTTCTGGGCTTAGATGGGGAACAGCTGAATTTTGGACTCGGCTGGTGACAAAATGTTCCAAACACACCCATGCACAACTCCACCGGGGAAGGTGCCAGAAACGAGTTCTGTTGGTAGTTTTTACACTACCCCGGTAGGCAGCTGAAAGGCACCACAAAACTTGTTGTACCTGCTTTCTGGGCAGAGATGGGGAACGGCTGAATTTTGGACTCGGCTGGTGAAAAAATGTTCCAAACACACCCCATGCACAGCTCCACCGGCAAAGGTGCCAGAAACGAGTTCTGTTGGTAGTTTTTACACTACCCCGGTAGGCAGCTGAAAGGCACCACAAAAGTTTTGCTACCTGCTTTCTGGGCAGAGATGGGGAACGGCTGAATTTTGGACTCGGCTGGTGAAAAAATGTTCCAAACACACCCCATGCACAACTCCACCGGCAAAGGTGCCAGAAACGAGTTCTGTTGGTAGTTTTTACAGTACCCCGGTAGGCAAGAGAAAGGCACCACAAAACTTGTTGTACCTGCTTTCTGGGCTGAGATGGGGAACAGCTGAATTTTGGACTCGGCTGGTGACAAAATGTTCCAAACACACCCCATGCACAGCTCCACCGGCAAAGGTGCCAGAAACGAGTTCTGTTGGTAGTTTTTACAGTACCCCGGTAGGCAGCTGAAAGGCACCACAAAACTTGTTGTACCTGCTTTCTGGGCTGAGATGAGGAACGGCTGAATTTTGGACTCGGCTGGTGACAAAATGTTCCAAACACACCCCATGCACAACTCCACCGGGGAAGGTGCCAGAAACGAGTTCTGTTGGTAGTTTTTACAGTACCCCGGTAGGCAGCTGAAAGGAACCACAAAACTTGTTCTACCTGCTTTCTGGGCTGAGATGGGGATCAGCTGAATTTTGGACTCGGCTGGTGACAAAACGTTCCAAACACACCCCATGCACAACTCCACCGGCAAAGGTGCCAGAAACGAGTTCTGTTGGTAGTTTTTACACTACCCCGGTAGGCAGCTGAAAGGCACCACAAAACTTGTTGTACCTGCTTTCTGGGCTGAGATGGGGAACGGCTGAATTTTGGACTCGGCTGGTGACAAAATGTTCCAAACACACCCCATGCACACCTCCACCGGGGAAGGTGCCAGAAACGAGTTCTGTTGGTAGTTTTTACAGCACCCCGGTAGGCAGCTGAAAGGCACCACAAAACTTGTTCTACCTGCTTTCTGGGCTGAGATGGAGAATAGCTGAATTTTGGACTCGGCTGGTGACAAAATGTTCCAAACACACCCCATGCACAACTCCACCGGGGAAGGGGCCAGAAACGAGTTCTGTTGGTAGTTTTTACACTACCCCGGTAGGCAGCTGAAAGGCACCACAAAAGTTTTTCTACCTGCTTTCTGGTCTGAGATGGGGATCAGCTGAATTTTGGACTCGGCTGGTGAAAAAATGTTCCAAACACACCCCATGCACAACTCCACCGGGGAAGGTGCCAGAAACGAGTTCTGTTGGTAGTTTTTACACTACCCCGGTAGGCAGCTGAAAGGCACCACAAAAGTTTTGCTACCTGCTTTCTGGGCTGAGATGGGGAATCGCTGAATTTTGGACTCGGCTGGTGAAAGAATGTTCCAAACACACCCCATGCACACCTCCACCGGGGAAGGTGCCAGAAACGAGTTCTGTTGGTAGTTTTTACAGTACCCCGGTAGGCAGCTGAAAGGCACCACAAAACTTGTTGTACCTGCTTTCTGGGCTGAGATGGAGAATCGCTGAATTTTGGACTTGGCTCCTGACAAAATGTTCCAAACACACCCCATGCACAACTCCACCGGGGAAGGTGCGGGAAAGGAGTTCTGTTGGTAGTTTTTACAGTACCCCAGTAGGCAGCTGAAAGGCACCACAAAACTTGTTGTACCTGCTTTCTGGGCAGAGATGGAGAATCGCTGAATTTTGGACTCGGCTGGTGACAAAATGTTCCAAACACACCCCATGCACAACTCCACCGGGGAAGGTGCCAGAAACGAGTTCTGTTGGTAGTTTTTACAGTACCCCGGTAGGCAGCTGAAAGGCACCACAAAACTTGCTCTACCTGCTTTCTGGGCTGAGATGGGGAACCGCTGAATTTTGGACTCGGCTGGTGACAAAATGTTCCAAACACACCCCATGCACAACTCCTCCGGGGAAGGTGCCAGAAACGAGTTCTGTTGGTAGTTTTTACACTACCCCGGTAGGCAAGAGAAAGGCACCACAAAACTTGTTCTACCTGCTTTCTGGGCTGAGATGGGGAACGGCTGAGTTTTGGACTCGGCTGCTGACAAAATGTTCCAAACACACCCCATGCACAACTCCACCGGGGAAGGGGCCAGAAACGAGTTCTGTTGGTAGTTTTACACTACCCCAGTAGGCAGCTGAAAGGCACCACAAACTTGTTGTACCTGCTTCTGGGCTGAGATGGGGAACAGCTGAATTTTGGACTCGGCTGCTGACAAAATGTTCCAAACACACCCCATGCACAGCTCCACCGGCAAAGGTGCCAGAAACGAGTTCTGTTGGTAGTTTTTACAGTACCCCGGTAGGCAGCTGAAAGGCACCACAAAACTTGTTGTACCTGCTTTCTGGGCTGAGATGAGGAACGGCTGAATTTTGGACTCGGCTGGTGACAAAATGTTCCAAACACACCCCATGCACAGCTCCACCGGGGAAGGTACCAGGAACGAGTTCTGTTGGTAGTTTTTACACTACCCCGGTAGGCAGCTGAAAGGCACCACAAAACTTGTTGTACCTGCTTTCTGGGCTGAGATGGGGAACAGCTGAATTTTGGACTCGGCTGCTGACAAAATGTTCCAAACACACCCCATGCACAGCTCCACCGGCAAAGGTGCCAGAAACGAGTTCTGTTGGTAGTTTTTACAGTACCCCGGTAGGCAGCTGAAAGGCACCACAAAACTTGTTCTACCTGCTTTCTGGGCTTAGATGGGGAACAGCTGAATTTTGGACTCGGCTGGTGACAAAATGTTCCAAACACACCCCATGCACAACTCCACCGGGGAAGGGGCCAGAAACGAGTTCTGTTGGTAGTTTTTACACTACCCCGGTAGGCAGCTGAAAGGCACCACAAAACTTGTTGTACCTGCTTTCTGGGCAGAGATGGGGAACGGCTGAATTTTGGACTCGGCTGGTGACAAAATGTTCCAAACACACCCCATGCACAACTCCACCGGCAAAGGTGCCAGAAACGAGTTCTGTTGGTAGTTTTTACACTACCCCGGTAGGCAGCTGAAAGGCACCACAAAAGTTTTGCTACCTGCTTTCTGGGCAGAGATGGGGAACGGCTGAATTTTGGACTCGGCTGGTGAAAAAATGTTCCAAACACACCCCATGCACACCTCCACCGGGGAAGGTGCCAGAAACGAGTTCTGTTGGTAGTTTTTACAGTACCCCGGTAGGCAAGAGAAAGGCACCACAAAACTTGTTGTACCTGCTTTCTGGGCTGAGATGGGGAACAGCTGAATTTTGGACTCGGCTGGTGACAAAATGTTCCAAACACACCCCATGCACAACTCCACCGGCAAAGGTGCCAGAAACGAGTTCTGTTGGTAGTTTTTACAGTACCCCGGTAGGCAGCTGAAAGGCACCACAAAACTTGTTGTACCTGCTTTCTGGGCTGAGATGGGGAACAGCTGAATTTTGGACTCGGCTGCTGACAAAATGTTCCAAACACACCCCATGCACAGCTCCACCGGCAAAGGTGCCAGAAACGAGTTCTGTTGGTAGTTTTTACAGTACCCCAGTAGGCAGCTGAAAGGCACCACAAAACTTGTTGTACCTGCTTTCTGGGCTGAGATGAGGAACGGCTGAATTTTGGACTCGGCTGGTGACAAAATGTTCCAAACACACCCCATGCACAACTCCACCGGGGAAGGTGCCAGAAACGAGTTCTGTTGGTAGTTTTTACACTACCCCGGTAGGCAGCTGAAAGGAACCACAAAACTTGTTCTACCTGCTTTCTGGGCTGAGATGGGGATCAGCTGAATTTTGGACTCGGCTGGTGACAAAACGTTCCAAACACACCCCATGCACAACTCCACTGGGGAAGGTGCCAGAAACGAGTTCTGTTGGTAGTTTTTACACTACCCCGGTAGGCAGCTGAAAGGCACCACAAAACTTGTTGTACCTGCTTTCTGGGCTGAGATGGGGAACGGCTGAATTTTGGACTCGGCTGGTGACAAAATGTTCCAAACACACCCCATGCACACCTCCACCGGGGAAGGTGCCAGAAACGAGTTCTGTTGGTAGTTTTTACACTACCCCGGTAGGCAGCTGAAAGGCACCACAAAAGTTTTGCTACCTGCTTTCTGGGCTGAGATGGGGAATCGCTGAATTTTGGACTCGGATCCTGACAAAATGTTCCAAACACACCCCATGCACAGCTCCACCGGCAAAGGTGCCAGAAATGAGTTCTGTTGGTAGTTTTTACACTACCCCGGTAGGCAGCTGAAAGGCACCACAAAACTTGTTGTACCTGCTTTCTGGGCTGAGATGGGGAACTGCTGAATTTTGGACTCGGCTGGTGAAAAAATGTTCCAAACACACCCCATGCACAACTCCACCGGGGAAGGTGCCAGAAACGAGTTCTGTTGGTAGTTTTTACACTACCCCGGTAGGCAGCTGAAAGGCACCACAAAAGTTTTGCTACCTGCTTTCTGGGCTGAGATGGGGAACGGCTGAATTTTGGACTCGGCTGGTGAAAAAATGTTCCAAACACACCCCATGCACACCTCCACCGGGGAAGGTGCCAGAAACGAGTTCTGTTGGTAGTTTTTACAGTACCCCGGTAGGCAAGAGAAAGGCACCACAAAACTTGTTGTACCTGCTTTCTGGGCTGAGATGGGGAACAGCTGAATTTTGGACTCGGCTGCTGACAAAATGTTCCAAACACACCCCATGCACAACTCCACCGGCAAAGGTGCCAGAAACGAGTTCTGTTGGTAGTTTTTACACTACCCCGGTAGGCAGCTGAAAGGCACCACAAAACTTGTTGTACCTGCTTTCTGGGCTGAGATGGGGAACAGCTGAATTTTGGACTCGGCTGCTGACAAAATGTTCCAAACACACCCCATGCACAACTCCACCGGGGAAGGTGCCAGAAACGAGTTCTGTTGGTAGTTTTTACAGTACCCCGGTAGGCAGCTGAAAGGCACCACAAAACTTGTTCTACCTGCTTTCTGGGCTGAGATGGGGATCAGCTGAATTTTGGACTCGGCTGGTGACAAAACGTTCCAAACACACCCCATGCACACCTCCACCGGGGAAGGTGCCAGAAACGAGTTCTGTTGGTAGTTTTTACACTACCCCGGTAGGCAGCTGAAAGGCACCACAAAAGTTTTGCTACCTGCTTTCTGGGCTGAGATGGGGAATCGCTGAATTTTGGACTCGGCTCCTGACAAAATGTTCCAAACACACCCCATGCACAGCTCCACCGGGGAAGGTGCCAGAAAGGAGTTCTGTTGGTAGTTTTTACACTACCCTGTAGGCAGCTGAAAGGCACCACAAAACTTGTTGTACCTGCTTTCTGGGCTGAGATGGGGAATCGCTGAATTTTGGACTCGACTCCTGACAAAATGTTCCAAACACACCCCATGCACACCTCCACCGGGGAAGGTGCCAGAAACGAGTTCTGTTGGTAGTTTTTACACTACCCCGGTAGGCAGCTGAAAGGCACCACAAAAGTTTTGCTACCTGCTTTCTGGGCAGAGATGGGGAACGGCTGAATTTTGGACTCGGCTGGTAACAAAATGTTCCAAACACACCCCATGCACAACTCCACCGGGGAAGGTGCCAGAAACGAGTTCTGTTGGTAGTTTTTACACTACCCCGGTAGGCAGCTGAAAGGCACCACAAAACTTGTTGTACCTGCTTTCTGGGCTGAGATGGGGAATCGCTGAATTTTGGACTCGGCTGGTGACAAAATGTTCCAAACACACCCCATGCACAGCTCCACCGGCAAAGGTGCCAGAAACGAGTTCTGTTGGTAGTTTTTACACTACCACGGTAGGCAGCTGAAAGGCACCACAAAACTTGTTCTACCTGCTTTCTGGGCTGAGATGGGGAATCGCTGAATTTTGGACTCGGCTGGTGACAAAATGTTCCAAACACACCCCATGCACAACTCCACCGGGGAAGGTGCCAGAAACGAGTTCTGTTGGTAGTTTTTACACTACCCCGGTAGGCAGCTGAAAGGCACCACAAAAGTTTTTCTACCTGCTTTCTGGTCTGAGATGGGGATCACCTGAATTTTGGACTCGGCTGGTGACAAAATGTTCCAAACACACCCCATGCACAATTCCACCGGCAAAGGTGCCAGAAACGAGTTCTGTTGGTAGTTTTTACACTACCCCAGTAGGCAGCTGAAAGGCACCACAAAACTTGTTGTACCTGCTTTCTGGGCTGAGATGAGGAACGGCTGAATTTTGGACTCGGCTGGTGACAAAATGTTCCAAACACACCCCATGCACAACTCCACCGGGGAAGGGGCCAGAAACGAGTTCTGTTGGTAGTTTTTACACTACCCCGGTAGGCAGCTGAAAGGCACCACAAAACTTGTTGTACCTGCTTTCTGGGCTGAGATGGGGAACGGCTGAATTTTGGACTCGGCTGGTGACAAAACGTTCCAAACACACCCCATGCACAACTCCACCGGGGAAGGTGCCAGAAACGAGTTCTGTTGGTAGTTTTTACACTACCCCAGTAGGCAGCTGAAAGGCACCACAAAACTTGTTGTACCTGCTTTCTGGGCTGAGATGGAGAATCGCTGAATTTTGGACTCGGCTGGTGACAAAATGTTCCAAACACACCCCATGCACAACTCCACCGGGGAAGGTGCCAGAAACGAGTTCTGTTGGTAGTTTTTACAGTACCCCGGTAGGCAGCTGAAAGGCACCACAAAACTTGTTCTACCTGCTTTCTGGGCTGAGATGGGGAACGGCTGAATTTTGGACTCGGCTGGTGACAAAATGTTCCAAACACACCCCATGCACAGCTCCACCGGGGAAGGTGCCAGAAACGAGTTCTGTTGGTAGTTTTTACACTACCCCGGTAGGCAGCTGAAAGGCACCACAAAACTTGTTGTACCTGCTTTCTGGGCTGAGATGGGGAACAGCTGAATTTTGGACTCGGCTGGTGACAAAATGTTCCAAACACACCCCATGCACAGCTCCACCGGCAAAGGTGCCAGAAACGAGTTCTGTTGGTAGTTTTTACACTACCACGGTAGGCAGCTGAAAGGCACCACAAAACTTGTTCTACCTGCTTTCTGGGCTGAGATGGGGAATCGCTGAATTTTGGACTCGGCTGGTGACAAAATGTTCCAAACACACCCCATGCACAACTCCACCGGGGAAGGTGCCAGAAACGAGTTCCGTTGGTAGTTTTTACAGCACCCCGGTAGGCAAGAGAAAGGCACCACAAAACTTGTTCTACCTGCTTTCTGGGCTGAGATGGAGAATAGCTGAATTTTGGACTCGGCTGGTGACAAAATGTTCCAAACACACCCCATGCAAAACTCCACCGGGGAAGGGGCCAGAAACGAGTTCTGTTGGTAGTTTTTACACTACCCCGGTAGGCAGCTGAAAGGCACCACAAAAGTTTTTCTACCTGCTTTCTGGTCTGAGATGGGGATCAGCTGAATTTTGGACTCGGCTGGTGACAAAATGTTCCAAACACACCCCATGCACAACTCCACCGGGGAAGGTGCCAGAAACGAGTTCTGTTGGTAGTTTTTACACTACCCCGGTAGGCAGCTGAAAGGCACCACAAAAGTTTTGCTACCTGCTTTCTGGGCTGAGATGGGGAATCGCTGAATTTTGGACTCGGCTGGTGAAAGAATGTTCCAAACACACCCCATGCACACCTCCACCGGGGAAGGTGCCAGAAACGAGTTCTGTTGGTAGTTTTTACAGTACCCCGGTAGGCAAGAGAAAGGCACCACAAAACTTGTTCTACCTGCTTTCTGGGCTGAGATGGGGAACGGCTGAGTTTTGGACTCGGCTGCTGACAAAATGTTCCAAACACACCCCATGCACAACTCCACCGGGGAAGGTGCGAGAAAGGAGTTCTGTTGGTAGTTTTTACAGTACCCCAGTAGGCAGCTGAAAGGCACCACAAAACTTGTTGTACCTGCTTTCTGGGCAGAGATGGAGAATCGCTGAATTTTGGACTCGGCTGGTGACAAAATGTTCCAAACACACCCCATGCACAACTCCACCGGGGAAGGTGCCAGAAACGAGTTCTGTTGGTAGTTTTTACAGTACCCCGGTAGGCAGCTGAAAGGCACCACAAAACTTGCTCTACCTGCTTTCTGGGCTGAGATGGGGAACCGCTGAATTTTGGACTCGGCTGGTGACAAAATGTTCCAAACACACCCCATGCACAACTCCTCCGGGGAAGGTGCCAGAAACGAGTTCTGTTGGTAGTTTTTACACTACCCCGGTAGGCAAGAGAAAGGCACCACAAAACTTGTTCTACCTGCTTTCTGGGCTGAGATGGGGAACGGCTGAGTTTTGGACTCGGCTGGTGACAAAATGTTCCAAACACACCCCATGCACAACTCCACCGGGGAAGGTGCCAGAAACGAGTTCTGTTGGTAGTTTTTACACTACCCCAGTAGGCAGCTGAAAGGCACCACAAAACTTGTTGTACCTGCTTTCTGGGCTGAGATGGGGAACAGCTGAATTTTGGACTCGGCTGCTGACAAAATGTTCCAAACACACCCCATGCACAGCTCCACCGGCAAAGGTGCCAGAAACGAATTCTGTTGGTAGTTTTTACAGTACCCCGGTAGGCAGCTGAAAGGCACCACAAAACTTGTTGTACCTGCTTTCTGGGCTGAGATGGGGAACGGCTGAATTTTGGACTCGGCTGGTGACAAAACGTTCCAAACACACCCCATGCACAACTCCACCGGGGAAGGTGCCAGGAACGAGTTCTGTTGGTAGTTTTTACACTACCCCGGTAGGCAGCTGAAAGGCACCACAAAACTTGTTGTACCTGCTTTCTGGGCTGAGATGGGGAACAGCTGAATTTTGGACTCGGCTGCTGACAAAATGTTCCAAACACACCCCATGCACAGCTCCACCGGCAAAGGTGCCAGAAACGAGTTCTGTTGGTAGTTTTTACAGTACCCCGGTAGGCAGCTGAAAGGCACCACAAAACTTGTTCTACCTGCTTTCTGGGCTGAGATGGGGAACGGCTGAGTTTTGGACTCGGCTGCTGACAAAATGTTCCAAACACACCCCATGCACAACTCCACCGGGGAAGGTGCCAGAAACGAGTTCTGTTGGTAGTTTTTACACTACCCCGGTAGGCAGCTGAAAGGCACCACAAAACTTGTTCTACCTGCTTTCTGGGCAGAGATGGGGAACGGCTGAATTTTGGACTCGGCTGGTGACAAAATGTTCCAAACACACCCCATGCACACCTCCACCGGGGAAGGTGCCAGAAACGAGTTCTGTTGGTAGTTTTTACACTACCCCGGTAGGCAGCTGAAAGGCACCACAAAAGTTTTGCTACCTGCTTTCTGGGCTGAGATGGGGATCACCTGAATTTTGGACTCGGCTGGTGACAAAATGTTCCAAACACACCCCATGCACAACTCCACCGGGGAAGGTGCCAGAAACGAGTTCTGTTGGTAGTTTTTACACTACCCCGGCAGGCAGCTGAAAGGCACCACAAAACTTGTTCTACCTGCTTTCTGGGCTGAGATGGTGAACAGCTGAATTTTGGACTCGGCTGGTGACAAAATGTTCCAAACACACCCCATGCACAATTCCACCGGCAAAGGTGCCAGAAACGAGTTCTGTTGGTAGTTTTTACACTACCCCAGTAGGCAGCTGAAAGGCACCACAAAACTTGTTGTACCTGCTTTCTGGGCTGAGATGAGGAACGGCTGAATTTTGGACTCGGCTGGTGACAAAATGTTCCAAACACACCCCATGCACAACTCCACCGGGGAAGGTGCCAGAAACGAGTTCTGTTGGTAGTTTTTACACTACCCCGGTAGGCAGCTGAAAGGCACCACAAAACTTGTTGTACCTGCTTTCTGGGCTGAGATGGGGAACGGCTGAATTTTGGACTCGGCTGGTGACAAAACGTTCCAAACACACCCCATGCACAACTCCACCGGGGAAGGTGCCAGAAACGAGTTCTGTTGGTAGTTTTTACACTACCCCGGTAGGCAGCTGAAAGGCACCACAAAACTTGTTGTACCTGCTTTCTGGGCTGAGATGGAGAATCGCTGAATTTTGGACTCGGCTGGTGACAAAATGTTCCAAACACCCCATGCACAACTCCACCGGGGAAGGTGCCAGAAAGGAGTTCTGTTGGTAGTTTTTACAGTACCCCGGTAGGCAGCTGAAAGGCACCACAAAACTTGTTCTACCTGCTTTCTGGGCTGAGATGGGGAACGGCTGAATTTTGGACTCGGCTGGTAACAAAATGTTCCAAACACACCCCATGCACAGCTCCACCGGGGAAGGTGCCAGAAACGAGTTCTGTTGGTAGTTTTTACACTACCCCGGTAGGCAGCTGAAAGGCACCACAAAACTTGTTGTACCTGCTTTCTGGGCTGAGATGGGGAACAGCTGAATTTTGGACTCGGCTGGTGACAAAATGTTCCAAACACACCCCATGCACAGCTCCACCGGCAAAGGTGCCAGAAACGAGTTCTGTTGGTAGTTTTTACACTACCCCGGTAGGCAGCTGAAAGGCACCACAAAACTTGTTGTACCTGCTTTCTGGGCTGAGATGGGGAATCGCTGAATTTTGGACTCGGCTGGTGACAAAATGTTCCAAACACACCCCATGCACAACTCCACCGGGGAAGGTGCCAGGAACGAGTTCTGTTGGTAGTTTTTACACTACCCCGGTAGGCAGCTGAAAGGCACCACAAAACTTGTTGTACCTGCTTTCTGGGCTGAGATGGGGAACAGCTGAATTTTGGACTCGGCTGCTGACAAAATGTTCCAAACACACCCCATGCACAGCTCCACCGGCAAAGGTGCCAGAAACGAGTTCTGTTGGTAGTTTTTACACTACCCCGGTAGGCAGCTGAAAGGCACCACAAAACTTGTTGTACCTGCTTTCTGGGCTGAGATGGGGAATCGCTGAATTTTGGACTCGGCTGGTGACAAAATGTTCCAAACACACCCCATGCACAACTCCACCGGGGAAGGTGCCAGGAACGAGTTCTGTTGGTAGTTTTTACACTACCCCGGTAGGCAGCTGAAAGGCACCACAAAACTTGTTGTACCTGCTTTCTGGGCTGAGATGGGGAACAGCTGAATTTTGGACTCGGCTGCTGACAAAATGTTCCAAACACACCCCATGCACAGCTCCACCGGCAAAGGTGCCAGAAACGAGTTCTGTTGGTAGTTTTTACAGTACCCCGGTAGGCAGCTGAAAGGCACCACAAAACTTGTTCTACCTGCTTTCTGGGCTGAGATGGGGAACAGCTGAATTTTGGACTCGGCTGGTGACAAAATGTTCCAAACACACCCCATGCACAACTCCACCGGGGAAGGTGCCAGAAACGAGTTCTGTTGGTAGTTTTTACACTACCCCGGTAGGCAGCTGAAAGGCACCACAAAACTTGTTCTACCTGCTTTCTGGGCAGAGATGGGGAACGGCTGAATTTTGGACTCGGCTGGTGACAAAATGTTCCAAACACACCCCATGCACACCTCCACCGGGGAAGGTGCCAGAAACGAGTTCTGTTGGTAGTTTTTACACTACCCCGGTAGGCAGCTGAAAGGCACCACAAAAGTTTTTCTACCTGCTTTCTGGTCTGAGATGGGGATCACCTGAATTTTGGACTCGGCTGGTGACAAAATGTTCCAAACACACCCCATGCACAACTCCACCGGGGAAGGTGCCAGAAACGAGTTCTGTTGGTAGTTTTTACACTACCCCGGCAGGCAGCTGAAAGGCACCACAAAACTTGTTCTACCTGCTTTCTGGGCTGAGATGGTGAACAGCTGAATTTTGGACTCGGCTGGTGACAAAATGTTCCAAACACACCCCATGCACAATTCCACCGGCAAAGGTGCCAGAAACGAGTTCTGTTGGTAGTTTTTACACTACCCCAGTAGGCAGCTGAAAGGCACCACAAAACTTGTTGTACCTGCTTTCTGGGCTGAGATGAGGAACGGCTGAATTTTGGACTCGGCTGGTGACAAAATGTTCCAAACACACCCCATGCACAACTCCACCGGGGAAGGTGCCAGAAACGAGTTCTGTTGGTAGTTTTTACACTACCCCGGTAGGCAGCTGAAAGGCACCACAAAACTTGTTGTACCTGCTTTCTGGGCTGAGATGGGGAATCGCTGAATTTTGGACTCGGCTGCTGACAAAACGTTCCAAACACACCCCATGCACAACTCCACCGGGGAAGGTGCCAGAAACGAGTTCTGTTGGTAGTTTTTACACTACCCCGGTAGGCAGCTGAAAGGCACCACAAAACTTGCTCTACCTGCTTTCTGGGCTGAGATGGGGAACAGCTGAATTTTGGACTCGGCTGGTGACAAAATGTTCCAAACACACCCCATGCACAACTCCACCGGGGAAGGTGCCAGAAAGGAGTTCTGTTGGTAGTTTTTACAGTACCCCGGTAGGCAGCTGAAAGGCACCACAAAACTTGTTCTACCTGCTTTCTGGGCTGAGATGGGGAACGGCTGAATTTTGGACTCGGCTGGTAACAAAATGTTCCAAACACACCCCATGCACAGCTCCACCGGGGAAGGTGCCAGAAACGAGTTCTGTTGGTAGTTTTTACACTACCCCGGTAGGCAGCTGAAAGGCACCACAAAACTTGTTGTACCTGCTTTCTGGGCTGAGATGGGGAACAGCTGAATTTTGGACTCGGCTGGTGACAAAATGTTCCAAACACACCCCATGCACAGCTCCACCGGCAAAGGTGCCAGAAACGAGTTCTGTTGGTAGTTTTTACACTACCACGGTAGGCAGCTGAAAGGCACCACAAAACTTGTTCTACCTGCTTTCTGGGCTGAGATGGGGAATCGCTGAATTTTGGACTC
Organism: Falco cherrug; assembly: GCF_023634085.1. NCBI lineage: Eukaryota > Metazoa > Chordata > Aves > Falconiformes > Falconidae > Falco > Falco cherrug. Next base: position 174,324 of record NW_026599322.1, read on the forward strand.
GGCTGGTGACAAAATGTTCCAAACACACCCCATGCACAATTCCACCGGCAAAGGTGCCAGAAACGAGTTCTGTTGGTAGTTTTTACACTACCCCAGTAGGCAGCTGAAAGGCACCACAAAACTTGTTGTACCTGCTTTCTGGGCTGAGATGAGGAACGGCTGAATTTTGGACTCGGCTGGTGACAAAATGTTCCAAACACACCCCATGCACAACTCCACCGGGGAAGGTGCCAGAAACGAGTTCTGTTGGTAGTTTTTACACTACCCCGGTAGGCAGCTGAAAGGCACCACAAAACTTGTTGTACCTGCTTTCTGGGCTGAGATGGGGAACGGCTGAATTTTGGACTAGGCTGGTGACAAAACGTTCCAAACACACCCCATGCACAACTCCACCGGGGAAGGTGCCAGAAACGAGTTCTGTTGGTAGTTTTTACACTACCCCGGTAGGCAGCTGAAAGGCACCACAAAACTTGTTGTACCTGCTTTCTGGGCTGAGATGGAGAATCGCTGAATTTTGGACTCGGCTGGTGACAAAATGTTCCAAACACACCCCATGCACAACTCCACCGGGGAAGGTGCCAGAAAGGAGTTCTGTTGGTAGTTTTTACAGTACCCCGGTAGGCAGCTGAAAGGCACCACAAAACTTGTTCTACCTGCTTTCTGGGCTGAGATGGGGAACGGCTGAATTTTGGACTCGGCTGGTAACAAAATGTTCCAAACACACCCCATGCACAGCTCCACCGGGGAAGGTGCCAGAAACGAGTTCTGTTGGTAGTTTTTACACTACCCCGGTAGGCAGCTGAAAGGCACCACAAAACTTGTTGTACCTGCTTTCTGGGCTGAGATGGGGAACAGCTGAATTTTGGACTCGGCTGGTGACAAAATGTTCCAAACACACCCCATGCACAGCTCCACCGGCAAAGGTGCCAGAAACGAGTTCTGTTGGTAGTTTTTACACTACCACGGTAGGCAGCTGAAAGGCACCACAAAACTTGTTCTACCTGCTTTCTGGGCTGAGATGGGGAATCGCTGAATTTTGGACTCGGCTGGTGACAAAATGTTCCAAACACACCCCATGCACAACTCCACCGGGGAAGGTGCCAGAAACGAGTTCTGTTGGTAGTTTTTACAGCACCCCGGTAGGCAGCTGAAAGGCACCACAAAAGTTTTGCTACCTGCTTTCTGGGCTGAGATGGAGAATCGCTGATTTTTGGACTCGGCTGGTGAAAGAATGTTCCAAACACACCCCATGCACACCTCCACCGGGGAAGGTGCCAGAAACGAGTTCTGTTGGTAGTTTTTACACTACCCCGGTAGGCAAGAGAAAGGCACCACAAAACTTGTTCTACCTGCTTTCTGGGCTGAGATGGGGAACGGCTGAGTTTTGGACTCGGCTGCTGACAAAATGTTCCAAACACACCCCATGCACAACTCCACCGGGGAAGGTGCGAGAAAGGAGTTCTGTTGGTAGTTTTTACAGTACCCCAGTAGGCAGCTGAAAGGCACCACAAAACTTGTTGTACCTGCTTTCTGGGCAGAGATGGAGAATCGCTGAATTTTGGACTCGGCTGGTGACAAAATGTTCCAAACACACCCCATGCACAACTCCACCGGGGAAGGTGCCAGAAACGAGTTCTGTTGGTAGTTTTTACAGTACCCCGGTAGGCAGCTGAAAGGCACCACAAAACTTGCTCTACCTGCTTTCTGGGCTGAGATGGGGAACCGCTGAATTTTGGACTCGGCTGGTGACAAAATGTTCCAAACACACCCCATGCACAACTCCTCCGGGGAAGGTGCCAGAAACGAGTTCTGTTGGTAGTTTTTACACTACCCCGGTAGGCAAGAGAAAGGCACCACAAAACTTGTTCTACCTGCTTTCTGGGCTGAGATGGGGAACGGCTGAGTTTTGGACTCGGCTGCTGACAAAATGTTCCAAACACACCCCATGCACAACTCCACCGGGGAAGGGGCCAGAAACGAGTTCTGTTGGTAGTTTTTACACTACCCCAGTAGGCAGCTGAAAGGCACCACAAAACTTGTTGTACCTGCTTTCTGGGCTGAGATGGGGAACAGCTGAATTTTGGACTCGGCTGCTGACAAAATGTTCCAAACACACCCCATGCACAGCTCCACCGGCAAAGGTGCCAGAAACGAGTTCTGTTGGTAGTTTTTACAGTACCCCGGTAGGCAGCTGAAAGGCACCACAAAACTTGTTGTACCTGCTTTCTGGGCTGAGATCAGGAACGGCTGAATTTTGGACTCGGCTGGTGACAAAATGTTCCAAACACACCCCATGCACAACTCCACCGGGGAAGGTGCCAGGAACGAGTTCTGTTGGTAGTTTTTACACTACCCCGGTAGGCAGCTGAAAGGCACCACAAAACTTGTTGTACCTGCTTTCTGGGCTGAGATGGGGAACAGCTGAATTTTGGACTCGGCTGCTGACAAAATGTTCCAAACACACCCCATGCACAGCTCCACCGGCAAAGGTGCCAGAAACGAGTTCTGTTGGTAGTTTTTACACTACCCCGGTAGGCAGCTGAAAGGCACCACAAAACTTGTTCTACCTGCTTTCTGGGCTGAGATGGAGAATAGCTGAATTTTGGACTCGGCTGGTGACAAAATGTTCCAAACACACCCCATGCACAACTCCACCGGGGAAGGTGCCAGAAACGAGTTCTGTTGGTAGTTTTTACACTACCCCGGTAGGCAGCTGAAAGGCACCACAAAACTTGTTGTACCTGCTTTCTGGGCAGAGATGGGGAACGGCTGAATTTTGGACTCGGCTGGTGAAAAAATGTTCCAAACACACCCCATGCACACCTCCACCGGGGAAGGTGCCAGAAACGAGTTCTGTTGGTAGTTTTTACACTACCCCGGTAGGCAGCTGAAAGGCACCACAAAAGTTTTGCTACCTGCTTTCTGGGCAGAGATGGGGAACGGCTGAATTTTGGACTCGGCTGGTGAAAAAATGTTCCAAACACACCCCATGCACAACTCCACCGGCAAAGGTGCCAGAAACGAGTTCTGTTGGTAGTTTTTACAGTACCCCGGTAGGCAAGAGAAAGGCACCACAAAACTTGTTGTACCTGCTTTCTGGGCTGAGATGGGGAACAGCTGAATTTTGGACTCGGCTGGTGACAAAATGTTCCAAACACACCCCATGCACAGCTCCACCGGCAAAGGTGCCAGAAACGAGTTCTGTTGGTAGTTTTTACACTACCCCGGTAGGCAGCTGAAAGGCACCACGAAACTTGTTGTACCTGCTTTCTGGGCTGAGATGAGGAACGGCTGAATTTTGGACTCGGCTGGTGACAAAATGTTCCGACAACACCCCATGCACAACTCCACCGGGGAAGGTGCCAGAAACGAGTTCTGTTGGTAGTTTTTACAGTACCCCGGTAGGCAGCTGAAAGGAACCACAAAACTTGTTCTACCTGCTTTCTGGGCTGAGATGGGGATCAGCTGAATTTTGGACTCGGCTGGTGACAAAACGTTCCAAACACACCCCATGCACAACTCCACCGGCAAAGGTGCCAGAAACGAGTTCTGTTGGTAGTTTTTACACTACCCCGGTAGGCAGCTGAAAGGCACCACAAAACTTGTTGTACCTGCTTTCTGGGCAGAGATGGGGAACGGCTGAATTTTGGACTCGGCTGGTGACAAAATGTTCCAAACACACCCCATGCACACCTCCACCGGGGAAGGTGCCAGAAACGAGTTCTGTTGGTAGTTTTTACACTACCCCGGTAGGCAGCTGAAAGGCACCACAAAAGTTTTGCTACCTGCTTTCTGGGCTGAGATGGGGAATCGCTGAATTTTGGACTCGGCTGGTGACAAAATGTTCCAAACACACCCCATGCACAACTCCACCAGGGAAGGTGCCAGAAACGAGTTCTGTTGGTAGTTTTTACACTACCCCGGTAGGCAGCTGAAAGGCACCACAAAACTTGTTCTACCTGCTTTCTGGGCTGAGATGGAGAATAGCTGAATTTTGGACTCGGCTGGTGACAAAATGTTCCAAACACACCCCATGCACAACTCCACCGGGGAAGGGGCCAGAAACGAGTTCTGTTGGTAGTTTTTACACTACCCCGGTAGGCAGCTGAAAGGCACCACAAAAGTTTTTCTACCTGCTTTCTGGTCTGAGATGGGGATCAGCTGAATTTTGGACTCGGCTGGTGACAAAATGTTCCAAACACACCCCATGCACAACTCCACCGGGGAAGGTGCCAGAAACGAGTTCTGTTGGTAGTTTTTACACTACCCCGGTAGGCAGCTGAAAGGCACCACAAAAGTTTTGCTACCTGCTTTCTGGGCTGAGATGGGGAATCGCTGAATTTTGGACTCGGCTGGTGAAAGAATGTTCCAAACACACCCCATGCACACCTCCACCGGGGAAGGTGCCAGAAACGAGTTCTGTTGGTAGTTTTTACAGTACCCCGGTAGGCAGCTGAAAGGCACCACAAAACTTGTTCTACCTGCTTTCTGGGCTGAGATGGAGAATCGCTGAATTTTGGACTTGGCTCCTGACAAAATGTTCCAAACACACCCCATGCACAACTCCACCGGGGAACGTGCGGGAAAGGAGTTCTGTTGGTAGTTTTTACAGTACCCCAGTAGGCAGCTGAAAGGCACCACAAAACTTGTTGTACCTGCTTTCTGGGCAGAGATGGAGAATCGCTGAATTTTGGACTCGGCTGGTGACAAAATGTTCCAAACACACCCCATGCACAACTCCACCGGGGAAGGTGCCAGAAACGAGTTCTGTTGGTAGTTTTTACAGTACCCCGGTAGGCAGCTGAAAGGCACCACAAAACTTGCTCTACCTGCTTTCTGGGCTGAGATGGGGAACGGCTGAGTTTTGGACTCGGCTGCTGACAAAATGTTCCAAACACACCCCATGCACAACTCCACCGGGGAAGGGGCCAGAAACGAGTTCTGTTGGTAGTTTTTACACTACCCCAGTAGGCAGCTGAAAGGCACCACAAAACTTGTTGTACCTGCTTTCTGGGCTGAGATGGGGAACAGCTGAATTTTGGACTCGGCTGCTGACAAAATGTTCCAAACACACCCCATGCACAGCTCCACCGGCAAAGGTGCCAGAAACGAGTTCTGTTGGTAGTTTTTACAGTACCCCGGTAGGCAGCTGAAAGGCACCACAAAACTTGTTGTACCTGCTTTCTGGGCTGAGATGAGGAACGGCTGAATTTTGGACTCGGCTGGTGACAAAATGTTCCAAACACACCCCATGCACAACTCCACCGGGGAAGGTGCCAGGAACGAGTTCTGTTGGTAGTTTTTACAGTACCCCGGTAGGCAGCTGAAAGGCACCACAAAACTTGTTGTACCTGCTTTCTGGGCTGAGATGGGGAACAGCTGAATTTTGGACTCGACTGCTGACAAAATGTTCCAAACACACCCCATGCACAGCTCCACCGGCAAAGGTGCCAGAAACGAGTTCTGTTGGTAGTTTTTACAGTACCCCGGTAGGCAGCTGAAAGGCACCACAAAACTTGTTCTACCTGCTTTCTGGGCTTAGATGGGGAACAGCTGAATTTTGGACTCGGCTGGTGACAAAATGTTCCAAACACACCCCATGCACAACTCCACCGGGGAAGGTGCCAGAAACGAGTTCTGTTGGTAGTTTTTACACTACCCCGGTAGGCAGCTGAAAGGCACCACAAAACTTGTTGTACCTGCTTTCTGGGCAGAGATGGGGAACGGCTGAATTTTGGACTCGGCTGGTGACAAAATGTTCCAAACACACCCCATGCACAACTCCACCGGGGAAGGTGCCAGAAACGAGTTCTGTTGGTAGTTTTTACACTACCCCGGTAGGCAGCTGAAAGGCACCACAAAAGTTTTGCTACCTGCTTTCTGGGCAGAGATGGGGAACGGCTGAATTTTGGACTCGGCTGGTGAAAAAATGTTCCAAACACACCCCATGCACACCTCCACCGGGGAAGGTGCCAGAAACGAGTTCTGTTGGTAGTTTTTACAGTACCCCGGTAGGCAAGAGAAAGGCACCACAAAACTTGTTGTACCTGCTTTCTGGGCTGAGATGGGGAACAGCTGAATTTTGGACTCGGCTGGTGACAAAATGTTCCAAACACACCCCATGCACAACTCCACCGGGGAAGGTGCCAGAAACGAGTTCTGTTGGTAGTTTTTACAGTACCCCGGTAGGCAGCTGAAAGGCACCACAAAACTTTTTGTACCTGCTTTCTGGGCTGAGATGGGGAACAGCTGAATTTTGGACTCGGCTGCTGACAAAATGTTCCAAACACACCCCATGCACAGCTCCACCGGCAAAGGTGCCAGAAACGAGTTCTGTTGGTAGTTTTTACAGTACCCCAGTAGGCAGCTGAAAGGCACCACAAAACTTGTTGTACCTGCTTTCTGGGCTGAGATGAGGAACGGCTGAATTTTGGACTCGGCTGGTGACAAAATGTTCCAAACACACCCCATGCACAACTCCACCGGGGAAGGTGCCAGAAACGAGTTCTGTTGGTAGTTTTTACAGTACCCCGGTAGGCAGCTGAAAGGAACCACAAAACTTGTTCTACCTGCTTTCTGGGCTGAGATGGGGATCAGCTGAATTTTGGACTCGGCTGGTGACAAAACGTTCCAAACACACCCCATGCACAACTCCACCGAGGAAGGTGCCAGAAACGAGTTCTGTTGGTAGTTTTTACACTACCCCGGTAGGCAGCTGAAAGGCACCACAAAACTTGTTGTACCTGCTTTCTGGGCAGAGATGGGGAACGGCTGAATTTTGGACTCGGCTGGTGACAAAATGTTCCAAACACACCCCATGCACACCTCCACCGGGGAAGGTGCCAGAAACGAGTTCTGTTGGTAGTTTTTACACTACCCCGGTAGGCAGCTGAAAGGCACCACAAAAGTTTTGCTACCTGCTTTCTGGGCTGAGATGGGGATCAGCTGAATTTTGGACTCGGCTGGTGACAAAATGTTCCAAACACACCCCATGCACAACTCCACCGGGGAAGGTGCCAGAAACGAGTTCTGTTGGTAGTTTTTACAGCACCCCGGTAGGCAGCTGAAAGGCACCACAAAACTTGTTCTACCGGCTTTCTGGGCTGAGATGGAGAATAGCTGAATTTTGGACTCGGCTGGTGACAAAATGTTCCAAACACACCCCATGCACAACTCCACCGGGGAAGGGGCCAGAAACGAGTTCTGTTGGTAGTTTTTACACTACCCCGGTAGGCAGCTGAAAGGCACCACAAAAGTTTTTCTACCTGCTTTCTGGTCTGAGATGGGGAACAGCTGAATTTTGGACTCGGCTGGTGACAAAATGTTCCAAACACACCCCATGCACACCTCCACCGGGGAAGGTGCCAGAAACGAGTTCTGTTGGTAGTTTTTACACTACCCCGGTAGGCAGCTGAAAGGCACCACAAAACTTGTTCTACCTGCTTTCTGGGCTGAGATGGAGAATCGCTGAATTTTGGACTTGGCTCCTGACAAAATGTTCCAAACACACCCCATGCACAACTCCACCGGGGAAGGTGCGAGAAAGGAGTTCTGTTGGTAGTTTTTACAGTACCCCAGTAGGCAGCTGAAAGGCACCACAAAACTTGTTGTACCTGCTTTCTGGGCAGAGATGGAGAATCGCTGAATTTTGGACTCGGCTGGTGACAAAATGTTCCAAACACACCCCATGCACAACTCCACCGGGGAAGGTGCCAGAAACGAGTTCTGTTGGTAGTTTTTACAGTACCCCGGTAGGCAGCTGAAAGGCACCACAAAACTTGCTCTACCTGCTTTCTGGGCTGAGATGGGGAACCGCTGAATTTTGGACTCGGCTGGTGACAAAATGTTCCAAACACACCCCATGCACAACTCCTCCGGGGAAGGTGCCAGAAACGAGTTCTGTTGGTAGTTTTTACACTACCCCGGTAGGCAAGAGAAAGGCACCACAAAACTTGTTCTACCTGCTTTCTGGGCTGAGATGGGGAACGGCTGAGTTTTGGACTCGGCTGCTGACAAAATGTTCCAAACACACCCCATGCACAGCTCCACCGGCAAAGGTGCCAGAAACGAGTTCTGTTGGTAGTTTTTACACTACCCCAGTAGGCAGCTGAAAGGCACCACAAAACTTGTTCTACCTGCTTTCTGGGCTGAGATGGGGAACAGCTGAATTTTGGACTCGGCTGGTGACAAAATGTTCCAAACACACCCCATGCACAGCTCCACCGGCAAAGGTGCCAGAAACGAGTTCTGTTGGTAGTTTTTACACTACCCCGGTAGGCAGCTGAAAGGCACCACAAAACTTGTTGTACCTGCTTTCTGGGCTGAGATGAGGAACGGCTGAATTTTGGACTCGGCTGGTGACAAAATGTTCCAAACACACCCCATGCACAACTCCACCGGGGAAGGTGCCAGGAACGAGTTCTGTTGGTAGTTTTTACACTACCCCGGTAGGCAGCTGAAAGGCACCACAAAACTTGTTGTACCTGCTTTCTGGGCTGAGATGGGGAACAGCTGAATTTTGGACTCGGCTGCTGACAAAATGTTCCAAACACACCCCATGCACAGCTCCACCGGCAAAGGTGCCAGAAACGAGTTCTGTTGGTAGTTTTTACAGTACCCCGGTAGGCAGCTGAAAGGCACCACAAAACTTGTTCTACCTGCTTTCTGGGCTTAGATGGGGAACAGCTGAATTTTGGACTCGGCTGGTGACAAAATGTTCCAAACACACCCCATGCACAACTCCACCGGGGAAGGTGCCAGAAACGAGTTCTGTTGGTAGTTTTTACACTACCCCGGTAGGCAGCTGAAAGGCACCACAAAACTTGTTGTACCTGCTTTCTGGGCAGAGATGGGGAACGGCTGAATTTTGGACTCGGCTGGTGAAAAAATGTTCCAAACACACCCCATGCACACCTCCACCGGGGAAGGTGCCAGAAACGAGTTCTGTTGGTAGTTTTTACACTACCCCGGTAGGCAGCTGAAAGGCACCACTAAAAATTTGCTACCTGCTTTCTGGGCAGAGATGGGGAACGGCTGAATTTTGGACTCGGCTGGTGACAAAATGTTCCAAACACACCCCATGCACACCTCCACCGGGGAAGGTGCCAGAAACGAGTTCTGTTGGTAGTTTTTACAGTACCCCGGTAGGCAAGAGAAAGGCACCACAAAACTTGTTGTACCTGCTTTCTGGGCTGAGATGGGGAACAGCTGAATTTTGGACTCGGCTGCTGACAAAATGTTCCAAACACACCCCATGCACAGCTCCACCGGCAAAGGTGCCAGAAACGAGTTCTGTTGGTAGTTTTTACAGTACCCCAGTAGGCAGCTGAAAGGCACCACAAAAGTTTTGCTACCTGCTTTCTGGGCTGAGATGGGGAATCGCTGAATTTTGGACTTGGCTCCTGACAAAATGTTCCAAACACACCCCATGCACAACTCCACCGGCAAAGGTGCCAGAAACGAGTTCTGTTGGTAGTTTTTACACTACCCCGGTAGGCAGCTGAAAGGCACCACAAAACTTGTTGTACCTGCTTTCTGGGCTGAGATGGGGAACGGCTGAATTTTGGACTTGGCTGCTGACAAAATGTTCCAAACACACCCCATGCACGCCTCCACCGGGGAAGGTGCCAGAAACGAGTTCTGTTGGTAGTTTTTACACTACCCCGGTAGGCAGCTGAAAGGCACCACAAAAGTTTTGCTACCTGCTTTCTGGGCAGAGATGGGGAACGGCTGAATTTTGGACTCGGCTGGTGAAAAAATGTTCCAAACACACCCCATGCACTCCTCCACCGGGGAAGGTGCCAGAAACGAGTTCTGTTGGTAGTTTTTACAGTACCCCGGTAGGCAAGAGAAAGGCACCACAAAACTTGTTCTACCTGCTTTCTGGGCTGAGATGGGGAACGGCTGAATTTTGGACTCAGCTGGTAACAAAATGTTCCAAACACACCCCATGCACAACTCCACCGGGGAAGGTGCCAGAAACGAGTTCTGTTGGTAGTTTTTACACTACCCCGGTAGGCAGCTGAAAGGCACCACAAAACTTGTTCTACCTGCTTTCTGGGCTGAGATGGAGAATAGCTGAATTTTGGACTCGGCTGGTGACAAAATGTTCCAAACACACCCCATGCACAGCTCCACCGGCAAAGGTGCCAGAAACGAGTTCTGTTGGTAGTTTTTACACTACCCCGGTAAGCAGCTGAAAGGCACCACAAAACTTGTTCTACCTGCTTTCTGGGCAGAGATGGGGAATCGCTGAATTTTGGACTCGGCTGGTGACAAAATGTTCCAAACACACCCCATGCACAACTCCACCGGGGAAGGTGCCAGAAACGAGTTCTGTTGGTAGTTTTTACACTACCCCGGTAGGCAGCTGAAAGGCACCACAAAACTTGTTCTACCTGCTTTCTGGGCTGAGATGGAGAATAGCTGAATTTTGGACTTGGCTCCTGACAAAATGTTCCAAACACACCCCATGCACAACTCCACCGGGGAAGGGGCCAGAAACGAGTTCTGTTGGTAGTTTTTACACTACCCCGGTAGGCAGCTGAAAGGCACCACAAAAGTTTTTCTACCTGCTTTCTGGTCTGAGATGGGGATCAGCTGAATTTTGGACTCGGCTGGTGACAAAATGTTCCAAACACACCCCATGCACAACTCCACCGGGGAAGGTGCCAGAAACGAGTTCTGTTGGTAGTTTTTACACTACCCCGGTAGGCAGCTGAAAGGCACCACAAAACTTGTTCTACCTGCTTTCTGGGCTGAGATGGGGAATCGCTGAATTTTGGACTCGGCTGGTGACGAAATGTTCCAAACACACCCCATGCACAACTCCACCGGGGAAGGTGCCAGAAACGAGTTCTGTTGGTAGTTTTTACACTACCCCGGTAGGCAGCTGAAAGGCACCACAAAAGTTGTTCTACCTGCTTTCTGGGCTGAGATGGGGAACGGCTGAATTTTGGACTCGGCTGGTGACAAAACGTTCCAAACACACCCCATGCACAACTCCACCGGGGAAGGTGCCAGAAACGAGTTCTGTTGGTAGTTTTTACACTACCGCGGTAGGCAGCTGAAAGGCACCACAAAACTTGTTGTACCTGCTTTCTGGGCTGAGATGGGGAACGGCTGAATTTTGGACTCGGCTGGTGAAAAAATGTTCCAAACACACCCCATGCACACCTCCACCGGGGAAGGTGCCAGAAACGAGTTCTGTTGGTAGTTTTTACACTACCCCGGTAGGCAGCTGAAAGGCACCACAAAAGTTTTGCTACCTGCTTTCTGGGCTGAGATGGGGAATCGCTGAATTTTGGACTCGGCTCCTGACAAAATGTTCCAAACACACCCCATGCACACCTCCACTGGGGAAGGTGCCAGAAACGAGTTCTGTTGGTAGTTTTTACAGTACCCCGGTAGGCAGCTGAAAGGCACCACAAAACTTGTTCTACCTGCTTTCTGGGCTGAGATGGGGAATCGCTGAATTTTGGACTCGGCTGGTGACAAAATGTTCCAAACACACCCCATGCACAACTCCTCCGGGGAAGGTGCCAGAAACGAGTTCTGTTGGTAGTTTTTACACTACCCCGGTAGGCAAGAGAAAGGCACTACAAAACTTGTTCTACCTGCTTTCTGGGCTGAGATGGAGAATAGCTGAATTTTGGACTTGGCTCCTGACAAAATGTTCCAAACACACCCCATGCACAACTCCACCGGGGAAGGGGCCAGAAACGAGTTCTGTTGGTAGTTTTTACACTACCCCGGTAGGCAGCTGAAAGGCACCACAAAAGTTTTTCTACCTGCTTTCTGGTCTGAGATGGGGATCAGCTGAATTTTGGACTCGGCTGCTGACAAAATGTTCCAAACACACCCCATGCACAACTCCACCGGGGAAGGTGCCAGAAACGAGTTCTGTTGGTAGTTTTTACACTACCCCGGTAGGCAGCTGAAAGGCACTACAAAACTTGTTCTACCTGCTTTCTGGGCTGAGATGGAGAATAGCTGAATTTTGGACTCGGCTGGTGACAAAATGTTCCAAACACACCCCATGCACAACTCCACCGGGGAAGGGGCCAGAAACGAGTTCTGTTGGTAGTTTTTACACTACCCCAGTAGGCAGCTGAAAGGCACCACAAAACTTGTTCTACCTGCTTTCTGGGCTGAGATGGGGAACAGCTGAATTTTGGACTCGGCTGGTGACAAAATGTTCCAAACACACCCCATGCACAGCTCCACCGGCAAAGGTGCCAGAAACGAGTTCTGTTGGTAGTTTTTACACTACCCCGGTAGGCAGCTGAAAGGCACCACAAAACTTGTTGTACCTGCTTTCTGGGCTGAGATGAGGAACGGCTGAATTTTGGACTCGGCTGGTGACAAAATGTTCCAAACACACCCCATGCACAACTCCACCGGGGAAGGTGCCAGGAACGAGTTCTGTTGGTAGTTTTTACACTACCCCGGTAGGCAGCTGAAAGGCACCACAAAACTTGTTGTACCTGCTTTCTGGGCTGAGATGGGGAACAGCTGAATTTTGGACTCGGCTGCTGACAAAATGTTCCAAACACACCCCATGCACAGCTCCACCGGCAAAGGTGCCAGAAACGAGTTCTGTTGGTAGTTTTTACAGTACCCCGGTAGGCAGCTGAAAGGCACCACAAAACTTGTTCTACCTGCTTTCTGGGCTTAGATGGGGAACAGCTGAATTTTGGACTCGGCTGGTGACAAAATGTTCCAAACACACCCCATGCACAACTCCACCGGGGAAGGTGCCAGAAACGAGTTCTGTTGGTAGTTTTTACACTACCCCGGTAGGCAGCTGAAAGGCACCACAAAACTTGTTGTACCTGCTTTCTGGGCAGAGATGGGGAACGGCTGAATTTTGGACTCGGCTGGTGAAAAAATGTTCCAAACACACCCCATGCACACCTCCACCGGGGAAGGTGCCAGAAACGAGTTCTGTTGGTAGTTTTTACACTACCCCGGTAGGCAGCTGAAAGGCACCACAAAAGTTTTGCTACCTGCTTTCTGGGCAGAGATGGGGAACGGCTGAATTTTGGACTCGGCTGGTGACAAAATGTTCCAAACACACCCCATGCACACCTCCACCGGGGAAGGTGCCAGAAACGAGTTCTGTTGGTAGTTTTTACAGTACCCCGGTAGGCAAGAGAAAGGCACCACAAAACTTGTTGTACCTGCTTTCTGGGCTGAGATGGGGAACAGCTGAATTTTGGACTCGGCTGCTGACAAAATGTTCCAAACACACCCCATGCACAGCTCCACCGGCAAAGGTGCCAGAAACGAGTTCTGTTGGTAGTTTTTACAGTACCCCAGTAGGCAGCTGAAAGGCACCACAAAAGTTTTGCTACCTGCTTTCTGGGCTGAGATGGGGAATCGCTGAATTTTGGACTTGGCTCCTGACAAAATGTTCCAAACACACCCCATGCACAACTCCACCGGCAAAGGTGCCAGAAACGAGTTCTGTTGGTAGTTTTTACACTACCCCGGTAGGCAGCTGAAAGGCACCACAAAACTTGTTGTACCTGCTTTCTGGGCTGAGATGGGGAACGGCTGAATTTTGGACTTGGCTGCTGACAAAATGTTCCAAACACACCCCATGCACGCCTCCACCGGGGAAGGTGCCAGAAACGAGTTCTGTTGGTAGTTTTTACACTACCCCGGTAGGCAGCTGAAAGGCACCACAAAAGTTTTGCTACCTGCTTTCTGGGCAGAGATGGGGAACGGCTGAATTTTGGACTCGGCTGGTGAAAAAATGTTCCAAACACACCCCATGCACTCCTCCACCGGGGAAGGTGCCAGAAACGAGTTCTGTTGGTAGTTTTTACAGTACCCCGGTAGGCAAGAGAAAGGCACCACAAAACTTGTTCTACCTGCTTTCTGGGCTGAGATGGGGAACGGCTGAATTTTGGACTCAGCTGGTAACAAAATGTTCCAAACACACCCCATGCACAACTCCACCGGGGAAGGTGCCAGAAACGAGTTCTGTTGGTAGTTTTTACACTACCCCGGTAGGCAGCTGAAAGGCACCACAAAACTTGTTCTACCTGCTTTCTGGGCTGAGATGGAGAATAGCTGAATTTTGGACTCGGCTGGTGACAAAATGTTCCAAACACACCCCATGCACAGCTCCACCGGCAAAGGTGCCAGAAACGAGTTCTGTTGGTAGTTTTTACACTACCCCGGTAGGCAGCTGAAAGGCACCACAAAACTTGTTCTACCTGCTTTCTGGGCAGAGATGGGGAATCGCTGAATTTTGGACTCGGCTGGTGACAAAATGTTCCAAACACACCCCATGCACAACTCCACCGGGGAAGGTGCCAGAAACGAGTTCTGTTGGTAGTTTTTACACTACCCCGGTAGGCAGCTGAAAGGCACCACAAAACTTGTTCTACCTGCTTTCTGGGCTGAGATGGAGAATAGCTGAATTTTGGACTTGGCTCCTGACAAAATGTTCCAAACACACCCCATGCACAACTCCACCGGGGAAGGGGCCAGAAACGAGTTCTGTTGGTAGTTTTTACACTACCCCGGTAGGCAGCTGAAAGGCACCACAAAAGTTTTTCTACCTGCTTTCTGGTCTGAGATGGGGATCAGCTGAATTTTGGACTCGGCTGGTGACAAAATGTTCCAAACACACCCCATGCACAACTCCACCGGGGAAGGTGCCAGAAACGAGTTCTGTTGGTAGTTTTTACACTACCCCGGTAGGCAGCTGAAAGGCACCACAAAACTTGTTCTACCTGCTTTCTGGGCTGAGATGGGGAATCGCTGAATTTTGGACTCGGCTGGTGACGAAATGTTCCAAACACACCCCATGCACAACTCCACCGGGGAAGGTGCCAGAAACGAGTTCTGTTGGTAGTTTTTACACTACCCCGGTAGGCAGCTGAAAGGCACCACAAAAGTTGTTCTACCTGCTTTCTGGGCTGAGATGGGGAACGGCTGAATTTTGGACTCGGCTGGTGACAAAATGTTCCAAACACACCCCATGCACAACTCCACCGGGGAAGGTGCCAGAAACGAGTTCTGTTGGTAGTTTTTACACTACCGCGGTAGGCAGCTGAAAGGCACCACAAAACTTGTTGTACCTGCTTTCTGGGCTGAGATGGGGAACGGCTGAATTTTGGACTCGGCTGGTGAAAAAATGTTCCAAACACACCCCATGCACACCTCCACCGGGGAAGGTGCCAGAAACGAGTTCTGTTGGTAGTTTTTACACTACCCCGGTAGGCAGCTGAAAGGCACCACAAAAGTTTTGCTACCTGCTTTCTGGGCTGAGATGGGGAATCGCTGAATTTTGGACTCGGCTCCTGACAAAATGTTCCAAACACACCCCATGCACACCTCCACTGGGGAAGGTGCCAGAAACGAGTTCTGTTGGTAGTTTTTACAGTACCCCGGTAGGCAGCTGAAAGGCACCACAAAACTTGTTCTACCTGCTTTCTGGGCTGAGATGGGGAATCGCTGAATTTTGGACTCGGCTGGTGACAAAATGTTCCAAACACACCCCATGCACAACTCCTCCGGGGAAGGTGCCAGAAACGAGTTCTGTTGGTAGTTTTTACACTACCCCGGTAGGCAAGAGAAAGGCACTACAAAACTTGTTCTACCTGCTTTCTGGGCTGAGATGGAGAATAGCTGAATTTTGGACTTGGCTCCTGACAAAATGTTCCAAACACACCCCATGCACAACTCCACCGGGGAAGGGGCCAGAAACGAGTTCTGTTGGTAGTTTTTACACTACCCCGGTAGGCAGCTGAAAGGCACCACAAAAGTTTTTCTACCTGCTTTCTGGTCTGAGATGGGGATCAGCTGAATTTTGGACTCGGCTGCTGACAAAATGTTCCAAACACACCCCATGCACAACTCCACCGGGGAAGGTGCCAGAAACGAGTTCTGTTGGTAGTTTTTACACTACCCCGGTAGGCAGCTGAAAGGCACTACAAAACTTGTTCTACCTGCTTTCTGGGCTGAGATGGAGAATAGCTGAATTTTGGACTCGGCTGGTGACAAAATGTTCCAAACACACCCCATGCACAACTCCACCGGGGAAGGGGCCAGAAACGAGTTCTGTTGGTAGTTTTTACACTACCCCGGTAGGCAGCTGAAAGGCACCACAAAAGTTTTTCTACCTGCTTTCTGGTCTGAGATGGGGATCAGCTGAATTTTGGACTCGGCTGGTGACAAAATGTTCCAAACACACCCCATGCACAACTCCACCGGGGAAGGTGCCAGAAACGAGTTCTGTTGGTAGTTTTTACAGTACCCCGGTAGGCAGCTGAAAGGCACCACAAAACTTGTTCTACCTGCTTTCTGGGCTGAGATGGGGAATCGCTGAATTTTGGACTCGGCTGGTGACGAAATGTTCCAAACACACCCCATGCACACCTCCACCGGGGAAGGTGCCAGAAACGAGTTCTGTTGGTAGTTTTTACACTACCCCGGTAGGCAGCTGAAAGGCACCACAAAAGTTTTGCTACCTGCTTTCTGGGCTGAGATGGGGAATCGCTGAATTTTGGACTCGGCTCCTGACAAAATGTTCCAAACACACCCCATGCACAGCTCCACCGGGGAAGGTGCCAGAAACGAGTTCTGTTGGTAGTTTTTACAGTACCCCGGTAGGCAGCTGAAAGGCACCACAAAACTTGTTCTACCTGCTTTCTGGGCTGAGATGGGGAATCGCTGAATTTTGGACTCGGCTGGTGACAAAATGTTCCAAACACACCCCATGCACAACTCCTCCGGGGAAGGTGCCAGAAACGAGTTCTGTTGGTAGTTTTTACACTACCCTGGTAGGCAAGAGAAAGGCACTACAAAACTTGTTCTACCTGCTTTCTGGGCTGAGATGGAGAATAGCTGAATTTTGGACTTGGCTCCTGACAAAATGTTCCAAACACACCCCATGCACAACTCCACCGGGGAAGGGGCCAGAAACGAGTTCTGTTGGTAGTTTTTACACTACCCCGGTAGGCAGCTGAAAGGCACCACAAAAGTTTTTCTACCTGCTTTCTGGGCTGAGATGGGGATCAGCTGAATTTTGGACTCGGCTGCTGACAAAATGTTCCAAACACACCCCATGCACAGCTCCACCGGCAAAGGTGCCAGAAACGAGTTCTGTTGGTAGTTTTTACAGTACCCCGGTAGGCAGCTGAAAGGCACCACAAAACTTGTTCTACCTGCTTTCTGGGCTTAGATGGGGAACAGCTGAATTTTGGACTCGGCTGGTGACAAAATGTTCCAAACACACCCCATGCACAACTCCACCGGGGAAGGTGCCAGAAACGAGTTCTGTTGGTAGTTTTTACACTACCCCGGTAGGCAGCTGAAAGGCACCACAAAACTTGTTGTACCTGCTTTCTGGGCAGAGATGGGGAACGGCTGAATTTTGGACTCGGCTGGTGAAAAAATGTTCCAAACACACCCCATGCACACCTCCACCGGGGAAGGTGCCAGAAACGAGTTCTGTTGGTAGTTTTTACACTACCCCGGTAGGCAGCTGAAAGGCACCACAAAAGTTTTGCTACCTGCTTTCTGGGCAGAGATGGGGAACGGCTGAATTTTGGACTCGGCTGGTGACAAAATGTTCCAAACACACCCCATGCACACCTCCACCGGGGAAGGTGCCAGAAACGAGTTCTGTTGGTAGTTTTTACAGTACCCCGGTAGGCAAGAGAAAGGCACCACAAAACTTGTTGTACCTGCTTTCTGGGCTGAGATGGGGAACAGCTGAATTTTGGACTCGGCTGCTGACAAAATGTTCCAAACACACCCCATGCACAGCTCCACCGGCAAAGGTGCCAGAAACGAGTTCTGTTGGTAGTTTTTACAGTACCCCAGTAGGCAGCTGAAAGGCACCACAAAAGTTTTGCTACCTGCTTTCTGGGCTGAGATGGGGAATCGCTGAATTTTGGACTTGGCTCCTGACAAAATGTTCCAAACACACCCCATGCACAACTCCACCGGCAAAGGTGCCAGAAACGAGTTCTGTTGGTAGTTTTTACACTACCCCGGTAGGCAGCTGAAAGGCACCACAAAACTTGTTGTACCTGCTTTCTGGGCTGAGATGGGGAACGGCTGAATTTTGGACTTGGCTGCTGACAAAATGTTCCAAACACACCCCATGCACGCCTCCACCGGGGAAGGTGCCAGAAACGAGTTCTGTTGGTAGTTTTTACACTACCCCGGTAGGCAGCTGAAAGGCACCACAAAAGTTTTGCTACCTGCTTTCTGGGCAGAGATGGGGAACGGCTGAATTTTGGACTCGGCTGGTGAAAAAATGTTCCAAACACACCCCATGCACTCCTCCACCGGGGAAGGTGCCAGAAACGAGTTCTGTTGGTAGTTTTTACAGTACCCCGGTAGGCAAGAGAAAGGCACCACAAAACTTGTTCTACCTGCTTTCTGGGCTGAGATGGGGAACGGCTGAATTTTGGACTCAGCTGGTAACAAAATGTTCCAAACACACCCCATGCACAACTCCACCGGGGAAGGTGCCAGAAACGAGTTCTGTTGGTAGTTTTTACACTACCCCGGTAGGCAGCTGAAAGGCACCACAAAACTTGTTCTACCTGCTTTCTGGGCTGAGATGGAGAATAGCTGAATTTTGGACTCGGCTGGTGACAAAATGTTCCAAACACACCCCATGCACAGCTCCACCGGCAAAGGTGCCAGAAACGAGTTCTGTTGGTAGTTTTTACACTACCCCGGTAGGCAGCTGAAAGGCACCACAAAACTTGTTCTACCTGCTTTCTGGGCAGAGATGGGGAATCGCTGAATTTTGGACTCGGCTGGTGACAAAATGTTCCAAACACACCCCATGCACAACTCCACCGGGGAAGGTGCCAGAAACGAGTTCTGTTGGTAGTTTTTACACTACCCCGGTAGGCAGCTGAAAGGCACCACAAAACTTGTTCTACCTGCTTTCTGGGCTGAGATGGAGAATAGCTGAATTTTGGACTTGGCTCCTGACAAAATGTTCCAAACACACCCCATGCACAACTCCACCGGGGAAGGGGCCAGAAACGAGTTCTGTTGGTAGTTTTTACACTACCCCGGTAGGCAGCTGAAAGGCACCACAAAAGTTTTTCTACCTGCTTTCTGGTCTGAGATGGGGATCAGCTGAATTTTGGACTCGGCTGGTGACAAAATGTTCCAAACACACCCCATGCACAACTCCACCGGGGAAGGTGCCAGAAACGAGTTCTGTTGGTAGTTTTTACACTACCCCGGTAGGCAGCTGAAAGGCACCACAAAACTTGTTCTACCTGCTTTCTGGGCTGAGATGGGGAATCGCTGAATTTTGGACTCGGCTGGTGACGAAATGTTCCAAACACACCCCATGCACAACTCCACCGGGGAAGGTGCCAGAAACGAGTTCTGTTGGTAGTTTTTACACTACCCCGGTAGGCAGCTGAAAGGCACCACAAAAGTTGTTCTACCTGCTTTCTGGGCTGAGATGGGGAACGGCTGAATTTTGGACTCGGCTGGTGACAAAACGTTCCAAACACACCCCATGCACAACTCCACCGGGGAAGGTGCCAGAAACGAGTTCTGTTGGTAGTTTTTACACTACCGCGGTAGGCAGCTGAAAGGCACCACAAAACTTGTTGTACCTGCTTTCTGGGCTGAGATGGGGAACGGCTGAATTTTGGACTCGGCTGGTGAAAAAATGTTCCAAACACACCCCATGCACACCTCCACCGGGGAAGGTGCCAGAAACGAGTTCTGTTGGTAGTTTTTACACTACCCCGGTAGGCAGCTGAAAGGCACCACAAAAGTTTTGCTACCTGCTTTCTGGGCTGAGATGGGGAATCGCTGAATTTTGGACTCGGCTCCTGACAAAATGTTCCAAACACACCCCATGCACACCTCCACTGGGGAAGGTGCCAGAAACGAGTTCTGTTGGTAGTTTTTACAGTACCCCGGTAGGCAGCTGAAAGGCACCACAAAACTTGTTCTACCTGCTTTCTGGGCTGAGATGGGGAATCGCTGAATTTTGGACTCGGCTGGTGACAAAATGTTCCAAACACACCCCATGCACAACTCCTCCGGGGAAGGTGCCAGAAACGAGTTCTGTTGGTAGTTTTTACACTACCCCGGTAGGCAAGAGAAAGGCACTACAAAACTTGTTCTACCTGCTTTCTGGGCTGAGATGGAGAATAGCTGAATTTTGGACTTGGCTCCTGACAAAATGTTCCAAACACACCCCATGCACAACTCCACCGGGGAAGGGGCCAGAAACGAGTTCTGTTGGTAGTTTTTACACTACCCCGGTAGGCAGCTGAAAGGCACCACAAAAGTTTTTCTACCTGCTTTCTGGTCTGAGATGGGGATCAGCTGAATTTTGGACTCGGCTGCTGACAAAATGTTCCAAACACACCCCATGCACAACTCCACCGGGGAAGGTGCCAGAAACGAGTTCTGTTGGTAGTTTTTACACTACCCCGGTAGGCAGCTGAAAGGCACTACAAAACTTGTTCTACCTGCTTTCTGGGCTGAGATGGAGAATAGCTGAATTTTGGACTCGGCTGGTGACAAAATGTTCCAAACACACCCCATGCACAACTCCACCGGGGAAGGGGCCAGAAACGAGTTCTGTTGGTAGTTTTTACACTACCCCGGTAGGCAGCTGAAAGGCACCACAAAAGTTTTTCTACCTGCTTTCTGGTCTGAGATGGGGATCAGCTGAATTTTGGACTCGGCTGGTGACAAAATGTTCCAAACACACCCCATGCACAACTCCACCGGGGAAGGTGCCAGAAACGAGTTCTGTTGGTAGTTTTTACAGTACCCCGGTAGGCAGCTGAAAGGCACCACAAAACTTGTTCTACCTGCTTTCTGGGCTGAGATGGGGAATCGCTGAATTTTGGACTCGGCTGGTGACGAAATGTTCCAAACACACCCCATGCACACCTCCACCGGGGAAGGTGCCAGAAACGAGTTCTGTTGGTAGTTTTTACACTACCCCGGTAGGCAGCTGAAAGGCACCACAAAAGTTTTGCTACCTGCTTTCTGGGCTGAGATGGGGAATCGCTGAATTTTGGACTCGGCTCCTGACAAAATGTTCCAAACACACCCCATGCACAGCTCCACCGGGGAAGGTGCCAGAAACGAGTTCTGTTGGTAGTTTTTACAGTACCCCGGTAGGCAGCTGAAAGGCACCACAAAACTTGTTCTACCTGCTTTCTGGGCTGAGATGGGGAATCGCTGAATTTTGGACTCGGCTGGTGACAAAATGTTCCAAACACACCCCATGCACAACTCCTCCGGGGAAGGTGCCAGAAACGAGTTCTGTTGGTAGTTTTTACACTACCCTGGTAGGCAAGAGAAAGGCACTACAAAACTTGTTCTACCTGCTTTCTGGGCTGAGATGGAGAATAGCTGAATTTTGGACTTGGCTCCTGACAAAATGTTCCAAACACACCCCATGCACAACTCCACCGGGGAAGGGGCCAGAAACGAGTTCTGTTGGTAGTTTTTACACTACCCCGGTAGGCAGCTGAAAGGCACCACAAAAGTTTTTCTACCTGCTTTCTGGTCTGAGATGGGGATCAGCTGAATTTTGGACTCGGCTGCTGACAAAATGTTCCAAACACACCCCATGCACAACTCCACCGGGGAAGGTGCCAGAAACGAGTTCTGTTGGTAGTTTTTACACTACCCCGGCAGGCAGCTGAAAGGCACCACAAAACTTGTTCTACCTGCTTTCTGGGCTGAGATGGGGAATCGCTGAATTTTGGACTCGGCTGGTGACGAAATGTTCCAAACACACCCCATGCACAACTCCACCGGGGAAGGTGCCAGAAACGAGTTCTGTTGGTAGTTTTTACACTACCCCGGTAGGCAGCTGAAAGGCACCACAAAATTGTTCTACCTGCTTTCTGGGCTGAGATGGATAATCGCTGAATTTTGGACTCGGCTCCTGACAAAATGTTCCAAACACACCCCATGCACAACTCCACCGGGGAAGGTGCCAGAAACGAGTTCTGTTGGTAGTTTTTACACTACCCCGGCAGGCAGCTGAAAGGCACCACAAAACTTGTTCTACCTGCTTTCTGGGCTGAGATGGTGAACAGCTGAATTTTGGACTCGGCTGCTGACAAAATGTTCCAAACACACCCCATGCACAGCTCCACCGGCAAAGGTGCCAGAAACGAGTTCTGTTGGTAGTTTTTACAGTACCCCAGCAGGCAGCTGAAAGGCACCACAAAACTTGTTGTACCTGCTTTCTGGGCTGAGATGAGGAACGGCTGAATTTTGGACTCGGCTGGTGACAAAATGTTCCAAACACACCCCATGCACAACTCCACCGGGGAAGGTGCCAGAAACGAGTTCTGTTGGTAGTTTTTACACTACCCCAGTAGGCAGCTGAAAGGCACCACAAAACTTGTTGTACCTGCTTTCTGGGCTGAGATGGGGAACGGCTGAATTTTGGACTCGGCTGGTGACAAAATGTTCCAAACACACCCCATGCACACCTCCACCGGGGAAGGTGCCAGAAACGAGTTCTGTTGGTAGTTTTTACACTACCCTGGTAGGCAGCTGAAAGGCACCACAAAAGTTTTGCTACCTGCTTTCTGGGCTGAGATGGGGAATCGCTGAATTTTGGACTCGGCTCCTGACAAAATGTTCCAAACACACCCCATGCACACCTCCACCGGGGAAGGTGCCAGAAACGAGTTCTGTTGGTAGTTTTTACACTACCCCGGTAGGCAGCTGAAAGGCACTACAAAACTTGTTCTACCTGCTTTCTGGGCAGAGATGGGGAACGGCTGAATTTTGGACTCGGCTGGTGAAAAAATGTTCCAAACACACCCCATGCACACCTCCACCGGGGAAGGTGCCAGAAACGAGTTCTGTTGGTAGTTTTTACAGTACCCCGGTAGGCAAGAGAAAGGCACCACAAAACTTGTTCTACCTGCTTTCTGGGCTGAGATGGGGAATGGCTGAATTTTGGACTCGGCTGGTAACAAAATGTTCCAAACACACCCCATGCACAACTCCACCGGGGAAGGTGCCAGAAACGAGTTCTGTTGGTAGTTTTTACACTACCCCGGTAGGCAGCTGAAAGGCACCACAAAACTTGTTGTACCTGCTTTCTGGGCTGAGATGAGGAACAGCTGAATTTTGGACTCGGCTGCTGACAAAATGTTCCAAACACACCCCATGCACAGCTCCACCGGCAAAGGTGCCAGAAACGAGTTCTGTTGGTAGTTTTTACACTACCACGGTAGGCAGCTGAAAGGCACCACAAAACTTGTTCTACCTGCTTTCTGGGCTGAGATGGGGAATCGCTGAATTTTGGACTCGGCTGGTGACAAAATGTTCCAAACACACCCCATGCACAACTCCACCGGGGAAGGTGCCAGAAACGAGTTCTGTTGGTAGTTTTTACACTACCCCGGTAGGCAAGAGAAAGGCACTACAAAACTTGTTCTACCTGCTTTCTGGGCTGAGATGGAGAATAGCTGAATTTTGGACTTGGCTCCTGACAAAATGTTCCAAACACACCCCATGCACAACTCCACCGGGGAAGGGGCCAGAAACGAGTTCTGTTGGTAGTTTTTACACTACCCCGGTAGGCAGCTGAAAGGCACCACAAAAGTTTTTCTACCTGCTTTCTGGTCTGAGATGGGGATCAGCTGAATTTTGGACTCGGCTGGTGACAAAATGTTCCAAACACACCCCATGCACAACTCCACCGGGGAAGGTGCCAGAAACGAGTTCTGTTGCTAGTTTTTACACTACCCCGGTAGGCAGCTGAAAGGCACCACAAAACTTGTTCTACCTGCTTTCTGGGCTGAGATGGGGAATCGCTGAATTTTGGACTCGGCTGGTGACGAAATGTTCCAAACACACCCCATGCACAACTCCACCGGGGAAGGTGCCAGAAACGAGTTCTGTTGGTAGTTTTTACACTACCCCGGTAGGCAGCTGAAAGGCACCACAAAAGTTGTTCTACCTGCTTTCTGGGCTGAGATGGGGAACGGCTGAATTTTGGACTCGGCTGGTGACAAAGCGTTCCAAACACACCCCATGCACACCTCCACCGGGGAAGGTGCCAGAAACGAGTTCTGTTGGTAGTTTTTACAGTACCCCGGTAGGCAGCTGAAAGGCACCACAAAACTTGTTGTACCTGCTTTCTGGGCTGAGATGGGGAACAGCTGAATTTTGGACTCGGCTGGTGACAAAATGTTCCAAACACACCCCATGCACAGCTCCACCGGCAAAGGTGCCAGAAACGAGTTCTGTTGGTAGTTTTTACACTACCCCGGTAGGCAGCTGAAAGGCACCACAAAACTTGTTGTACCTGCTTTCCGGGCTGAGATGGGGATCAGCTGAATTTTGGACTCGGCTGGTGAAAAAATGTTCCAAACACACCCCATGCACACCTCCACCGGGGAAGGTGCCAGAAACGAGTTCTGTTGGTAGTTTTTACACTACCCCGGTAGGCAGCTGAAAGGCACCACAAAAGTTTTGCTACCTGCTTTCTGGGCTGAGATGGGGAATCGCTGAATTTTGGACTCGGCTCCTGACAAAATGTTCCAAACACACCCCATGCACAACTCCACCGGGGAAGGTGCCAGAAACGAGTTCTGTTGGTAGTTTTTACACTACCCCGGTAGGCAGCTGAAGGGCACCACAAAAGTTTTGCTACCTGCTTTCTGGGCAGAGATGGGGAACGGCTGAATTTTGAACTCGGCTGGTGACAAAATGTTCCAAACACACCCCATGCACACCTCCACCGGGGAAGGTGCCAGAAACGAGTTCTGTTGGTAGTTTTTACAGTACCCCGGTAGGCAAGAGAAAGGCACCACAAAACTTGTTCTACCTGCTTTCTGGGCTGAGATGGGGAATCACTGAATTTTGGACTCGGCTGGTGACAAAATGTTCCAAACACACCCCATGCACAACTCCACCGGGGAAGGTGCCAGAAACGAGTTCTGTTGGTAGTTTTTACACTACCCCGGTAGGCAGCTGAAAGGCACCACAAAACTTGTTGTACCTGCTTTCTGGGCTGAGATGGGGAACAGCTGAATTTTGGACTCGGCTGGTGACAAAATGTTCCAAACACACCCCATGCACAGCTCCACCGGGGAAGGTGCCAGAAACGAGTTCTGTTGGTAGTTTTTACACTACCACGGTAGGCAGCTGAAAGGCACCACAAAACTTGTTGTACCTGCTTTCTGGGCTGAGATGGGGAATCGCTGAATTTTGGACTCGGCTGGTGACAAAATGTTCCAAACACACCCCATGCACAACTCCACCGGGGAAGGTGCCAGAAACGAGTTCTGTTGGTAGTTTTTACAGTACCCCGGTAGGCAGCTGAAAGGCACCACAAAACTTGTTGTACCTGCTTTCTGGGCTGAGATGGAGAATAGCTGAATTTTGGACTCGGCTGGTAACAAAATGTTCCAAACACACCCCATGCACAGCTCCACCGGGGAAGGTGCCAGAAACGAGTTCTGTTGGTAGTTTTTACACTACCCCGGCAGGCAGCTGAAAGGCACCACAAAACTTGTTGTACCTGCTTTCTGGGCTGAGATGGGGATCAGCTGAATTTTGGACTCGGCTGGTGACAAATTGTTCCAAACACACCCCATGCACAACTCCACCGGGGAAGGTGCCAGAAACGAGTTCTGTTGGTAGTTTTTACACTACCCCGGTAGGCAGCTGAAAGGCACCACAAAACTTGTTGTACCTGCTTTCTGGGCTGAGATGGGGAATCGCTGAATTTTGGACTCGGCTGGTGACGAAATGTTCCAAACACACCCCATGCACAACTCCACCGGGGAAGGTGCCAGAAACGAGTTCTGTTGGTAGTTTTTACACTACCCCGGTAGGCAGCTGAAAGGCACCACAAAAGTTGTTCTACCTGCTTTCTGGGCTGAGATGGGGAATAGCTGAATTTTGGACTCGGCTGGTGACAAAATGTTCCAAACACACCCCATGCACAGCTTCACCGGCAAAGGTGCCAGAAACGAGTTCTGTTGGTAGTTTTTACACTACCCCGGCAGGCAGCTGAAAGGCACCACAAAACTTGTTCTACCTGCTTTCTGGGCTGAGATGGTGAACAGCTGAATTTTGGACTCAGCTGCTGACAAAATGTTCCAAACACACCCCATGCACAGCTCCACCGGCAAAGGTGCCAGAAACGAGTTCTGTTGGTAGTTTTTACAGTACCCCAGCAGGCAGCTGAAAGGCACCACAAAACTTGTTGTACCTGCTTTCTGGGCTGAGATGAGGAACGGCTGAATTTTGGACTCGGCTGGTGACAAAATGTTCCTAACACACCCCATGCACAACTCCACCGGGGAAGGTGCCAGAAACGAGTTCTGTTGGTAGTTTTTACACTACCCCAGTAGGCAGCTGAAAGGCACCACAAAACTTGTTGTACCTGCTTTCTGGGCTGAGATGGGGAACGGCTGAATTTTGGACTCGGCTGGTGACAAAACGTTCCAAACACACCCCATGCACAACTCCACCGGGGAAGGTGCCAGAAACGAGTTCTGTTGGTAGTTTTTACACTACCCCGGTAGGCAGCTGAAAGGCACCACAAAACTTGTTGTACCTGCTTTCTGGGCTGAGATGGGGAACGGCTGAATTTTGGACTCGGCTGGTGAAAAAATGTTCCAAACACACCCCATGCACACCTCCACCGGGGAAGGTGCCAGAAACGAGTTCTGTTGGTAGTTTTTACACTACCCCGGTAGGCAGCTGAAAGGCACCACAAAAGTTTTGCTACCTGCTTTCTGGGCTGAGATGGGGAATAGCTGAATTTTGGACTCGGCTGGTAACAAAATGTTCCAAACACACCCCATGCACAGCTTCACCGGCAAAGGTGCCAGAAACGAGTTCTGTTGGTAGTTTTTACACTACCCCGGCAGGCAGCTGAAAGGCACCACAAAACTTGTTGTACCTGCTTTCTGGGCTGAGATGGAGAATCGCTGAATTTTGGACTCGGCTGCTGACAAAATGTTCCAAACACACCCCATGCACAACTCCACCGGGGAAGGTGCCAGAAACGAGTTCTGTTGGTAGTTTTTACACTACCCCAGTAGGCAGCTGAAAGGCACCACAAAACTTGTTGTACCTGCTTTCTGGGCTGAGATGAGGAACGGCTGAATTTTGGACTCGGCTGGTGACAAAATGTTCCAAACACACCCCATGCACAACTCCACCGGGGAAGGTGCCAGAAACGAGTTCTGTTGGTAGTTTTTACACTACCCCGGTAGGCAGCTGAAAGGCACCACAAAACTTGTTGTACCTGCTTTCTGGGCTGAGATGGGGAACGGCTGAATTTTGGACTCGGCTGCTGACAAAACGTTCCAAACACACCCCATGCACAACTCCACCGGCAAAGGTGCCAGAAACGAGTTCTGTTGGTAGTTTTTACACTACCCCGGTAGGCAGCTGAAAGGCACCACAAAACTTGTTGTACCTGCTTTCTGGGCTGAGATGGGGAACAGCTGAATTTTGGACTCGGCTGGTGAAAAAATGTTCCAAACACACCCCATGCACAACTCCACCGGGGAAGGGGCCAGAAACGAGTTCTGTTGGTAGTTTTTACACTACCCGGGTAGGCAGCTGAAAGGCACCACAAAAGTTTTGCTACCTGCTTTCTGGGCTGAGATGGGGATCAGCTGAATTTTGGACTCGGCTGGTAACAAAATGTTCCAAACACACCCCATGCACAGCTTCACCGGCAAAGGTGCCAGAAACGAGTTCTGTTGGTAGTTTTTACACTACCCCGGCAGGCAGCTGAAAGGCACCACAAAACTTGTTCTACCTGCTTTCTGGGCTGAGATGGTGAACAGCTGAATTTTGGACTCGGCTGCTGACAAAATGTTCCAAACACACCCCATGCACAGCTCCACCGGCAAAGGTGCCAGAAACGAGTTCTGTTGGTAGTTTTTACAGTACCCCAGCAGGCAGCTGAAAGGCACCACAAAACTTGTTGTACCTGCTTTCTGGGCTGAGATGAGGAACGGCTGAATTTTGGACTCGGCTGGTGACAAAATGTTCCAAACACACCCCATGCACAACTCCACCGGCAAAGGTGCCAGAAACGAGTTCTGTTGGTAGTTTTTACAGTACCCCGGTAGGCAGCTGAAAGGCACCACAAAACTTGTTGTACCTGCTTTCTGGGCTGAGATGGGGAACGGCTGAATTTTGGACTCGGCTGGTGAAAAAATGTTCCAAACACACCCCATGCACACCTCCACCGGGGAAGGTGCCAGAAACGAGTTCTGTTGGTAGTTTTTACACTACCCCGGTAGGCAGCTGAAAGGCACCACAAAAGTTTTGCTACCTGCTTTCTGGGCTGAGATGGGGAATAGCTGAATTTTGGACTCGGCTGGTAACAAAATGTTCCAAACACACCCCATGCACAGCTTCACGGGCAAAGGTGCCAGAAACGAGTTCTGTTGGTAGTTTTTACACTACCCCGGCAGGCAGCTGCAAGGCACCACAAAACTTGTTGTACCTGCTTTCTGGGCTGAGATGGTGAACAGCTGAATTTTGGACTCGGCTGCTGACAAAATGTTCCAAACACACCCCATGCACAGCTCCACCGGCAAAGGTGCCAGAAACGAGTTCTGTTGGTAGTTTTTACAGTACCCCAGCAGGCAGCTGAAAGGCACCACAAAACTTGTTGTACCTGCTTTCTGGGCTGAGATGAGGAACGGCTGAATTTTGGACTCGGCTGGTGACAAAATGTTCCAAACACACCCCATGCACAACTCCACCGGGGAAGGTGCCAGAAACGAGTTCTGTTGGTAGTTTTTACACTACCCCAGTAGGCAGCTGAAAGGCACCACAAAACTTGTTGTACCTGCTTTCTGGGCTGAGATGAGGAACGGCTGAATTTTGGACTCGGCTGGTGACAAAATGTTCCAAACACACCCCATGCACAACTCCACCGGGGAAGGTGCCAGAAACGAGTTCTGTTGGTAGTTTTTACACTACCCCGGCAGGCAGCTGCAAGGCACCACAAAACTTGTTGTACCTGCTTTCTGGGCTGAGATGGGGAACGGCTGAATTTTGGACTCGGCTGCTGACAAAACGTTCCAAACACACCCCATGCACAACTCCACCGGCAAAGGTGCCAGAAACGAGTTCTGTTGGTAGTTTTTTACAC
Organism: Falco cherrug; assembly: GCF_023634085.1. Taxonomy (NCBI): domain Eukaryota; kingdom Metazoa; phylum Chordata; class Aves; order Falconiformes; family Falconidae; genus Falco; species Falco cherrug. Next base: position 203,470 of record NW_026599322.1, read on the forward strand.
TACCCCGGTAGGCAGCTGAAAAGGCACCACAAAACTTGTTGTACCTGCTTTTCTGGGCTGAGATGGGGAACGGCTGAATTTTGGACTCGGCTGGTGAAAAAATGTTCCAAACACACCCCATGCACACCTCCTCCGGGGAAGGTGCCAGAAACGAGTTCTGTTGGTAGTTTTTACACTACCCCGGGTAGGCAGCTGAAAGGCACCACAAAAGTTTTGCTACCTGCTTTCTGGGCTGAGATGGGGAATAGCTGAATTTTGGACTCGGCTGGTAACAAAATGTTCCAAACACACCCCATGCACAGCTTCACCGGCAAAGGTGCCAGAAACGAGTTCTGTTGGTAGTTTTTACACTACCCCGGTAGGCAGCTGAAAGGCACCACAAAACTTGTTCTACCTGCTTTCTGGGCAGAGATGGGGAATGGCTGAATTTTGGACTCGGCTGGTGAAAAAATGTTCCAAACACACCCCATGCACACCTCCACCGGGGAAGGTGCCAGAAACGAGTTCTGTTGGTAGTTTTTACAGTACCCCGGTAGGCAAGAGAAAGGCACCACAAAACTTGTTTGTACCTGCTTTCTGGGCTGAGATGGGGAACGGCTGAATTTTGGACTCGGCTGGTAACAAAATGTTCCAAACACACCCCATGCACAACTCCACCGGGGAAGGTGCCAGAAAACGAGTTCTGTTGGTAGTTTTTACACTACCCCGGTAGGCAGCTGAAAGGCACCACAAAACTTGTTGTACCTGCTTTCTGGGCTGAGATGGGGAACAGCTGAATTTTGGACTCGGCTGGTGACAAAATGTTCCAAACACACCCCATGCACAGCTCCACCGGCAAAGGTGCCCAGAAACGAGTTCTGTTGGTAGTTTTTACAGTACCCCGGTAGGCAGCTGAAAGGCACCACAAAAACTTGTTCTACCTGCTTTCTGGGCTGAGATGGGGAATCGCTGAATTTTGGACTCGGCTGGTGACAAAATGTTCCAAACACACCCCATGCACAACTCCACCGGCAAAGGTGCCAGAAACGAGTTCTGTTGGTAGTTTTTACACTACCCCAGTAGGCAGCTGAAAGGCACCACAAAACTTGTTTGTACCTGCTTTCTGGGCTGAGATGGGGAACGGCTGAATTTTGGACTCGGCTGCTGACAAAACGTTCCAAACACACCCCATGCACAACTCCACCGGCAAAGGTGCCAGAAACGAGTTCTGTTGGTAGTTTTTACACTACCCCGGTAGGCAGCTGAAAGGCACCACAAAACTTGTTGTACCTGCTTTCTGGGCTGAGATGGGGAACGGCTGAATTTTGGACTCGGCTGGTGAAAAAATGTTCCAAACACACCCCATGCACACCTCCACCGGGGAAGGTGCCAGAAACGAGTTCTGTTGGTAGTTTTTACACTACCCCGGTAGGCAGCTGAAAGGCACCACAAAAGTTTTGCTACCTGCTTTCTGGGCTGAGATGGGGAATCGCTGAATTTTGGACTCGGCTCCTGACAAAATGTTCCAAACACACCCCATGCACAACTCCACCGGGGAAGGGGCCAGAAACGAGTTCTGTTGGTAGTTTTTACACTACCCCGGTAGGCAGCTGAAAGGCACCACAAAACTTGTTCTACCTGCTTTCTGGGCAGAGATGGGGAACGGCTGAATTTTGGACTCGGCTGGTGAAAAAATGTTCCAAACACACCCCATGCACAACTCCACCGGGGAAGGTGCCAGAAACGAGTTCTGTTGGTAGTTTTTACAGTACCCCGGTAGGCAAGAGAAAGGCACCACAAAACTTGTTCTACCTGCTTTCTGGGCTGAGATGGGGAACGGCTGAATTTTTGACTCGGCTGGTAACAAAATGTTCCAAACACACCCCATGCACAACTCCACCGGGGAAGGTGCCAGAAACGAGTTCTGTTGGTAGTTTTTACAGTACCCCGGTAGGCAGCTGAAAGGCACCACAAAACTTGTTGTACCTGCTTTCTGGGCTGAGATGGGGAACAGCTGAATTTTGGACTCGGCTGGTGACAAAATGTTCCAAACACACCCCATGCACAGCTCCACCGGCAAAGGTGCCAGAAACGAGTTCTGTTGGTAGTTTTTACACTACCCCGGTAGGCAGCTGAAAGGCACCACAAAACTTGTTCTACCTGCTTTCTGGGCTGAGATGGGGAATCGCTGAATTTTGGACTCGGCTGGTGACAAAATGTTCCAAACACACCCCATGCACAACTCCACCGGGGAAGGTGCCAGAAACGAGTTCTGTTGGTAGTTTTTACACTACCCCGGTAGGCAGCTGAAAGGCACTACAAAACTTGTTCTACCTGCTTTCTGGGCTGAGATGGAGAATAGCTGAATTTTGGACTTGGCTCCTGACAAAATGTTCCAAACACACCCCATGCACAACTCCACCGGGGAAGGGGCCAGAAACGAGTTCTGTTGGTAGTTTTTACACTACCCCGGTAGGCAGCTGAAAGGCACCACAAAAGTTTTTCTACCTGCTTTCTGGTCTGAGATGGGGATCAGCTGAATTTTGGACTCGGCTGGTGACAAAATGTTCCAAACACACCCCATGCACAACTCCACCGGGGAAGGTGCCAGAAACGAGTTCTGTTGGTAGTTTTTACAGTACCCCGGTAGGCAGCTGAAAGGCACCACAAAACTTGTTGTACCTGCTTTCTGGGCTGAGATGGGGAATCGCTGAATTTTGGACTCGGCTGGTGACAAAATGTTCCAAAAACACCCCATGCACACCTCCACCGGGGAAGGTGCCAGAAACGAGTTCTGTTGGTAGTTTTTACAGTACCCCGGTAGGCAGCTGAAAGGCACCACAAAACTTGTTCTACCTGCTTTCTGGGCTGAGATGGGGAACGGCTGAATTTTGGACTCGGCTGGTAACAAAATGTTCCAAACACACCCCATGCACAACTCCACCGGGGAAGGTGCCAGAAACGAGTTCTGTTGGTAGTTTTTACAGTACCCCGGTAGGCAGCTGAAAGGCACCACAAAACTTGTTGTACCTGCTTTCTGGGCTGAGATGGGGAACAGCTGAATTTTGGACTCGGCTGGTGACAAAATGTTCCAAACACACCCCATGCACAGCTCCACCGGCAAAGGTGCCAGAAACGAGTTCTGTTGGTAGTTTTTACACTACCCCGGTAGGCAGCTGAAAGGCACCACAAAAGTTTTGCTACCTGCTTTCTGGGCTGAGATGGGGAATCGCTGAATTTTGGACTCGGCTCCTGACAAAATGTTCCAAACACACCCCATGCACACCTCCACCGGGGAAGGTGCCAGAAACGAGTTCTGTTGGTAGTTTTTACACTACCCCGGTAGGCAGCTGAAGGGCACCACAAAAGTTTTGCTACCTGCTTTCTGGGCAGAGATGGGGAACGGCTGAATTTTGGACTCGGCTGGTGAAAAAATGTTCCAAACACACCCCATGCACAACTCCACCGGGGAAGGTGCCAGAAACGAGTTCTGTTGGTAGTTTTTACAGTACCCCGGTAGGCAAGAGAAAGGCACCACAAAACTTGTTCTACCTGCTTTCTGGGCTGAGATGGGGAATGGCTGAATTTTGGACTCGGCTGGTAACAAAATGTTCCAAACACACCCCATGCACAACTCCACCGGGGAAGGTGCCAGAAACGAGTTCTGTTGGTAGTTTTTACACTACCCCGGTAGGCAGCTGAAAGGCACCACAAAACTTGTTGTACCTGCTTTCTGGGCTGAGATGGGGAACAGCTGAATTTTGGACTCGGCTGCTGACAAAATGTTCCAAACACACCCCATGCACAGCTCCACCGGCAAAGGTGCCAGAAACGAGTTCTGTTGGTAGTTTTTACACTACCACGGTAGGCAGCTGAAAGGCACCACAAAACTTGTTCTACCTGCTTTCTGGGCTGAGATGGGGAATCGCTGAATTTTGGACTCGGCTGGTGACAAAATGTTCCAAACACACCCCATGCACAACTCCACCGGGGAAGGTGCCAGAAACGAGTTCTGTTGGTAGTTTTTACACTACCCCGGTAGGCAAGAGAAAGGCACTACAAAACTTGTTCTACCTGCTTTCTGGGCTGAGATGGAGAATAGCTGAATTTTGGACTTGGCTCCTGACAAAATGTTCCAAACACACCCCATGCACAACTCCACCGGGGAAGGGGCCAGAAACGAGTTCTGTTGGTAGTTTTTACAGTACCCCGGTAGGCAGCTGAAAGGCACCACAAAACTTGTTGTACCTGCTTTCTGGGCTGAGATGGGGAACAGCTGAATTTTGGACTCGGCTGGTGACAAAATGTTCCAAACACACCCCATGCACAGCTCCACCGGCAAAGGTGCCAGAAACGAGTTCTGTTGGTAGTTTTTACACTACCCCGGTAGGCAGCTGAAAGGCACCACAAAAGTTTTGCTACCTGCTTTCTGGGCTGAGATGGGGAATCGCTGAATTTTGGACTCGGCTCCTGACAAAATGTTCCAAACACACCCCATGCACACCTCCACCGGGGAAGGTGCCAGAAACGAGTTCTGTTGGTAGTTTTTACACTATCCCGGTAGGCAGCTGAAGGGCACCACAAAAGTTTTGCTACCTGCTTTCTGGGCAGAGATGGGGAACGGCTGAATTTTGGACTCGGCTGCTGACAAAATGTTCCAAACACACCCCATGCACAACTCCACCGGGGAAGGTGCCAGAAACGAGTTCTGTTGGTAGTTTTTACACTACCCCGGTAGGCAGCTGAAAGGCACCACAAAACTTGTTGTACCTGCTTTCTGGGCTGAGATGGGGAACAGCTGAATTTTGGACTCGGCTGGTGACAAAATGTTCCAAACACACCCCATGCACAGCTCCACCGGCAAAGGTGCCAGAAACGAGTTCTGTTGGTAGTTTTTACACTACCACGGTAGGCAGCTGAAAGTCACCACAAAACTTGTTCTACCTGCTTTCTGGGCTGAGATGGGGAATCGCTGAATTTTGGACTCGGCTGGTGACAAAATGTTCCAAACACACCCCATGCACAACTCCACCGGGGAAGGTGCCAGAAACGAGTTCTGTTGGTAGTTTTTACACTACCCCGGTAGGCAAGAGAAAGGCACTACAAAACTTGTTCTACCTGCTTTCTGGGCTGAGATGGAGAATAGCTGAATTTTGGACTTGGCTCCTGACAAAATGTTCCAAACACACCCCATGCACAACTCCACCGGGGAAGGGGCCAGAAACGAGTTCTGTTGGTAGTTTTTACACTACCCCGGTAGGCAGCTGAAAGGCACCACAAAACTTGTTGTACCTGCTTTCTGGGCTGAGATGGGGAATCGCTGAATTTTGGACTCGGCTGGTGACAAAATGTTCCAAACACACCCCATGCACAACTCCACCGGGGAAGGTGCCAGAAACGAGTTCTGTTGGTAGTTTTTACACTACCCCGGTAGGCAGCTGAAGGGCACCACAAAAGTTTTGCTACCTGCTTTCTGGGCAGAGATGGGGAACGGCTGAATTTTGGACTCGGCTGGTGAAAAAATGTTCCAAACACACCCCATGCACAACTCCACCGGGGAAGGTGCCAGAAACGAGTTCTGTTGGTAGTTTTTACAGTACCCCGGTAGGCAAGAGAAAGGCACCACAAAACTTGTTCTACCTGCTTTCTGGGCTGAGATGGGGAATGGCTGAATTTTGGACTCGGCTGGTAACAAAATGTTCCAAACACACCCCATGCACAACTCCACCGGGGAAGGTGCCAGAAACGAGTTCTGTTGGTAGTTTTTACACTACCCCGGTAGGCAGCTGAAAGGCACCACAAAACTTGTTGTACCTGCTTTCTGGGCTGAGATGGGGAACAGCTGAATTTTGGACTCGGCTGCTGACAAAATGTTCCAAACACACCCCATGCACAGCTCCACCGGCAAAGGTGCCAGAAACGAGTTCTGTTGGTAGTTTTTACACTACCACGGTAGGCAGCTGAAAGGCACCACAAAACTTGTTCTACCTGCTTTCTGGGCTGAGATGGGGAATCGCTGAATTTTGGACTCGGCTGGTAACAAAATGTTCCAAACACACCCCATGCACAACTCCACCGGGGAAGGTGCCAGAAACGAGTTCTGTTGGTAGTTTTTACACTACCCCGGTAGGCAAGAGAAAGGCACTACAAAACTTGTTCTACCTGCTTTCTGGGCTGAGATGGAGAATAGCTGAATTTTGGACTTGGCTCCTGACAAAATGTTCCAAACACACCCCATGCACAACTCCACCGGGGAAGGGGCCAGAAACGAGTTCTGTTGGTAGTTTTTACACTACCCCGGTAGGCAGCTGAAAGGCACCACAAAAGTTTTTCTACCTGCTTTCTGGGCTGAGATGGGGAATCGCTGAATTTTCGACTCGGCTGGTGACAAAATGTTCCAAACACACCCCATGCACACCTCCACCGGGGAAGGTGCCAGAAACGAGTTCTGTTGGTAGTTTTTACACTACCCCGGTAGGCAGCTGAAAGGCACCACAAAACTTGTTCTACCTGCTTTCTGGGCTGAGATGGGGAATCACTGAATTTTGGACTCGGCTGGTGACAAAATGTTCCAAACACACCCCATGCACAACTCCACCGGGGAAGGTGCCAGAAACGAGTTCTGTTGGTAGTTTTTACACTACCCCGGTAGGCAGCTGAAAGGCACCACAAAACTTGTTCTACCTGCTTTCTGGGCTGAGATGGAGAATAGCTGAATTTTGGACTTGGCTCCTGACAAAATGTTCCAAACACACCCCATGCACAACTCCACCGGGGAAGGGGCCAGAAACGAGTTCTGTTGGTAGTTTTTACACTACCCCGGTAGGCAGCTGAAAGGCACCACAAAACTTGTTGTACCTGCTTTCTGGGCTGAGATGGGGAATCGCTGAATTTTGGACTCGGCTGGTGACAAAATGTTCCAAACACACCCCATGCACAACTCCACCGGGGAAGGTGCCAGAAACGAGTTCTGTTGGTAGTTTTTACACTACCCCGGTAGGCAGCTGAAAGGCACCACAAAAGTTTTGCTACCTGCTTTCTGGGCAGAGATGGGGAACGGCTGAATTTTGGACTCGGCTGGTGAAAAAATGTTCCAAACACACCCCATGCACAACTCCACCGGGGAAGGTGCCAGAAACGAGTTCTGTTGGTAGTTTTTACAGTACCCCGGTAGGCAAGAGAAAGGCACCACAAAACTTGTTCTACCTGCTTTCTGGGCTGAGATGGGGAATGGCTGAATTTTGGACTCGGCTGGTAACAAAATGTTCCAAACACACCCCATGCACAACTCCACCGGGGAAGGTGCCAGAAACGAGTTCTGTTGGTAGTTTTTACACTACCCCGGTAGGCAGCTGAAAGGCACCACAAAACTTGTTGTACCTGCTTTCTGGGCTGAGATGGGGAACAGCTGAATTTTGGACTCGGCTGCTGACAAAATGTTCCAAACACACCCCATGCACAACTCCTCCGGGGAAGGTGCCAGAAACGAGTTCTGTTGGTAGTTTTTTACACTACCACGGTAGGCAGCTGAAAGGCACCACAAAACTTGTTCTACCTGCTTTCTGGGCTGAGATGGGGAATCGCTGAATTTTGGACTCGGCTGGTGACAAAATGTTCCAAACACACCCCATGCACAACTCCACCGGGGAAGGTGCCAGAAACGAGTTCTGTTGGTAGTTTTTACACTACCCCGGTAGGCAAGAGAAAGGCACTACAAAACTTGTTCTACCTGCTTTCTGGGCTGAGATGGAGAATAGCTGAATTTTGGACTTGGCTCCGGACAAAATGTTCCAAACACACCCCATGCACAACTCCACCGGGGAAGGTGCCAGAAACGAGTTCTGTTGGTAGTTTTTACACTACCCCGGTAGGCAGCTGAAAGGCACCACAAAAGTTTTTCTACCTGCTTTCTGGGCTGAGATGGGGAATCGCTGAATTTTGGACTCGGCTGGTGACAAAATGTTCCAAACACACCCCATGCACAACTCCACCGGGGAAGGTGCCAGAAACGAGTTCTGTTGGTAGTTTTTACACTACCCCGGTAGGCAGCTGAAAGGCACCACAAAACTTGTTCTACCTGCTTTCTGGGCTGAGATGGGGAATCACTGAATTTTGGACTCGGCTGGTGACAAAATGTTCCAAACACACCCCATGCACAACTCCACCGGGGAAGGTGCCAGAAACGAGTTCTGTTGGTAGTTTTTTACACTACCCCGGTAGGCAGCTGAAAGGCACCACAAAAGTTGTTCTACCTGCTTTCTGGGCTGAGATGGAGAATAGCTGAATTTTGGACTCGGCTGGTGACAAAATGTTCCAAACACACCCCATGCACAGCTCCACCGGGGAAGGTGCCAGAAACGAGTTCTGTTGGTAGTTTTTACACTACCCCGGCAGGCAGCTGAAAGGCACCACAAAACTTGTTGTACCTGCTTTCTGGGCTGAGATGGTGAACAGCTGAATTTTGGACTCGGCTGCTGACAAAATGTTCCAAACACACCCCATGCACAGCTCCACCGGCAAAGGTGCCAGAAACGAGTTCTGTTGGTAGTTTTTACAGTACCCCGGTAGGCAGCTGAAAGGCACCACAAAACTTGTTGTACCTGCTTTCTGGGCTGAGATGAGGAACGGCTGAATTTTGGACTCGGCTGGTGACAAAATGTTCCAAACACACCCCATGCACAACTCCACCGGGGAAGGTGCCAGAAACGAGTTCTGTTGGTAGTTTTTACACTACCCCGGTAGGCAGCTGAAAGGCACCACAAAACTTGTTGTACCTGCTTTCTGGGCTGAGATGGGGAACGGCTGAATTTTGGACTCGGCTGGTGACAAAACGTTCCAAACACACCCCATGCACAACTCCACCGGGGAAGGTGCCAGAAATGAGTTCTGTTGGTAGTTTTTACACTACCCCGGTAGGCAGCTGAAAGGCACCACAAAACTTGTTGTACCTGCTTTCTGGGCTGAGATGGGGAACGGCTGAATTTTGGACTCGGCTGGTGAAAAAATGTTCCAAACACACCCCATGCACACCTCCACCGGGGAAGGTGCCAGAAACGAGTTCTGTTGGTAGTTTTTACACTACCCCGGTAGGCAGCTGAAAGGCACCACAAAAGTTTTGCTACCTGCTTTCTGGGCTGAGATGGGGAACGGCTGAATTTTGGACTCGGCTCCTGACAAAATGTTCCAAACACACCCAATGCACACCTCCACCGGGGAAGGTGCCAGAAACGAGTTCTGTTGGTAGTTTTTACAGTACCCCGGTAGGCAGCTGAAAGGCACCACAAAACTTGTTCTACCTGCTTTCTGGGCTGAGATGGGGAACGGCTGAATTTTGGACTCGGCTGGTAACAAAATGTTCCAAACACACCCCATGCACAACTCCACCGGGGAAGGTGCCAGAAACGAGTTCTGTTGGTAGTTTTTACACTACCCCGGTAGGCAGCTGAAAGGCACCACAAAACTTGTTCTACCTGCTTTCTGGGCTGAGATGGGGAATCACTGAATTTTGGACTCGGCTGGTGACAAAATGTTCCAAACACACCCCATGCACAACTCCACCGGGGAAGGTGCCAGAAACGAGTTCTGTTGGTAGTTTTTACACTACCCCGGTAGGCAGCTGAAAGGCACCACAAAAGTTGTTCTACCTGCTTTCTGGGCTGAGATGGAGAATAGCTGAATTTTGGACTCGGCTGGTAACAAAATGTTCCAAACACACCCCATGCACAGCTCCACCGGCAAAGGTGCCAGAAACGAGTTCTGTTGGTAGTTTTTACACTACCCCGGCAGGCAGCTGAAAGGCACCACAAAACTTGTTGTACCTGCTTTCTGGGCTGAGATGGTGAACAGCTGAATTTTGGACTCGGCTGCTGACAAAATGTTCCAAACACACCCCATGCACAGCTCCACCGGCAAAGGTTTCAGAAACGAGTTCTGTTGGTAGTTTTTACAGTACCCCGGTAGGCAGCTGAAAGGCACCACAAAACTTGTTGTACCTGCTTTCTGGGCTGAGATGGGGAATCGCTGAATTTTGGACTCGGCTGGTGACAAAATGTTCCAAACACACCCCATGCACAACTCCACCGGGGAAGGTGCCAGAAACGAGTTCTGTTGGTAGTTTTTACAGTACCCCGGTAGGCAGCTGAAAGGCACCACAAAACTTGTTCTACCTGCTTTCTGGGCTGAGATGGGGAACGGCTGAATTTTGGACTCGGCTGGTGACAAAACGTTCCAAACACACCCCATGCACAACTCCACCGGGGAAGGTGCCAGAAACGAGTTCTGTTGGTAGTTTTTACACTACCCCGGTAGGCAGCTGAAAGGCACCACAAAACTTGTTGTACCTGCTTTCTGGGCTGAGATGGGGAACGGCTGAATTTTGCACTCGGCTGGTAACAAAATGTTCCAAACACACCCCATGCACACCTCCACCGGGGAAGGTGCCAGAAACGAGTTCTGTTGGTAGTTTTTACACTACCCCGGTAGGCAGCTGAAAGGCACCACAAAAGTTTTGCTACCTGCTTTCTGGGCTGAGATGGGGAATCGCTGAATTTTGGACTCGGCTGGTGACAAAATGTTCCAAACACACCCCATGCACAACTCCACTGGGGAAGGTGCCAGAAACGAGTTCTGTTGGTAGTTTTTACACTACCCCGGTAGGCAGCTGAAAGGCACCACAAAACTTGTTGTACCTGCTTTCTGGGCTGAGATGGGGAATCGCTGAATTTTGGACTCGGCTGGTGACAAAATGTTCCAAACACACCCCATGCACAACTCCACCGGGGAAGGTGCCAGAAACGAGTTCTGTTGGTAGTTTTTACACTACCCCGGTAGGCAGCTGAAGGGCACCACAAAAGTTTTGCTACCTGCTTTCTGGGCAGAGATGGGGAACAGCTGAATTTTGGACTCGGCTGCTGACAAAATGTTCCAAACACACCCCATGCACAGCTCCACCGGCAAAGGTGCCAGAAACGAGTTCTGTTGGTAGTTTTTACACTACCACGGTAGGCAGCTGAAAGGCACCACAAAACTTGTTCTACCTGCTTTCTGGGCTGAGATGGGGAATCGCTGAATTTTGGACTCGGCTGGTGACAAAATGTTCCAAATACACCCCATGCACAACTCCACCGGGGAAGGTGCCAGAAACGAGTTCTGTTGGTAGTTTTTACACTACCCCGGTAGGCAAGAGAAAGGCACTACAAAACTTGTTCTACCTGCTTTCTGGGCTGAGATGGAGAATAGCTGAATTTTGGACTTGGCTCCTGACAAAATGTTCCAAACACACCCCATGCACAACTCCACCGGGGAAGGGGCCAGAAACGAGTTCTGTTGGTAGTTTTTACACTACCCCAGTAGGCAAGAGAAAGGCACCACAAAACTTGTTCTACCTGCTTTCTGGGCTGAGATGGAGAATAGCTGAATTTTGGACTTGGCTCCTGACAAAATGTTCCAAACACACCCCATGCACAGCTCCACCGGCAAAGGTGCCAGAAACGAGTTCTGTTGGTAGTTTTTACACTACCCCGGTAGGCAGCTGAAAGGCACCACAAAACTTGTTGTACCTGCTTTCTGGGCTGAGATGGGGAATCGCTGAATTTTGGACTCGGCTGGTGACAAAATGTTCCAAACACACCCCATGCACAACTCCACCGGGGAAGGTGCCAGAAACGAGTTCTGTTGGTAGTTTTTACACTACCCCGGTAGGCAAGAGAAAGGCACCACAAAAGTTTTGCTACCTGCTTTCTGGGCAGAGATGGGGAACGGCTGAATTTTGGACTCGGCTGGTGAAAAAATGTTCCAAACACACCCCATGCACAACTCCACCGGGGAAGGTGCCAGAAACGAGTTCTGTTGGTAGTTTTTACAGTACCCCGGTAGGCAAGAGAAAGGCACCACAAAACTTGTTCTACCTGCTTTCTGGGCTGAGATGGGGAATGGCTGAATTTTGGACTCGGCTGGTAACAAAATGTTCCAAACACACCCCATGCACAACTCCACCGGGGAAGGTGCCAGAAACGAGTTCTGTTGGTAGTTTTTACACTACCCCGGTAGGCAGCTGAAAGGCACCACAAAACTTGTTGTACCTGCTTTCTGGGCTGAGATGGGGAACAGCTGAATTTTGGACTCGGCTGCTGACAAAATGTTCCAAACACACCCCATGCACAACTCCTCCGGGGAAGGTGCCAGAAACGAGTTCTGTTGGTAGTTTTTACACTACCACGGTAGGCAGCTGAAAGGCACCACAAAACTTGTTCTACCTGCTTTCTGGGCTGAGATGGGGAATCGCTGAATTTTGGACTCGGCTGGTGACAAAATGTTCCAAACACACCCCATGCACAACTCCACCGGGGAAGGTGCCAGAAACGAGTTCTGTTGGTAGTTTTTACACTACCCCGGTAGGCAAGAGAAAGGCACTACAAAACTTGTTCTACCTGCTTTCTGGGCTGAGATGGAGAATAGCTGAATTTTGGACTTGGCTCCTGACAAAATGTTCCAAACACACCCCATGCACAACTCCACCGGGGAAGGGGCCAGAAACGAGTTCTGTTGGTAGTTTTTACACTACCCCGGTAGGCAGCTGAAAGGCACCACAAAAGTTTTTCTACCTGCTTTCTGGGCTGAGATGGGGAATCGCTGAATTTTGGACTCGGCTGGTGACAAAATGTTCCAAACACACCCCATGCACAACTCCACCGGGGAAGGTGCCAGAAACGAGTTCTGTTGGTAGTTTTTACACTACCCCGGTAGGCAGCTGAAAGGCACCACAAAACTTGTTCTACCTGCTTTCTGGGCTGAGATGGGGAATCACTGAATTTTGGACTCGGCTGGTGACAAAATGTTCCAAACACACCCCATGCACAACTCCACCGGGGAAGGTGCCAGAAACGAGTTCTGTTGGTAGTTTTTACACTACCCCGGTAGGCAGCTGAAAGGCACCACAGAAGTTGTTCTACCTGCTTTCTGGGCTGAGATGGAGAATAGCTGAATTTTGGACTCGGCTGGTAACAAAATGTTCCAAACACACCCCATGCACAGCTCCACCGGCAAAGGTGCCAGAAACGAGTTCTGTTGGTAGTTTTTACACTACCCCGGCAGGCAGCTGAAAGGCACCACAAAACTTGTTGTACCTGCTTTCTGGGCTGAGATGGTGAACAGCTGAATTTTGGACTCGGCTGCTGACAAAATGTTCCAAACACACCCCATGCACAGCTCCACCGGCAAAGGTGCCAGAAACGAGTTCTGTTGGTAGTTTTTACAGTACCCCGGTAGGCAGCTGAAAGGCACCACAAAACTTGTTGTACCTGCTTTCTGGGCTGAGATGAGGAACGGCTGAATTTTGGACTCGGCTGGTGACAAAATGTTCCAAACACACCCCATGCACAACTCCACCGGGGAAGGTGCCAGAAACGAGTTCTGTTGGTAGTTTTTACACTACCCCGGTAGGCAGCTGAAAGGCACCACAAAACTTGTTGTACCTGCTTTCTGGGCTGAGATGGGGAACGGCTGAATTTTGGACTCGGCTGGTGACAAAACGTTCCAAACACACCCCATGCACAACTCCACCGGGGAAGGTGCCAGAAATGAGTTCTGTTGGTAGTTTTTACACTACCCCGGTAGGCAGCTGAAAGGCACCACAAAACTTGTTCTACCTGCTTTCTGGGCTGAGATGGGGAACGGCTGAATTTTGGACTCGGCTGGTGAAAAAATGTTCCAAACACACCCCATGCACACCTCCACCGGGGAAGGTGCCAGAAACGAGTTCTGTTGGTAGTTTTTACACTACCCCGGTAGGCAGCTGAAAGGCACCACAAAAGTTTTGCTACCTGCTTTCTGGGCTGAGATGGGGAACGGCTGAATTTTGGACTCGGCTCCTGACAAAATGTTCCAAACACACCCAATGCACACCTCCACCGGGGAAGGTGCCAGAAACGAGTTCTGTTGGTAGTTTTTACAGTACCCCGGTAGGCAGCTGAAAGGCACCACAAAACTTGTTCTACCTGCTTTCTGGGCTGAGATGGGGAACGGCTGAATTTTGGACTCGGCTGGTAACAAAATGTTCCAAACACACCCCATGCACAACTCCACCGGGGAAGGTGCCAGAAATGAGTTCTGTTGGTAGTTTTTACACTACCCCGGTAGGCAGCTGAAAGGCACCACAAAACTTGTTCTACCTGCTTTCTGGGCTGAGATGGGGAATCACTGAATTTTGGACTCGGCTGGTGACAAAATGTTCCAAACACACCCCATGCACAACTCCACCGGCAAAGGTGCCAGAAACGAGTTCTGTTGGTAGTTTTTACACTACCCCGGCAGGCAGCTGAAAGGCACCACAAAACTTGTTGTACCTGCTTTCTGGGCTGAGATGGTGAACAGCTGAATTTTGGACTCGGCTGCTGACAAAATGTTCCAAACACACCCCATGCACAGCTCCACCGGCAAAGGTGCCAGAAACGAGTTCTGTTGGTAGTTTTTACAGTACCCCGGTAGGCAGCTGAAAGGCACCACAAAACTTGTTGTACCTGCTTTCTGGGCTGAGATGAGGAACGGCTAAATTTTGGACTCGGCTGGTGACAAAATGTTCCAAACACACCCCATGCACAACTCCACCGGGGAAGGTGCCAGAAACGAGTTCTGTTGGTAGTTTTTACAGTACCCCGGTAGGCAGCTGAAAGGCACCACAAAACTTGTTCTACCTGCTTTCTGGGCTGAGATGGGGAACGGCTGAATTTTGGACTCGGCTGGTGACAAAACGTTCCAAACACACCCCATGCACAACTCCACCGGGGAAGGTGCCAGAAACGAGTTCTGTTGGTAGTTTTTACACTACCCCGGTAGGCAGCTGAAAGGCACCACAAAACTTGTTGTACCTGCTTTCTGGGCTGAGATGGGGAACGGCTGAATTTTGCACTCGGCTGGTGAAAAAATGTTCCAAACACACCCCATGCACACCTCCACCGGGGAAGGTGCCAGAAACGAGTTCTGTTGGTAGTTTTTACACTACCCCGGTAGGCAGCTGAAAGGCACCACAAAAGTTTTGCTACCTGCTTTCTGGGCTGAGATGGGGAACGGCTGAATTGTGGACTCGGCTCCTGACAAAATGTTCCAAACACACCCAATGCACACCTCCACCGGGGAAGGTGCCAGAAACGAGTTCTGTTGGTAGTTTTTACAGTACCCCGGTAGGCAGCTGAAAGGCACCACAAAACTTGTTCTACCTGCTTTCTGGGCTGAGATGGGGAACGGCTGAATTTTGGACTCGGCTGGTAACAAAATGTTCCAAACACACCCCATGCACAACTCCACCGGGGAAGGTGCCAGAAACGAGTTCTGTTGGTAGTTTTTACACTACCCCGGTAGGCAGCTGAAAGGCACCACAAAACTTGTTCTACCTGCTTTCTGGGCTGAGATGGGGAATCACTGAATTTTGGACTCGGCTGGTGACAAAATGTTCCAAACACACCCCATGCACAACTCCACCGGGGAAGGGGCCAGAAACGAGTTCTGTTGGTAGTTTTTACACTACCTCGGTAGGCAGCTGAAAGGCACCACAAAAGTTGTTCTACCTGCTTTCTGGGCTGAGATGGAGAATAGCTGAATTTTGGACTCGGCTGGTAACAAAATGTTCCAAACACACCCCATGCACAGCTCCACCGGCAAAGGTGCCAGAAACGAGTTCTGTTGGTAGTTTTTACACTACCCCGGCAGGCAGCTGAAAGGCACCACAAAACTTGTTGTACCTGCTTTCTGGGCTGAGATGGTGAACAGCTGAATTTTGGACTCGGCTGCTGACAAAATGTTCCAAACACACCCCATGCACAGCTCCACCGGCAAAGGTGCCAGAAACGAGTTCTGTTGGTAGTTTTTACAGTACCCCGGTAGGCAGCTGAAAGGCACCACAAAACTTGTTCTACCTGCTTTCTGGGCTGAGATGAGGAACGGCTGAATTTTGGACTCGGCTGGTGACAAAATGTTCCAAACACACCCCATGCACAACTCCACCGGGGAAGGTGCCAGAAACGAGTTCTGTTGGTAGTTTTTACAGTACCCCGGTAGGCAGCTGAAAGGCACCACAAAACTTGTTCTACCTGCTTTCTGGGCTGAGATGGGGAACGGCTGAATTTTGGACTCGGCTGGTGACAAAACGTTCCAAACACACCCCATGCACAACTCCACCGGGGAAGGTGCCAGAAACGAGTTCTGTTGGTAGTTTTTACACTACCCCGGTAGGCAGCTGAAAGGCACCACAAAACTTGTTGTACCTGCTTTCTGGGCTGAGATGGGGAACGGCTGAATTTTGCACTCGGCTGGTGAAAAAATGTTCCAAACACACCCCATGCACACCTCCACCGGGGAAGGTGCCAGAAACGAGTTCTGTTGGTAGTTTTTACACTACCCCGGTAGGCAGCTGAAAGGCACCACAAAAGTTTTGCTACCTGCTTTCTGGGCTGAGATGGGGAACGGCTTAATTTTGGACTCGGCTCCTGACAAAATGTTCCAAACACACCCAATGCACACCTCCACCGGGGAAGGTGCCAGAAACGAGTTCTGTTGGTAGTTTTTACAGTACCCCGGTAGGCAGCTGAAAGGCACCACAAAACTTGTTCTACCTGCTTTCTGGGCTGAGATGGGGAACGGCTGAATTTTGGACTCGGCTGGTAACAAAATGTTCCAAACACACCCCATGCACAACTCCACCGGGGAAGGTGCCAGAAACGAGTTCTGTCGGTAGTTTTTACACTACCCCGGTAGGCAGCTGAAAGGCACTACAAAACTTGTTCTACCTGCTTTCTGGGCTGAGATGGAGAATAGCTGAATTTTGGACTTGGCTCCTGACAAAATGTTCCAAACACACCCCATGCACAACTCCACCGGGGAAGGTGCCAGAAACGAGTTCTGTTGGTAGTTTTTACACTACCCCGGTAGGCAGCTGAAAGGCACCACAAAAGTTTTTCTACCTGCTTTCTGGTCTGAGATGGGGATCAGCTGAATTTTGGACTCGGCTGGTGACAAAATGTTCCAAACACACCCCATGCACAACTCCACCGGGGAAGGTGCCAGAAACGAGTTCTGTTGGTAGTTTTTACACTACCCCGGTAGGCAGCTGAAAGGCACCACAAAAGTTTTGCTACCTGCTTTCTGGGCTGAGATGGGGAATCGCTGAATTTTGGACTCGGCTTGTGAAAAAATGTTCCAAACACACCCCATGCACACCTCCACCGGGGAAGGTGCCAGAAACGAGTTCTGTTGGTAGTTTTTACAGTACCCCGGTAGGCAGCTGAAAGGCACCACAAAACTTGTTGTACCTGCTTTCTGGGCAGAGATGGAGAATCGCTGAATTTTGGACTCGGCTGGTGACAAAATGTTCCAAACACACCCCATGCACAACTCCACCGAGGAAGGTGCCAGAAACGAGTTCTGTTGGTAGTTTTTACAGTACCCCGGTAGGCAGCTGAAAGGCACCACAAAACTTGTTCTACCTGCTTTCTGGGCTGAGATGGGGAACGGCTGAATTTTGGACTCGGCTGCTGACAAAATGTTCCAAACACACCCCATGCACAACTCCACCGGGGAAGGTGCCAGAAACGAGTTCTGTCGGTAGTTTTTACACTACCCCGGTAGGCAGCTGAAAGGCACTACAAAACTTGTTCTACCTGCTTTCTGGGCTGAGATGGAGAATAGCTGAATTTTGGACTTGGCTCCTGACAAAATGTTCCAAACACACCCCATGCACAACTCCACCGGGGAAGGTGCCAGAAACGAGTTCTGTTGGTAGTTTTTACACTACCCCGGTAGGCAGCTGAAAGGCACCACAAAAGTTTTTCTACCTGCTTTCTGGTCTGAGATGGGGATCAGCTGAATTTTGGACTCGGCTGGTGACAAAATGTTCCAAACACACCCCATGCACAACTCCACCGGGGAAGGTGCCAGAAACGAGTTCTGTTGGTAGTTTTTACACTACCCCGGTAGGCAGCTGAAAGGCACCACAAAAGTTTTGCTACCTGCTTTCTGGGCTGAGATGGGGAATCGCTGAATTTTGGACTCGGCTTGTGAAAAAATGTTCCAAACACACCCCATGCACACCTCCACCGGGGAAGGTGCCAGAAACGAGTTCTGTTGGTAGTTTTTACAGTACCCCGGTAGGCAGCTGAAAGGCACCACAAAACTTGTTGTACCTGCTTTCTGGGCAGAGATGGAGAATCGCTGAATTTTGGACTCGGCTGGTGACAAAATGTTCCAAACACACCCCATGCACAACTCCACCGAGGAAGGTGCCAGAAACGAGTTCTGTTGGTAGTTTTTACAGTACCCCGGTAGGCAGCTGAAAGGCACCACAAAACTTGTTCTACCTGCTTTCTGGGCTGAGATGGGGAACGGCTGAATTTTGGACTCGGCTGGTGAAAAAATGTTCCAAACACACCCCATGCACAACTCCTCCGGGGAAGGTGCCAGAAACGAGTTCTGTTGGTAGTTTTTACACTACCCCGGTAGGCAAGAGAAAGGCACTACAAAACTTGTTCTACCTGCTTTCTGGGCTGAGATGGAGAATAGCTGAATTTTGGACTCGGCTCCTGACAAAATGTTCCAAACACACCCCATGCACAACTCCACCGGGGAAGGGGCCAGAAACGAGTTCTGTTGGTAGTTTTTACACTACCCCAGTAGGCAGCTGAAAGGCACCACAAAACTTGTTGTACCTGCTTTCTGGGCTGAGATGGGGAACAGCTGAATTTTGGACTCGGCTGCTGACAAAATGTTCCAAACACACCCCATGCACAGCTCCACCGGCAAAGGTGCCAGAAACGAGTTCTGTTGGTAGTTTTTACAGTACCCCGGTAGGCAGGTGAAAGGCACCACAAAACTTGTTCTACCTGCTTTCTGGGCTGAGATGAGGAACGGCTGAATTTTGGACTCGGCTGGTGACAAAATGTTCCAAACACACCCCATGCACAGCTCCACCGGCAAAGGTGCCAGAAACGAGTTCTGTTGGTAGTTTTTACACTACCCCGGTAGGCAGCTGAAAGGCACCACAAAACTTGTTGTACCTGCTTTCTGGGCTGAGATGGGGAACAGCTGAATTTTGGACTCGGCTCCTGACAAAATGTTCCAAACACACCCCATGCACAGCTCCACCGGCAAAGGTGCCAGAAATGAGTTCTGTTGGTAGTTTTTACAGTACCCCGGTAGGCAGCTGAAAGGCACCACAAAACTTGTTCTACCTGCTTTCTGGGCTTAGATGGGGAACAGCTGAATTTTGGACTCGGCTGGTGACAAAATGTTCCAAACACACCCCATGCACAACTCCACCGAGGAAGGTGCCAGAAACGAGTTCTGTTGGTAGTTTTTACACTACCCCGGTAGGCAGCTGAAAGGCACCACAAAAGTTTTGCTACCTGCTTTCTGGGCTGAGATGGAGAATCGCTGAATTTTGGACTCGGCTGGTGAAAAAATGTTCCAAACACACCCCATGCACACCTCCACCGGGGAAGGTGCCAGAAACGAGTTCTGTTGGTAGTTTTTACACTACCCCGGTAGGCAGCTGAAAGGCACCACAAAAGTTTTGCTACCTGCTTTCTGGGCAGAGATGGGGAACGGCTGAATTTTGGACTCGGCTTGTGAAAAAATGTTCCAAACACACCCCATGCACACCTCCACCGGGGAAGGTGCCAGAAACGAGTTCTGTTGGTAGTTTTTACACTACCCCGGTAGGCAGGAGAAAGGCACCACAAAACTTGTTCTACCTGCTTTCTGGGCTGAGATGGGGAACGGCTGAATTTTGGACTCGGCTGGTAACAAAATGTTCCAAACACACCCCATGCACAGCTCCACCGGCAAAGGTGCCAGAAACGAGTTCTGTTGGTAGTTTTTACAGTACCCCGGTAGGCAGCTGAAAGGCACCACAAAACTTGTTCTACCTGCTTTCTGGGCTGAGATGGGGAATCGCTGAATTTTGGACTCGGCTGGTGACAAAATGTTCCAAACACACCCCATGCACAACTCCACCGGGGAAGGTGCCAGAAACGAGTTCTGTTGGTAGTTTTTACACTACCCCGGTAGGCAGCTGAAAGGCACCACAAAACTTGTTCTACCTGCTTTCTGGGCTTAGATGTGGAATAGCTGAATTTTGGACTCGGCTGCTGACAAAATGTTCCAAACACACCCCATGCACAGCTCCACCGGCAAAGGTGCCAGAAACGAGTTCTGTTGGTAGTTTTTACACTACCCCGGCAGGCAGCTGAAAGGCACCACAAAACTTGTTGTACCTGCTTTCTGGGCTGAGATGGTGAACAGCTGAATTTTGGACTCGGCTGCTGACAAAATGTTCCAAACACACCCCATGCACAGCTCCACCGGCAAAGGTGCCAGAAACGAGTTCTGTTGGTAGTTTTTACAGTACCCCAGTAGGCAGCTGAAAGGCACCACAAAACTTGTTGTACCTGCTTTCTGGGCTGAGATGAGGAACGGCTGAATTTTGGACTCGGCTGGTGACAAAATGTTCCAAACACACCCCATGCACAACTCCACCGGGGAAGGTGCCAGAAACGAGTTCTGTTGGTAGTTTTTACACTACCCCGGTAGGCAGCTGAAAGGCACCACAAAACTTGTTCTACCTGCTTTCTGGGCTGAGATGGGGAACGGCTGAATTTTGGACTCGGCTGCTGACAAAACGTTCCAAACACACCCCATGCACAACTCCACCGGGGAAGGTGCCAGAAACGAGTTCTGTTGGTAGTTTTTACACTACCCCAGTAGGCAGCTGAAAGGCACCACAAAACTTGTTGTACCTGCTTTCTGGGCTGAGATGGGGAACAGCTGAATTTTGGACTCGGCTGGTGACAAAATGTTCCAAACACACCCCATGCACTCCTCCACCGGCAAAGGTGCCAGAAACGAGTTCTGTTGGTAGTTTTTACAGTACCCCGGTAGGCAGCTGAAAGGCACCACAAAACTTGTTGTACCTGCTTTCTGGGCTGAGATGAGGAACGGCTGAATTTTGGACTCGGCTGGTGACAAAATGTTCCAAACACACCCCATGCACAGCTCCACCGGCAAAGGTGCCAGAAACGAGTTCTGTTGGTAGTTTTTACACTACCCCGGTAGGCAGCTGAAAGGCACCACAAAACTTGTTGTACCTGCTTTCTGGGCTGAGATGGGGAACAGCTGAATTTTGGACTCGGCTCCTGACAAAATGTTCCAAACACACCCCATGCACAGCTCCACCGGCAAAGGTGCCAGAAATGAGTTCTGTTGGTAGTTTTTACAGTACCCCGGTAGGCAGCTGAAAGGCACCACAAAACTTGTTCTACCTGCTTTCTGGGCTTAGATGGGGAATGGCTGAATTTTGGACTCGGCTGGTGACAAAATGTTCCAAACACACCCCATGCACAACTCCACCGAGGAAGGTGCCAGAAACGAGTTCTGTTGGTAGTTTTTACACTACCCCGGTAGGCAGCTGAAAGGCACCACAAAACTTGTTGTACCTGCTTTCTGGGCAGAGATGGGGAACGGCTGAATTTTGGACTCGGCTGGTGACAAAATGTTCCAAACACACCCCATGCACACCTCCACCGGGGAAGGTGCCAGAAACGAGTTCTGTTGGTAGTTTTTACACTACCCCGGTAGGCAGCTGAAAGGCACCACAAAAGTTTTGCTACCTGCTTTCTGGGCAGAGATGGGGAACGGCTGAATTTTGGACTCGGCTGGTGAAAAAATGTTCCAAACACACCCCATGCACACCTCCACCGGGGAAGGTGCCAGAAACGAGTTCTGTTGGTAGTTTTTACACTACCCCGGTAGGCAGGAGAAAGGCACCACAAAACTTGTTCTACCTGCTTTCTGGGCTGAGATGGGGAACGGCTGAATTTTGGACTCGGCTGGTAACAAAATGTTCCAAACACACCCCATGCACAGCTCCACCGGCAAAGGTGCCAGAAACGAGTTCTGTTGGTAGTTTTTACAGTACCCCGGTAGGCAGCTGAAAGGCACCACAAAACTTGTTCTACCTGCTTTCTGGGCTGAGATGGGGAATCGCTGAATTTTGGACTCGGCTGGTGACAAAATGTTCCAAACACACCCCATGCACAACTCCACCGGGGAAGGTGCCAGAAACGAGTTCTGTTGGTAGTTTTTACACTACCCCGGTAGGCAGCTGAAAGGCACCACAAAACTTGTTCTACCTGCTTTCTGGGCTTAGATGGGGAATAGCTGAATTTTGGACTCGGCTGCTGACAAAATGTTCCAAACACACCCCATGCACAGCTCCACCGGCAAAGGTGCCAGAAACGAGTTCTGTTGGTAGTTTTTACACTACCCCGGCAGGCAGCTGAAAGGCACCACAAAACTTGTTGTACCTGCTTTCTGGGCTGAGATGGTGAACAGCTGAATTTTGGACTCGGCTGCTGACAAAATGTTCCAAACACACCCCATGCACAGCTCCACCGGCAAAGGTGCCAGAAACGAGTTCTGTTGGTAGTTTTTACAGTACCCCAGTAGGCAGCTGAAAGGCACCACAAAACTTGTTCTACCTGCTTTCTGGGCTGAGATGGGGAACGGCTGAATTTTGGACTCGGCTGGTGACAAAATGTTCCAAACACACCCCATGCACAACTCCACCGGGGAAGGTGCCAGAAACGAGTTCTGTTGGTAGTTTTTACACTACCCCGGTAGGCAGCTGAAAGGCACCACAAAACTTGTTCTACCTGCTTTCTGGGCAGAGATGGGGAACGGCTGAATTTTGGACTCGGCTCCTGACAAAACGTTCCAAACACACCCCATGCACAACTCCACCGGGGAAGGTGCCAGAAACGAGTTCTGTTGGTAGTTTTTACACTACCCCGGTAGGCAGCTGAAAGGCACCACAAAACTTGTTGTACCTGCTTTCTGGGCTGAGATGGGGAACGGCTGAATTTTGGACTCGGCTGGTGAAAAAATGTTCCAAACACACCCCATGCACACCTCCACCGGGGAAGGTGCCAGAAACGAGTTCTGTTGGTAGTTTTTACACTACCCCGGTAGGCAGCTGAAAGGCACCACAAAACTTGTTCTACCTGCTTTCTGGGCAGAGATGGGGAACAGCTGAATTTTGGACTCGGCTGGTGACAAAATGTTCCAAACACACCCCATGCACAGCTCCACCGGCAAAGGTGCCAGAAACGAGTTCTGTTGGTAGTTTTTACCGTACCCCGGTAGGCAGCTGAAAGGCACCACAAAACTTGTTCTACCTGCTTTCTGGGCTGAGATGGGGAATCGCTGAATTTTGGACTCGGCTGGTGACAAAATGTTCCAAACACACCCCATGCACAACTCCTCCGGGGAAGGTGCCAGAAACGAGTTCTGTTGGTAGTTTTTACACTACCCCGGTAGGCAAGAGAAAGGCACCACAAAACTTGTTCTACCTGCTTTCTGGGCTGAGATGGAGAATAGCTGAATTTTGGACTCGGCTGGTGACAAATTGTTCCAAACACACCCCATGCACAACTCCACCGGGGAAGGGGCCAGAAACGAGTTCTGTTCGTAGTTTTTACACTACCCCGGTAGGCAGCTGAAAGGCACCACAAAAGTTTTTCTACCTGCTTTCTGGTCTGAGATGGGGATCAGCTGAATTTTGGACTCGGCTGCTGACAAAATGTTCCAAACACACCCCATGCACAACTCCACCGGGGAAGGGGCCAGAAACGAGTTCTGTTGGTAGTTTTTACACTACCCCGGTAGGCAGCTGAAAGGCACCACAAAACTTGTTCTACCTGCTTTCTGGGCAGAGATGGGGAACGGCTGAATTTTGGACTCGGCTGGTGAAAAAATGTTCCAGACACACCCCATGCACAACTCCACCGGGGAAGGTGCCAGAAACGAGTTCTGTTGGTAGTTTTTACAGTACCCCGGTAGGCAGCTGAAAGGCACCACAAAACTTGTTGTACCTGCTTTCTGGGCTGAGATGAGGAACGGCTGAATTTTGGACTCGGCTGGTGACAAAATGTTCCAAACACACCCCATGCACAACTCCACCGGGGAAGGTGCCAGAAACGAGTTCTGTTGGTAGTTTTTACACTACCCCGGTAGGCAGCTGAAAGGCACCACAAAACTTGTTGTACCTGCTTTCTGGGCTGAGATGGGGAACGGCTGAATTTTGGACTCGGCTGGTGACAAAACGTTCCAAACACACCCCATGCACAACTCCACCGGGGAAGGTGCCAGAAACGAGTTCTGTTGGTAGTTTTTACACTACCCCGGTAGGCAGCTGAAAGGCACCACAAAACTTGTTGTACCTGCTTTCTGGGCTGAGATGGGGAACGGCTGAATTTTGGACTCGGCTGGTGAAAAAATGTTCCAAACACACCCCATGCACAGCTCCACCGGGGAAGGTGCCAGAAATGAGTTCTGTTGGTAGTTTTTACACTACCCTGGTAGGCAGCTGAAAGGCACCACAAAAGTTTTGCTACCTGCTTTCTGGGCTGAGATGGGGAACGGCTGAATTTTGGACTCGGCTCCTGACAAAATGTTCCAAACACACCCAATGCACACCTCCACCGGGGAAGGTGCCAGAAACGAGTTCTGTTGGTAGTTTTTACAGTACCCCGGTAGGCAGCTGAAAGGCACCACAAAACTTGTTCTACCTGCTTTCTGGGCTGAGATGGGGAACGGCTGAATTTTGGACTCGGCTGGTAACAAAATGTTCCAAACACACCCCATGCACAACTCCACCGGGGAAGGTGCCAGAAACGAGTTCTGTTGGTAGTTTTTACACTACCCCGGTAGGCAGCTGAAAGGCACTACAAAACTTGTTCTACCTGCTTTCTGGGCTGAGATGGAGAATAGCTGAATTTTGGACTTGGCTCCTGACAAAATGTTCCAAACACACCCCATGCACAACTCCACCGGGGAAGGTGCCAGAAACGAGTTCTGTTGGTAGTTTTTACACTACCCCGGTAGGCAGCTGAAAGGCACCACAAAAGTTTTTCTACCTGCTTTCTGGGCTGAGATGGGGATCAGCTGAATTTTGGACTCGGCTGGTGACAAAATGTTCCAAACACACCCCATGCACAACTCCACCGGGGAAGGTGCCAGAAACGAGTTCTGTTGGTAGTTTTTACAGTACCCCGGTAGGCAGCTGAAAGGCACCACAAAAGTTTTGCTACCTGCTTTCTGGGCTGAGATGGGGAATCGCTGAATTTTGGACTCGGCTTGTGAAAAAATGTTCCAAACACACCCCATGCACACCTCCACCGGCAAAGGTGCCAGAAACGAGTTCTGTTGGTAGTTTTTACAGTACCCCGGTAGGCAGCTGAAAGGCACCACAAAACTTGTTGTACCTGCTTTCTGGGCAGAGATGGAGAATCGCTGAATTTTGGACTCGGCTGGTGACAAAATGTTCCAAACACACCCCATGCACAACTCCACCGGGGAAGGTGCCAGAAACGAGTTCTGTTGGTAGTTTTTACACTACCCCGGTAGGCAGCTGAAAGGCACCACAAAACTTGTTCTACCTGCTTTCTGGGCAGAGATGGGGAACGGCTGAATTTTGGACTCGGCTGGTGAAAAAATGTTCCAAACACACCCCATGCACAACTCCTCCGGGGAAGGTGCCAGAAACGAGTTCTGTTGGTAGTTTTTACACTACCCCGGTAGGCAAGAGAAAGGCACCACAAAACTTGTTCTACCTGCTTTCTGGGCTGAGATGGAGAATAGCTGAATTTTGGACTCGGCTCCTGACAAAATGTTCCAAACACACCCCATGCACAACTCCACCGGGGAAGGGGCCAGAAACGAGTTCTGTTGGTAGTTTTTACACTACCCCAGTAGGCAGCTGAAAGGCACCACAAAACTTGTTGTACCTGCTTTCTGGGCTGAGATGGTGAACAGCTGAATTTTGGACTCGGCTGCTGACAAAATGTTCCAAACACACCCCATGCACAGCTCCACCGGCAAAGGTGCCAGAAACGAGTTCTGTTGGTAGTTTTTACAGTACCCCGGTAGGCAGCTGAAAGGCACCACAAAACTTGTTGTACCTGCTTTCTGGGCTGAGATGAGGAACGGCTGAATTTTGGACTCGGCTGCTGACAAAATGTTCCAAACACACCCCATGCACAACTCCACCGGGGAAGGTGCCAGAAACGAGTTCTGTTGGTAGTTTTTACACTACCCCGGTAGGCAGCTGAAAGGCACCACAAAACTTGTTGTACCTGCTTTCTGGGCTGAGATGGGGAACAGCTGAATTTTGGACTCGGCTCCTGACAAATGTTCCAAACACACCCCATGCACAGCTCCACCGGCAAAGGTGCCAGAAATGAGTTCTGTTGGTAGTTTTTACAGTACCCCGGTAGGCAGCTGAAAGGCACCACAAAACTTGTTGTACCTGCTTTCTGGGCTGAGATGGGGAACAGCTGAATTTTGGACTCGGCTCCTGACAAAATGTTCCAAACACACCCCATGCACAACTCCACCGAGGAAGGTGCCAGAAACGAGTTCTGTTGGTAGTTTTTACACTACCCCGGTAGGCAGCTGAAAGGCACCACAAAACTTGTTGTACCTGCTTTCTGGGCTGAGATGGGGAACGGCTGAATTTTGGACTCGGCTGGTGACAAAATGTTCCAAACACACCCCATGCACAACTCCACCGGGGAAGGTGCCAGAAACGAGTTCTGTTGGTAGTTTTTACACTACCCCGGTAGGCAGCTGAAAGGCACCACAAAACTTGTTCTACCTGCTTTCTGGGCTTAGATGGGGAATAGCTGAATTTTGGACTCGGCTGCTGACAAAATGTTCCAAACACACCCCATGCACAACTCCACCGGGGAAGGGGCCAGAAACGAGTTCTGTTGGTAGTTTTTACACTACCCCGGTAGGCAGCTGAAAGGCACCACAAAAGTTTTTCTACCTGCTTTCTGGTCTGAGATGGGGATCAGCTGAATTTTGGACTCGGCTGGTGACAAAATGTTCCAAACACACCCCATGCACAACTCCACCGGGGAAGGTGCCAGAAACGAGTTCTGTTGGTAGTTTTTACACTACCCCGGTAGGCAGCTGAAAGGCACCACAAAACTTGTTCTACCTGCTTTCTGGGCTGAGATGGGGAATCGCTGAATTTTGGACTCGGCTGGTGACGAAATGTTCCAAACACACCCCATGCACAACTCCACCGGGGAAGGTGCCAGAAACGAGTTCTGTTGGTAGTTTTTACACTACCCCGGTAGGCAGCTGAAAGGCACCACAAAAGTTGTTCTACCTGCTTTCTGGGCTGAGATGGGGAACGGCTGAATTTTGGACTCGGCTGGTGACAAAACGTTCCAAACACACCCCATGCACAACTCCACCGGGGAAGGTGCCAGAAACGAGTTCTGTTGGTAGTTTTTACACTACCCCGGTAGGCAGCTGAAAGGCACCACAAAACTTGTTGTACCTGCTTTCTGGGCTGAGATGGGGAACAGCTGAATTTTGGACTCGGCTGCTGACAAAATGTTCCAAACACACCCCATGCACAGCTCCACCGGCAAAGGTGCCAGAAACGAGTTCTGTTGGTAGTTTTTACAGTACCCCCGTAGGCAGCTGAAAGGCACCACAAAACTTGTTGTACCTGCTTTCTGGGCTTAGATGGGGAACAGCTGAATTTTGGACTCGGCTGGTGAAAAAATGTTCCAAACACACCCCATGCACAGCTCCACCGGGGAAGGTGCCAGAAACGAGTTCTGTTGGTAGTTTTTACACTACCCCGGTAGGCAAGAGAATGGCACCACAAAACTTGTTCTACCTGCTTTCTGGGCTGAGATGGAGAATCGCTGAATTTTGGACTCGGCTCCTGACAAAATGTTCCAAACACACCCCATGCACACCTCCACCGGGGAAGGTGCCAGAAACGAGTTCTGTTGGTAGTTTTTACACTACCCCGGTAGGCAAGAGAAAGGCACCACAAAACTTGTTCTACCTGCTTTCTGGGCTGAGATGGAGAATCGCTGAATTTTGGACTCGGCTGGTAACAAAATGTTCCAAACACACCCCATGCACAACTCCACCGGGGAAGGTGCCAGAAACGAGTTCTGTTGGTAGTTTTTACACTACCCCGGTAGGCAGCTGAAAGGCACCACAAAACTTGTTCTACCTGCTTTCTGGGCTGAGATGGGGAACGGCTGAATTTTGGACTCGGCTGCTGACAAAATGTTCCAAACATACCCCATGCACAACTCCTCCGGGGAAGGTGCCAGAAACGAGTTCTGTTGGTAGTTTTTACACTACCCCGGTAGGCAAGAGAAAGGCACTACAAAACTTGTTGTACCTGCTTTCTGGGCTGAGATGGAGAATAGCTGAATTTTGGACTCGGCTGGTGACAAAATGTTCCAAACACACCCCATGCACAACTCCACCGGGGAAGGGGCCAGAAACGAGTTCTGTTGGTAGTTTTTACACTACCCCGGTAGGCAGCTGAAAGGCACCACAAAAGTTGTTCTACCTGCTTTCTGGGCTGAGATGGGGATCAGCTGAATTTTGGACTCGGCTGCTGACAAAATGTTCCAAACACACCCCATGCACAGCTCCACCGGCAAAGGTGCCAGAAACGAGTTCTGTTTGGTAGTTTTTACACTACCCCGGTAGGCAGCTGAAAGGCACCACAAAAGTTGTTCTACCTGCTTTCTGGGCTGAGATGGGGAACGGCTGAATTTTGGACTCGGCTGGTGACAAAATGTTCCAAACACACCCCATGCACAACTCCACCGGGGAAGGTGCCAGAAACGAGTTCTGTTGGTAGTTTTTACACTACCCCGGTAGGCAGCTGAAAGGCACCACAAAACTTGTTCTACCTGCTTTCTGGACTGAGATGGAGAATAGCTGAATTTTGGACTTGGCTCCTGACAAAATGTTCCAAACACACCCCATGCACAACTCCACCGGGGAAGGGGCCAGAAACGAGTTCTTTTGGTAGTTTTTACAGTACCCCGGTAGGCAGCTGAAAGGCACCACAAAAGTTTTTCTACCTGCTTTCTGGTCTGAGATGGGGATCAGCTGAATTTTGGACTCGGCTGCTGACAAAATGTTCCAAACACACCCCCATGCACAACTCCTCCGGGGAAGGTGCCAGAAACGAGTTCTGTTGGTAGTTTTTTACACTACCCCGGTAGGCAGCTGAAAGGCACCACAAAACTTGTTGTACCTGCTTTCTGGGCTGAGATGGGGAACGGCTGAATTTTGGACTCGGCTGGTGACAAAATGTTCCAAACACACCCCATGCACACCTCCACCGGGGAAGGTGCCAGAAACGAGTTCTGTTGGTAGTTTTTACACTACCCCGGTAGGCAGCTGAAAGGCACCACAAAAGTTTTGCTACCTGCTTTCTGGGCTGAGATGGAGAATCGCTGAATTTTGGACTCGGCTGGTGACAAAATGTTCCAAACACACCCCATGCACAACTCCACCGGGGAAGGTGCCAGAAACGAGTTCTGTTGGTAGTTTTTACAGTACCCCGGTAGGCAGCTGAAAGGCACCACAAAACTTGTTGTACCTGCTTTCTGGGCTGAGATGGAGAATCGCTGAATTTTGGACTCGGCTGCTGACAAAATGTTCCAAACACACCCCATGCACAACTCCACCGGGGAAGGTGCCAGAAACGAGTTCTGTTGGTAGTTTTTACAGTACCCCGGTAGGCAGCTGAAAGGCACCACAAAACTTGTTCTACCTGCTTTCTGGGCTGAGATGGGGAATCGCTGAATTTTGGACTCGGCTGGTGACAAAATGTTCCAAACACACCCCATGCACAACTCCTCCGGGGAAGGTGCCAGAAACGAGTTCTGTTGGTAGTTTTTACACTACCCCGGTAGGCAGCTGAAAGGCACTACAAAACTTGTTCTACCTGCTTTCTGGGCTGAGATGGAGAATAGCTGAATTTTGGACTCGGCTGGTGACAAAATGTTCCAAACACACCCCATGCACAACTCCACCGGGGAAGGGGCCAGAAACGAGTTCTGTTGGTAGTTTTTACAGTACCCCGGTAGGCAGCTGAAAGGCACCACAAAACTTGTTGTACCTGCTTTCTGGGCTGAGATGGAGAATCGCTGAATTTTGGACTCGGCTGCTGACAAAATGTTCCAAACACACCCCATGCACAACTCCACCGGGGAAGGTGCCAGAAACGAGTTCTTTTGGTAGTTTTTACACTACCCCGGTAGGCAGCTGAAAGGCACTACAAAACTTGTTCTACCTGCTTTCTGGGCTGAGATGGGGAATAGCTGAATTTTGGACTCGGCTTGGTAACAAAATGTTCCAAAGACACCCCATGCACAGCTCCACCGGCAAAGGTGCCAGAAACGAGTTCTGTTGGTAGTTTTTACACTACCCCGGTAGGCAGCTGAAAGGCACCACAAAAGTTGTTCTACCTGCTTTCTGGGCTGAGATGGGGAACAGCTGAATTTTGGACTCGGCTGCTGACAAAATGTTCCAAACACACCCCATGCACAACTCCACCGGGGAAGGTGCCAGAAACGAGTTCTGTTGGTAGTTTTTACAGTACCCCGGTAGGCAGCTGAAAGGCACCACAAAACTTGTTGTACCTGCTTTCTGGGCAGAGATGGGGAACGGCTGAATTTTGGACTCGGCTGGTGACAAAATGTTCCAAACACACCCCATGCACAACTCCACCGGGGAAGGTGCCAGAAACGAGTTCTGTTGGTAGTTTTTACACTACCCCCGGTAGGCAGCTGAAAGGCACCACAAAACTTGTTCTACCTGCTTTCTGGGCTGAGATGGATAATCGCTGAATTTTGGACTCGGCTCCTGACAAAATGTTCCAAACACACCCCATGCACAACTCCACCGGGGAAGGTGCCAGAAACGAGTTCTGTTGGTAGTTTTTTACACTACCCCGGTAGGCAGCTGAAAGGCACCACAAAACTTGTTCTACCTGCTTTCTGGGCTGAGATGGGGAACAGCTGAATTTTGGACTCGGCTGGTGACAAAATGTTCCAAACACACCCCATGCACAGCTCCACCGGCAAAGGTGCCAGAAATGAGTTCTGTTGGTAGTTTTTACAGTACCCCGGTAGGCAGCTGAAAGGCACCACAAAACTTGTTGTACCTGCTTTCTGGGCTGAGATGGGGAACAGCTGAATTTTGGACTCGGCTCCTGACAAAATGTTCCAAACACACCCCATGCACAGCTCCACCGGCAAAGGTGCCAGAAATGAGTTCTGTTGGTAGTTTTTACAGTACCCCGGTAGGCAGCTGAAAGGCACCACAAAACTTGTTCTACCTGCTTTCTGGGCTTAGATGGGGAACAGCTGAATTTTGGACTCGGCTGGTGACAAAATGTTCCAAACACACCCCATGCACAACTCCACCGAGGAAGGTGCCAGAAACGAGTTCTGTTGGTAGTTTTTACACTACCCCGGTAGGCAGCTGAAAGGCACCACAAAAGTTTTGCTACCTGCTTTCTGGGCTGAGATGGAGAATCGCTGAATTTTGGACTCGGCTGGTGAAAAAATGTTCCAAACACACCCCATGCACACCTCCACCGGGGAAGGTGCCAGAAACGAGTTCTGTTGGTAGTTTTTACACTACCCCGGTAGGCAGCTGAAAGGCACCACAAAAGTTTTGCTACCTGCTTTCTGGGCAGAGATGGGGAACGGCTGAATTTTGGACTCGGCTTGTGAAAAAATGTTCCAAACACACCCCATGCACACCTCCACCGGGGAAGGTGCCAGAAACGAGTTCTGTTGGTAGTTTTTACACTACCCCGGTAGGCAGGAGAAAGGCACCACAAAACTTGTTCTACCTGCTTTCTGGGCTGAGATGGGGAACGGCTGAATTTTGGACTCGGCTGGTAACAAAATGTTCCAAACACACCCCATGCACAGCTCCACCGGCAAAGGTGCCAGAAACGAGTTCTGTTGGTAGTTTTTACAGTACCCCGGTAGGCAGCTGAAAGGCACCACAAAACTTGTTCTACCTGCTTTCTGGGCTGAGATGGGGAATCGCTGAATTTTGGACTCGGCTGGTGACAAAATGTTCCAAACACACCCCATGCACAACTCCACCGGGGAAGGTGCCAGAAACGAGTTTCTGTTGGTAGTTTTTACACTACCCCGGTAGGCAGCTGAAAGGCACCACAAAACTTGTTCTACCTGCTTTCTGGGCTTAGATGGGGAATAGCTGAATTTTGGACTCGGCTGCTGACAAAATGTTCCAAACACACCCCATGCACAGCTCCACCGGCAAAGGTGCCAGAAACGAGTTCTGTTGGTAGTTTTTACACTACCCCGGCAGGCAGCTGAAAGGCACCACAAAACTTGTTGTACCTGCTTTCTGGGCTGAGATGGTGAACAGCTGAATTTTGGACTCGGCTGCTGACAAAATGTTCCAAACACACCCCATGCACAGCTCCACCGGCAAAGGTGCCAGAAACGAGTTCTGTTGGTAGTTTTTACAGTACCCCAGTAGGCAGCTGAAAGGCACCACAAAACTTGTTGTACCTGCTTTCTGGGCTGAGATGAGGAACGGCTGAATTTTGGACTCGGCTGGTGACAAAATGTTCCAAACACACCCCATGCACAACTCCACCGGGGAAGGTGCCAGAAACGAGTTCTGTTGGTAGTTTTTACAGTACCCCGGTAGGCAAGAGAAAGGCACCACAAAACTTGTTCTACCTGCTTTCTGGGCTGAGATGGGGAACGGCTGAATTTTGGACTCGGCTGCTGACAAAACGTTCCAAACACACCCCATGCACAACTCCACCGGGGAAGGTGCCAGAAACGAGTTCTGTTGGTAGTTTTTACACTACCCCAGTAGGCAGCTGAAAGGCACCACAAAACTTGTTGTACCTGCTTTCTGGGCTGAGATGGGGAACAGCTGAATTTTGGACTCGGCTGGTGACAAAATGTTCCAAACACACCCCATGCACTCCTCCACCGGCAAAGGGTGCCAGAAACGAGTTCTGTTGGTAGTTTTTACAGTACCCCGGTAGGCAGCTGAAAGGCACCACAAAACTTGTTGTACCTGCTTTCTGGGCTGAGATGAGGAACGGCTGAATTTTGGACTCGGCTGGTGACAAAATGTTCCAAACACACCCCATGCACAGCTCCACCGGCAAAGGTGCCAGAAACGAGTTCTGTTGGTAGTTTTTACACTACCCCGGTAGGCAGCTGAAAGGCACCACAAAACTTGTTGTACCTGCTTTCTGGGCTGAGATGGGGAACAGCTGAATTTTGGACTCGGCTCCTGACAAAATGTTCCAAACACACCCCATGCACAGCTCCACCGGCAAAGGTGCCAGAAATGAGTTCTGTTGGTAGTTTTTACAGTACCCCGGTAGGCAGCTGAAAGGCACCACAAAACTTGTTCTACCTGCTTTCTGGGCTTAGATGGGGAATGGCTGAATTTTGGACTCGGCTGGTGACAAAATGTTCCAAACACACCCCATGCACAACTCCACCGAGGAAGGTGCCAGAAACGAGTTCTGTTGGTAGTTTTTACACTACCCCGGTAGGCAGCTGAAAGGCACCACAAAACTTGTTGTACCTGCTTTCTGGGCAGAGATGGGGAACGGCTGAATTTTGGACTCGGCTGGTGACAAAATGTTCCAAACACACCCCATGCACACCTCCACCGGGGAAGGTGCCAGAAACGAGTTCTGTTGGTAGTTTTTACACTACCCCGGTAGGCAGCTGAAAGGCACCACAAAAGTTTTGCTACATGCTTTCTGGACAGAGATGGGGAACGGCTGAATTTTGGACTCGGCTGGTGAAAAAATGTTCCAAACACACCCCATGCACACCTCCACCGGGGAAGGTGCCAGAAACGAGTTCTGTTGGTAGTTTTTACACTACCCCGGTAGGCAGGAGAAAGGCACCACAAAACTTGTTCTACCTGCTTTCTGGGCTGAGATGGGGAACGGCTGAATTTTGGACTCGGCTGGTAACAAAATGTTCCAAACACACCCCATGCACAGCTCCACCGGCAAAGGTGCCAGAAACGAGTTCTGTTGGTAGTTTTTACAGTACCCCGGTAGGCAGCTGAAAGGCACCACAAAACTTGTTCTACCTGCTTTCTGGGCTGAGATGGGGAATCGCTGAATTTTGGACTCGGCTGGTGACAAAATGTTCCAAACACACCCCATGCACAACTCCACCGGGGAAGGTGCCAGAAACGAGTTCTGTTGGTAGTTTTTACACTACCCCGGTAGGCAGCTGAAAGGCACCACAAAACTTGTTCTACCTGCTTTCTGGGCTTAGATGGGGAATAGCTGAATTTTGGACTCGGCTGCTGACAAAATGTTCCAAACACACCCCATGCACAGCTCCACCGGCAAAGGTGCCAGAAACGAGTTCTGTTGGTAGTTTTTACACTACCCCGGCAGGCAGCTGAAAGGCACCACAAAACTTGTTGTACCTGCTTTCTGGGCTGAGATGGTGAACAGCTGAATTTTGGACTCGGCTGCTGACAAAATGTTCCAAACACACCCCATGCACAGCTCCACCGGCAAAGGTGCCAGAAACGAGTTCTGTTGGTAGTTTTTACAGTACCCCAGTAGGCAGCTGAAAGGCACCACAAAACTTGTTCTACCTGCTTTCTGGCTGAGATGGGGAACGGCTGAATTTTGGACTCGGCTGGTGACAAAATGTTCCAAACACACCCCATGCACAACTCCACCGGGGAAGGTGCCAGAAACGAGTTCTGTTGGTAGTTTTTACACCTACCCCGGTTAGGCAGCTGAAAGGCACCACAAAACTTGTTCTACCTGCTTTCTGGGCAGAGATGGGGAACGGCTGAATTTTGGACTCGGCTCCTGACAAAACGTTCCAAACACACCCCATGCACAACTCCACCGGGGAAGGTGCCAGAAACGAGTTCTGTTGGTAGTTTTTACACTACCCCGGTAGGCAGCTGAAAGGCACCACAAAACTTGTTGTACCTGCTTTCTGGGCTGAGATGGGGAACGGCTGAATTTTGGACTCGGCTGGTGAAAAAATGTTCCAAACACACCCCATGCACACCTCCACCGGGGAAGGTGCCAGAAACGAGTTCTGTTGGTAGTTTTTTACACTACCCCGGTAGGCAGCTGAAAGGCACCACAAAACTTGTTCTACCTGCTTTCTGGGCAGAGATGGGGAACAGCTGAATTTTGGACTCGGCTGGTGACAAAATGTTCCAAACACACCCCATGCACAGCTCCACCGGCAAAGGTGCCAGAAACGAGTTCTGTTGGTAGTTTTTTACCGTACCCCGGTAGGCAGCTGAAAGGCACCACAAAACTTGTTCTACCTGCTTTCTGGGCTGAGATGGGGAATCGCTGAATTTTGGACTCGGCTGGTGACAAAATGTTCCAAACACACCCCATGCACAACTCCTCCGGGGAAGGTGCCAGAAACGAGTTCTGTTGGTAGTTTTTACACTACCCCGGTAGGCAAGAGAAAGGCACCACAAAACTTGTTCTACCTGCTTTCTGGGCTGAGATGGAGAATAGCTGAATTTTGGACTCGGCTGGTGACAAATTGTTCCAAACACACCCCATGCACAACTCCACCGGGGAAGGGGCCAGAAACGAGTTCTGTTCGTAGTTTTTACACTACCCCGGTAGGCAGCTGAAAGGCACCACAAAAGTTTTTCTACCTGCTTTCTGGTCTGAGATGGGGATCAGCTGAATTTTGGACTCGGCTGCTGACAAAATGTTCCAAACACACCCCATGCACAACTCCACCGGGGAAGGGGCCAGAAACGAGTTCTGTTGGTAGTTTTTACACTACCCCGGTAGGCAGCTGAAAGGCACCACAAAACTTGTTCTACCTGCTTTCTGGGCAGAGATGGGGAACGGCTGAATTTTGGACTCGGCTGGTGAAAAAATGTTCCAGACACACCCCATGCACAACTCCACCGGGGAAGGTGCCAGAAACGAGTTCTGTTGGTAGTTTTTACAGTACCCCGGTAGGCAGCTGAAAGGCACCACAAAACTTGTTGTACCTGCTTTCTGGGCTGAGATGAGGAACGGCTGAATTTTGGACTCGGCTGGTGACAAAATGTTCCAAACACACCCCATGCACAACTCCACCGGGGAAGGTGCCAGAAACGAGTTCTGTTGGTAGTTTTTACACTACCCCGGTAGGCAGCTGAAAGGCACCACAAAACTTGTTGTACCTGCTTTCTGGGCTGAGATGGGGAACGGCTGAATTTTGGACTCGGCTGGTGACAAAACGTTCCAAACACACCCCATGCACAACTCCACCGGGGAAGGTGCCAGAAACGAGTTCTGTTGGTAGTTTTTACACTACCCCGGTAGGCAGCTGAAAGGCACCACAAAACTTGTTGTACCTGCTTTCTGGGCTGAGATGGGGAACGGCTGAATTTTGGACTCGGCTGGTGAAAAAATGTTCCAAACACACCCCATGCACAGCTCCACCGGGGAAGGTGCCAGAAATGAGTTCTGTTGGTAGTTTTTACACTACCCTGGTAGGCAGCTGAAAGGCACCACAAAAGTTTTGCTACCTGCTTTCTGGGCTGAGATGGGGAACGGCTGAATTTTGGACTCGGCTCCTGACAAAATGTTCCAAACACACCCAATGCACACCTCCACCGGGGAAGGTGCCAGAAACGAGTTCTGTTGGTAGTTTTTACAGTACCCCGGTAGGCAGCTGAAAGGCACCACAAAACTTGTTCTACCTGCTTTCTGGGCTGAGATGGGGAACGGCTGAATTTTGGACTCGGCTGGTAACAAAATGTTCCAAACACACCCCATGCACAACTCCACCGGGGAAGGTGCCAGAAACGAGTTCTGTTGGTAGTTTTTACACTACCCCGGTAGGCAGCTGAAAGGCACTACAAAACTTGTTCTACCTGCTTTCTGGGCTGAGATGGAGAATAGCTGAATTTTGGACTTGGCTCCTGACAAAATGTTCCAAACACACCCCATGCACAACTCCACCGGGGAAGGTGCCAGAAACGAGTTCTGTTGGTAGTTTTTACACTACCCCGGTAGGCAGCTGAAAGGCACCACAAAAGTTTTTCTACCTGCTTTCTGGGCTGAGATGGGGATCAGCTGAATTTTGGACTCGGCTGGTGACAAAATGTTCCAAACACACCCCATGCACAACTCCACCGGGGAAGGTGCCAGAAACGAGTTCTGTTGGTAGTTTTTACAGTACCCCGGTAGGCAGCTGAAAGGCACCACAAAAGTTTTGCTACCTGCTTTCTGGGCTGAGATGGGGAATCGCTGAATTTTGGACTCGGCTTGTGAAAAAATGTTCCAAACACACCCCATGCACACCTCCACCGGCAAAGGTGCCAGAAACGAGTTCTGTTGGTAGTTTTTACAGTACCCCGGTAGGCAGCTGAAAGGCACCACAAAACTTGTTGTACCTGCTTTCTGGGCAGAGATGGAGAATCGCTGAATTTTGGACTCGGCTGGTGACAAAATGTTCCAAACACACCCCATGCACAACTCCACCGGGGAAGGTGCCAGAAACGAGTTCTGTTGGTAGTTTTTACACTACCCCGGTAGGCAGCTGAAAGGCACCACAAAACTTGTTCTACCTGCTTTCTGGGCAGAGATGGGGAACGGCTGAATTTTGGACTCGGCTGGTGAAAAAATGTTCCAAACACACCCCATGCACAACTCCTCCGGGGAAGGTGCCAGAAACGAGTTCTGTTGGTAGTTTTTACACTACCCCGGTAGGCAAGAGAAAGGCACCACAAAACTTGTTCTACCTGCTTTCTGGGCTGAGATGGAGAATAGCTGAATTTTGGACTCGGCTCCTGACAAAATGTTCCAAACACACCCCATGCACAACTCCACCGGGGAAGGGGCCAGAAACGAGTTCTGTTGGTAGTTTTTACACTACCCCAGTAGGCAGCTGAAAGGCACCACAAAACTTGTTGTACCTGCTTTCTGGGCTGAGATGGGGAACAGCTGAATTTTGGACTCGGCTGCTGACAAAATGTTCCAAACACACCCCATGCACAACTCCACCGGGGAAGGTGCCAGAAACGAGTTCTGTTGGTAGTTTTTACAGTACCCCGGTAGGCAGCTGAAAGGCACCACAAAACTTGTTGTACCTGCTTTCTGGGCTGAGATGAGGAACGGCTGAATTTTGGACTCGGCTGCTGACAAAATGTTCCAAACACACCCCATGCACAACTCCACCGGGGAAGGTGCCAGAAACGAGTTCTGTTGGTAGTTTTTACACTACCCCGGTAGGCAGCTGAAAGGCACCACAAAACTTGTTGTACCTGCTTTCTGGGCTGAGATGGGGAACAGCTGAATTTTGGACTCGGCTCCTGACAAATGTTCCAAACACACCCCATGCACAGCTCCACCGGCAAAGGTGCCAGAAATGAGTTCTGTTGGTAGTTTTTACAGTACCCCGGTAGGCAGCTGAAAGGCACCACAAAACTTGTTCTACCTGCTTTCTGGGCTGAGATGGGGAACAGCTGAATTTTGGACTCGGCTGGTGACAAAATGTTCCAAACACACCCCATGCACAACTCCACCGAGGAAGGTGCCAGAAACGAGTTCTGTTGGTAGTTTTTACACTACCCCGGTAGGCAGCTGAAAGGCACCACAAAACTTGTTGTACCTGCTTTCTGGGCAGAGATGGGGAACGGCTGAATTTTGGACTCGGCTGGTGAAAAAATGTTCCAAACACACCCCATGCACACCTCCACCGGGGAAGGTGCCAGAAACGAGTTCTGTTGGTAGTTTTTACACTACCCCGGTAGGCAGCTGAAAGGCACCACAAAAGTTTTGCTACCTGCTTTCTGGGCAGAGATGGGGAACGGCTGAATTTTGGACTCGGCTGGTGAAAAAATGTTCCAAACACACCCCATGCACACCTCCACCGGGGAAGGTGCCAGAAACGAGTTCTGTTGGTAGTTTTTACACTACCCCGGTAGGCAGGAGAAAGGCACCACAAAACTTGTTCTACCTGCTTTCTGGGCTGAGATGGGGAACGGCTGAATTTTGGACTCGGCTGGTAACAAAATGTTCCAAACACACCCCATGCACAGCTCCACCGGCAAAGGTGCCAGAAACGAGTTCTGTTGGTAGTTTTTACAGTACCCCGGTAGGCAGCTGAAAGGCACCACAAAACTTGTTCTACCTGCTTTCTGGGCTGAGATGGGGAATCGCTGAATTTTGGACTCGGCTGGTGACAAAATGTTCCAAACACACCCCATGCACAACTCCACCGGGGAAGGTGCCAGAAACGAGTTCTGTTGGTAGTTTTTACACTACCCCGGTAGGCAGCTGAAAGGCACCACAAAACTTGTTCTACCTGCTTTCTGGGCTTAGATGGGGAATAGCTGAATTTTGGACTCGGCTGCTGACAAAATGTTCCAAACACACCCCATGCACAACTCCACCGGGGAAGGGGCCAGAAACGAGTTCTGTTGGTAGTTTTTACACTACCCCGGTAGGCAGCTGAAAGGCACCACAAAAGTTTTTCTACCTGCTTTCTGGTCTGAGATGGGGATCAGCTGAATTTTGGACTCGGCTGGTGACAAAATGTTCCAAACACACCCCATGCACAACTCCACCGGGGAAGGTGCCAGAAACGAGTTCTGTTGGTAGTTTTTACACTACCCCGGTAGGCAGCTGAAAGGCACCACAAAACTTGTTCTACCTGCTTTCTGGGCTGAGATGGGGAATCGCTGAATTTTGGACTCGGCTGGTGACGAAATGTTCCAAAC
The DNA here is from genome assembly GCF_023634085.1 of Falco cherrug. Taxonomy (NCBI): domain Eukaryota; kingdom Metazoa; phylum Chordata; class Aves; order Falconiformes; family Falconidae; genus Falco; species Falco cherrug. The sequence continues at coordinate 243,097 of NW_026599322.1, forward strand.
ACACCCCATGCACAACTCCACCGGGGAAGGTGCCAGAAACGAGTTCTGTTGGTAGTTTTTACACTACCCCGGTAGGCAGCTGAAAGGCACCACAAAAGTTGTTCTACCTGCTTTCTGGGCTGAGATGGGGAACGGCTGAATTTTGGACTCGGCTGGTGACAAAACGTTCCAAACACACCCCATGCACAACTCCACCGGGGAAGGTGCCAGAAACGAGTTCTGTTGGTAGTTTTTACACTACCCCGGTAGGCAGCTGAAAGGCACCACAAAACTTGTTGTACCTGCTTTCTGGGCTGAGATGGGGAACAGCTGAATTTTGGACTCGGCTGCTGACAAAATGTTCCAAACACACCCCATGCACAGCTCCACCGGCAAAGGTGCCAGAAACGAGTTCTGTTGGTAGTTTTTACAGTACCCCCGTAGGCAGCTGAAAGGCACCACAAAACTTGTTGTACCTGCTTTCTGGGCTTAGATGGGGAACAGCTGAATTTTGGACTCGGCTGGTGAAAAAATGTTCCAAACACACCCCATGCACAGCTCCACCGGGGAAGGTGCCAGAAACGAGTTCTGTTGGTAGTTTTTACAGTACCCCGGTAGGCAAGAGAATGGCACCACAAAACTTGTTCTACCTGCTTTCTGGGCTGAGATGGAGAATCGCTGAATTTTGGACTCGGCTCCTGACAAAATGTTCCAAACACACCCCATGCACACCTCCACCGGGGAAGGTGCCAGAAACGAGTTCTGTTGGTAGTTTTTACACTACCCCGGTAGGCAAGAGAAAGGCACCACAAAACTTGTTCTACCTGCTTTCTGGGCTGAGATGGAGAATCGCTGAATTTTGGACTCGGCTGGTAACAAAATGTTCCAAACACACCCCATGCACAACTCCACCGGGGAAGGTGCCAGAAACGAGTTCTGTTGGTAGTTTTTACACTACCCCGGTAGGCAGCTGAAAGGCACCACAAAACTTGTTCTACCTGCTTTCTGGGCTGAGATGGGGAACGGCTGAATTTTGGACTCGGCTGCTGACAAAATGTTCCAAACATACCCCATGCACAACTCCTCCGGGGAAGGTGCCAGAAACGAGTTCTGTTGGTAGTTTTTACACTACCCCGGTAGGCAAGAGAAAGGCACTACAAAACTTGTTGTACCTGCTTTCTGGGCTGAGATGGAGAATAGCTGAATTTTGGACTCGGCTGGTGACAAAATGTTCCAAACACACCCCATGCACAACTCCACCGGGGAAGGGGCCAGAAACGAGTTCTGTTGGTAGTTTTTACACTACCCCGGTAGGCAGCTGAAAGGCACCACAAAAGTTGTTCTACCTGCTTTCTGGGCTGAGATGGGGATCAGCTGAATTTTGGACTCGGCTGCTGACAAAATGTTCCAAACACACCCCATGCACAGCTCCACCGGCAAAGGTGCCAGAAACGAGTTCTGTTGGTAGTTTTTACAGTACCCCGGTAGGCAGCTGAAAGGCACCACAAAACTTGTTCTACCTGCTTTCTGGGCTGAGATGAGGAACGGCTAAATTTTGGACTCGGCTGCTGACAAAATGTTCCAAACACACCCCATGCACAGCTCCACCGGGGAAGGTGCCAGAAACGAGTTCTGTTGGTAGTTTTTACACTACCCCGGTAGGCAGCTGAAAGGCACCACAAAAGTTGTTCTACCTGCTTTCTGGGCTGAGATGGGGAACGGCTGAATTTTGGACTCGGCTGGTGACAAAATGTTCCAAACACACCCCATGCACAACTCCACCGGGGAAGGTGCCAGAAACGAGTTCTGTTGGTAGTTTTTACACTACCCCGGTAGGCAGCTGAAAGGCACCACAAAACTTGTTCTACCTGCTTTCTGGACTGAGATGGAGAATAGCTGAATTTTGGACTTGGCTCCTGACAAAATGTTCCAAACACACCCCATGCACAACTCCACCGGGGAAGGGGCCAGAAACGAGTTCTTTTGGTAGTTTTTACAGTACCCCGGTAGGCAGCTGAAAGGCACCACAAAAGTTTTTCTACCTGCTTTCTGGTCTGAGATGGGGATCAGCTGAATTTTGGACTCGGCTGCTGACAAAATGTTCCAAACACACCCCATGCACAACTCCTCCGGGGAAGGTGCCAGAAACGAGTTCTGTTGGTAGTTTTTACACTACCCCGGTAGGCAGCTGAAAGGCACCACAAAACTTGTTGTACCTGCTTTCTGGGCTGAGATGGGGAACGGCTGAATTTTGGACTCGGCTGGTGACAAAATGTTCCAAACACACCCCATGCACACCTCCACCGGGGAAGGTGCCAGAAACGAGTTCTGTTGGTAGTTTTTACACTACCCCGGTAGGCAGCTGAAAGGCACCACAAAAGTTTTGCTACCTGCTTTCTGGGCTGAGATGGAGAATCGCTGAATTTTGGACTCGGCTGGTGACAAAATGTTCCAAACACACCCCATGCACAACTCCACCGGGGAAGGTGCCAGAAAGGAGTTCTGTTGGTAGTTTTTACAGTACCCCGGTAGGCAGCTGAAAGGCACCACAAAACTTGTTGTACCTGCTTTCTGGGCTGAGATGGAGAATCGCTGAATTTTGGACTCGGCTGCTGACAAAATGTTCCAAACACACCCCATGCACAACTCCACCGGGGAAGGTGCCAGAAACGAGTTCTGTTGGTAGTTTTTACAGTACCCCGGTAGGCAGCTGAAAGGCACCACAAAACTTGTTCTACCTGCTTTCTGGGCTGAGATGGGGAATCGCTGAATTTTGGACTCGGCTGGTGACAAAATGTTCCAAACACACCCCATGCACAACTCCTCCGGGGAAGGTGCCAGAAACGAGTTCTGTTGGTAGTTTTTACACTACCCCGGTAGGCAGCTGAAAGGCACTACAAAACTTGTTCTACCTGCTTTCTGGGCTGAGATGGAGAATAGCTGAATTTTGGACTCGGCTGGTGACAAAATGTTCCAAACACACCCCATGCACAACTCCACCGGGGAAGGGGCCAGAAACGAGTTCTGTTGGTAGTTTTTACAGTACCCCGGTAGGCAGCTGAAAGGCACCACAAAACTTGTTGTACCTGCTTTCTGGGCTGAGATGGAGAATCGCTGAATTTTGGACTCGGCTGGTGACAAAATGTTCCAAACACACCCCATGCACAACTCCACCGGGGAAGGTGCCAGAAACGAGTTCTTTTGGTAGTTTTTACACTACCCCGGTAGGCAGCTGAAAGGCACTACAAAACTTGTTCTACCTGCTTTCTGGGCTGAGATGGGGAATAGCTGAATTTTGGACTCGGCTGGTAACAAAATGTTCCAAAGACACCCCATGCACAGCTCCACCGGCAAAGGTGCCAGAAACGAGTTCTGTTGGTAGTTTTTACACTACCCCGGTAGGCAGCTGAAAGGCACCACAAAAGTTGTTCTACCTGCTTTCTGGGCTGAGATGGGGAACAGCTGAATTTTGGACTCGGCTGCTGACAAAATGTTCCAAACACACCCCATGCACAGCTCCAGCGGCAAAGGTGCCAGAAACGAGTTCTGTTGGTAGTTTTTACAGTACCCCGGTAGGCAGCTGAAAGGCACCACAAAACTTGTTGTACCTGCTTTCTGGGCTGAGATGAGGAACGGCTGAATTTTGGACTCGGCTGGTAACAAAATGTTCCAAACACACCCCATGCACAGCTCCACCGGGGAAGGTGCCAGAAATGAGTTCTGTTTGTAGTTTTTACACTACCCCGGTAGGCAGCTGAAAGGCACCACAAAACTTGTTCTACCTGCTTTCTGGGCTGAGATGGGGAATCGCTGAATTTTGGACTCGGCTCCTGACAAAATGTTCCAAACACACCCCATGCACAACTCCACCGGCAAAGGTGCCAGAAACGAGTTCTGTTGGTAGTTTTTACACTACCCCGGTAGGCAGCTGAAAGGCACCACAAAACTTGTTGTACCTGCTTTCTGGGCTGAGATGAGGAACGGCTGAATTTTGGACTCGGCTGCTGACAAAATGTTCCAAACACACCCCATGCACAACTCCACCGGGGAAGGTGCCAGAAACGAGATCTGTTGGTAGTTTTTACACTACCCCGGTAGGCAGCTGAAAGGCACCACAAAACTTGTTCTACCTGCTTTCTGGGCTGAGATGGGGAACAGCTGAATTTTGGACTCGGCTGGTGACAAAATGTTCCAAACACACCCCATGCACAGCTCCACCGGCAAAGGTGCCAGAAACGAGTTCTGTTGGTAGTTTTTACACTACCCCGGTAGGCAGCTGAAAGGCACCACAAAACTTGTTCTACCTGCTTTCTGGGCTGAGATGGAGAATCGCTGAATTTTGGACTCGGCTGCTGACAAAATGTTCCAAACACACCCCATGCACAACTCCTCCGGGGAAGGTGCCAGAAACGAGTTCTGTTGGTAGTTTTTACACTACCCCGGTAGGCAAGAGAAAGGCACTACAAAACTTGTTGTACCTGCTTTCTGGGCTGAGATGGGGAACGGCTGAATTTTGGACTCGGCTGCTGACAAAACGTTCCAAACACACCCCATGCACAACTCCACCGGCAAAGGTGCCAGAAACGAGTTCTGTTGGTAGTTTTTACACTACCCCGGTAGGCAGCTGAAAGGCACCACAAAATTTGTGGTACCTGCTTTCTGGTCTGAGATGGGGATCAGCTGAATTTTGGACTCGGCTGCTGACAAAATGTTCCAAACACACCCCATGCACAACTCCACCGGGGAAGGTGCCAGAAACGAGTTCTGTTGGTAGTTTTTACAGTACCCCGGTAGGCAGCTGAAAGGCACCACAAAACTTGTTGTACCTGCTTTCTGGGCAGAGATGGGGAACGGCTGAATTTTGGACTCGGCTGGTGACAAAATGTTCCAAACACACCCCATGCACAACTCCACCGGGGAAGGTGCCAGAAACGAGTTCTGTTGGTAGTTTTTACACTACCCCGGTAGGCAGCTGAAAGGCACCACAAAACTTGTTCTACCTGCTTTCTGGGCTGAGATGGATAATCGCTGAATTTTGGACTCGGCTCCTGACAAAATGTTCCAAACACACCCCATGCACAACTCCACCGGGGAAGGTGCCAGAAACGAGTTCTGTTGGTAGTTTTTACACTACCCCGGTAGGCAGCTGAAAGGCACCACAAAACTTGTTCTACCTGCTTTCTGGGCTGAGATGGGGAACAGCTGAATTTTGGACTCGGCTGGTGACAAAATGTTCCAAACACACCCCATGCACAGCTCCACCGGCAAAGGTGCCAGAAACGAGTTCTGTTGGTAGTTTTTACACTACCCCGGTAGGCAGCTGAAAGGCACCACAAAAGTTGTTCTACCTGCTTTCTGGGCTGAGATGGGGAATAGCTGAATTTTGGACTCGGCTGGTAACAAAATGTTCCAAACACACCCCATGCACAGCTCCACCGGCAAAGGTGCCAGAAACGAGTTCTGTTGGTAGTTTTTACAGTACCCCGGTAGGCAGCTGAAAGGCACCACAAAACTTGTTGTACCTGCTTTCTGGGCTGAGATGGGGAACAGCTGAATTTTGGACTCGGCTGCTGACAAAATGTTCCAAACACACCCCATGCACAGCTCCACCGGCAAAGGTGCCAGAAACGAGTTCTGTTGGTAGTTTTTACAGTACCCCGGTAGGCAGCTGAAAGGCACCACAAAACTTGTTGTACCTGCTTTCTGGGCTTAGATGGGGAACAGCTGAATTTTGGACTCGGCTGGTGAAAAAATGTTCCAAACACACCCCATGCACACCTCCACCGGGGAAGGTGCCAGAAACGAGTTCTGTTGGTAGTTTTTACACTACCCCGGTAGGCAGCTGAAAGGCACCACAAAAGTTTTGCTACCTGCTTTCTGGGCTGAGATGGGGAATCGCTGAATTTTGGACTCGGCTGGTGACAAAATGTTCCAAACACACCCCATGCACAGCTCCACCGGGGAAGGTGCCAGAAACGAGTTCTGTTGGTAGTTTTTACAGTACCCCGATAGGCAAGAGAAAGGCACCACAAAACTTGTTCTACCTGCTTTCTGGGCTGAGATGGAGAATCGCTGAATTTTGGACTCGGCTCCTGACAAAATGTTCCAAACACACCCCATGCACAACTCCACCGGGGAAGGTGCCAGAAAGGAGTTCTGTTGGTAGTTTTTACACTACCCCGGTAGGCAGCTGAAAGGCACCACAAAACTTGTTCTACCTGCTATCTGGGCTGAGATGGGGAATCGCTGAATTTTGGACTCGGCTGGTGACAAAATGTTCCAAACACACCCCATGCACAACTCCTCCGGGGAAGGTGCCAGAAACGAGTTCTGTTGGTAGTTTTTACACTACCCCGGTAGGCAAGAGAAAGGCACTTCAAAACTTGTTCTACCTGCTTTCTGGGCTGAGATGGAGAATAGCTGAATTTTGGACTCGGCTGGTGACAAAATGTTCCAAACACACCCCATGCACAACTCCACCGGCAAAGGTGCCAGAAAGGAGTTCTGTTGGTAGTTTTTACACTACCCCGGTAGGCAGCTGAAAGGCACCACAAAACTTGTTGTACCTGCTTTCTGGGCTTAGATGGGGAACGGCTGAATTTTGGACTCGGCTGGTGACAAAATGTTCCAAACACACCCCATGCACAACTCCTCCGGGGAAGGTGCCAGAAACGAGTTCTGTTGGTAGTTTTTACACTACCCCGGTAGGCAGCTGAAAGGCACTACAAAACTTGTTCTACCTGCTTTCTGGGCTGAGATGGAGAATAGCTGAATTTTGGACTCGGCTGGTGACAAAATGTTCCAAACACACCCCATGCACAACTCCACCGGGGAAGGGGCCAGAAACGAGTTCTGTTGGTAGTTTTTACAGTACCCCGGTAGGCAGCTGAAAGGCACCACAAAACTTGTTGTACCTGCTTTCTGGGCTGAGATGGAGAATCGCTGAATTTTGGACTCGGCTGCTGACAAAATGTTCCAAACACACCCCATGCACAACTCCACCGGGGAAGGTGCCAGAAACGAGTTCTTTTGGTAGTTTTTACACTACCCCGGTAGGCAGCTGAAAGGCACTACAAAACTTGTTCTACCTGCTTTCTGGGCTGAGATGGGGAATAGCTGAATTTTGGACTCGGCTGGTAACAAAATGTTCCAAAGACACCCCATGCACAGCTCCACCGGCAAAGGTGCCAGAAACGAGTTCTGTTGGTAGTTTTTACACTACCCCGGTAGGCAGCTGAAAGGCACCACAAAAGTTGTTCTACCTGCTTTCTGGGCTGAGATGGGGAACAGCTGAATTTTGGACTCGGCTGCTGACAAAATGTTCCAAACACACCCCATGCACAGCTCCACCGGCAAAGGTGCCAGAAACGAGTTCTGTTGGTAGTTTTTACAGTACCCCGGTAGGCAGCTGAAAGGCACCACAAAACTTGTTGTACCTGCTTTCTGGGCTGAGATGAGGAACGGCTGAATTTTGGACTCGGCTGGTAACAAAATGTTCCAAACACACCCCATGCACAGCTCCACCGGGGAAGGTGCCAGAAATGAGTTCTGTTTGTAGTTTTTACACTACCCCGGTAGGCAGCTGAAAGGCACCACAAAACTTGTTCTACCTGCTTTCTGGGCTGAGATGGGGAATCGCTGAATTTTGGACTCGGCTCCTGACAAAATGTTCCAAACACACCCCATGCACAACTCCACCGGCAAAGGTGCCAGAAACGAGTTCTGTTGGTAGTTTTTACACTACCCCGGTAGGCAGCTGAAAGGCACCACAAAACTTGTTGTACCTGCTTTCTGGGCTGAGATGAGGAACGGCTGAATTTTGGACTCGGCTGCTGACAAAATGTTCCAAACACACCCCATGCACAACTCCACCGGGGAAGGTGCCAGAAACGAGATCTGTTGGTAGTTTTTACACTACCCCGGTAGGCAGCTGAAAGGCACCACAAAACTTGTTCTACCTGCTTTCTGGGCTGAGATGGGGAACAGCTGAATTTTGGACTCGGCTGGTGACAAAATGTTCCAAACACACCCCATGCACAGCTCCACCGGCAAAGGTGCCAGAAACGAGTTCTGTTGGTAGTTTTTACACTACCCCGGTAGGCAGCTGAAAGGCACCACAAAACTTGTTCTACCTGCTTTCTGGGCTGAGATGGAGAATCGCTGAATTTTGGACTCGGCTGCTGACAAAATGTTCCAAACACACCCCATGCACAACTCCTCCGGGGAAGGTGCCAGAAACGAGTTCTGTTGGTAGTTTTTACACTACCCCGGTAGGCAAGAGAAAGGCACTACAAAACTTGTTGTACCTGCTTTCTGGGCTGAGATGGGGAACGGCTGAATTTTGGACTCGGCTGCTGACAAAACGTTCCAAACACACCCCATGCACAACTCCACCGGCAAAGGTGCCAGAAACGAGTTCTGTTGGTAGTTTTTACACTACCCCGGTAGGCAGCTGAAAGGCACCACAAAAGTTTTTCTACCTGCTTTCTGGTCTGAGATGGGGATCAGCTGAATTTTGGACTCGGCTGCTGACAAAATGTTCCAAACACACCCCATGCACAACTCCACCGGGGAAGGTGCCAGAAACGAGTTCTGTTGGTAGTTTTTACAGTACCCCGGTAGGCAGCTGAAAGGCACCACAAAACTTGTTGTACCTGCTTTCTGGGCAGAGATGGGGAACGGCTGAATTTTGGACTCGGCTGGTGACAAAATGTTCCAAACACACCCCATGCACAACTCCACCGGGGAAGGTGCCAGAAACGAGTTCTGTTGGTAGTTTTTACACTACCCCGGTAGGCAGCTGAAAGGCACCACAAAACTTGTTCTACCTGCTTTCTGGGCTGAGATGGATAATCGCTGAATTTTGGACTCGGCTCCTGACAAAATGTTCCAAACACACCCCATGCACAACTCCACCGGGGAAGGTGCCAGAAACGAGTTCTGTTGGTAGTTTTTACACTACCCCGGTAGGCAGCTGAAAGGCACCACAAAACTTGTTCTACCTGCTTTCTGGGCTGAGATGGGGAACAGCTGAATTTTGGACTCGGCTGGTGACAAAATGTTCCAAACACACCCCATGCACAGCTCCACCGGCAAAGGTGCCAGAAACGAGTTCTGTTGGTAGTTTTTACACTACCCCGGTAGGCAGCTGAAAGGCACCACAAAAGTTGTTCTACCTGCTTTCTGGGCTGAGATGGGGAATAGCTGAATTTTGGACTCGGCTGGTAACAAAATGTTCCAAACACACCCCATGCACAGCTCCACCGGCAAAGGTGCCAGAAACGAGTTCTGTTGGTAGTTTTTACAGTACCCCGGTAGGCAGCTGAAAGGCACCACAAAACTTGTTGTACCTGCTTTCTGGGCTGAGATGGGGAACAGCTGAATTTTGGACTCGGCTGCTGACAAAATGTTCCAAACACACCCCATGCACAGCTCCACCGGCAAAGGTGCCAGAAACGAGTTCTGTTGGTAGTTTTTACAGTACCCCGGTAGGCAGCTGAAAGGCACCACAAAACTTGTTGTACCTGCTTTCTGGGCTTAGATGGGGAACAGCTGAATTTTGGACTCGGCTGGTGAAAAAATGTTCCAAACACACCCCATGCACACCTCCACCGGGGAAGGTGCCAGAAACGAGTTCTGTTGGTAGTTTTTACACTACCCCGGTAGGCAGCTGAAAGGCACCACAAAAGTTTTGCTACCTGCTTTCTGGGCTGAGATGGGGAATCGCTGAATTTTGGACTCGGCTGGTGACAAAATGTTCCAAACACACCCCATGCACAGCTCCACCGGGGAAGGTGCCAGAAACGAGTTCTGTTGGTAGTTTTTACAGTACCCCGGTAGGCAAGAGAAAGGCACCACAAAACTTGTTCTACCTGCTTTCTGGGCTGAGATGGAGAATCGCTGAATTTTGGACTCGGCTCCTGACAAAATGTTCCAAACACACCCCATGCACAACTCCACCGGGGAAGGTGCCAGAAAGGAGTTCTGTTGGTAGTTTTTACACTACCCCGGTAGGCAGCTGAAAGGCACCACAAAACTTGTTCTACCTGCTATCTGGGCTGAGATGGGGAATCGCTGAATTTTGGACTCGGCTGGTGACAAAATGTTCCAAACACACCCCATGCACAACTCCTCCGGGGAAGGTGCCAGAAACGAGTTCTGTTGGTAGTTTTTACACTACCCCGGTAGGCAAGAGAAAGGCACTTCAAAACTTGTTCTACCTGCTTTCTGGGCTGAGATGGAGAATAGCTGAATTTTGGACTCGGCTGGTGACAAAATGTTCCAAACACACCCCATGCACAACTCCACCGGCAAAGGTGCCAGAAAGGAGTTCTGTTGGTAGTTTTTACACTACCCCGGTAGGCAGCTGAAAGGCACCACAAAACTTGTTGTACCTGCTTTCTGGGCTGAGATGAGGAACGGCTGAATTTTGGACTCGGCTGCTGACAAAATGTTCCAAACACACCCCATGCACAGCTCCACCGGCAAAGGTGCCAGAAACGAGTTCTGTTGGTAGTTTTTACACTACCCCGGTAGGCAGCTGAAAGGCACCACAAAACTTGTTCTACCTGCTTTCTGGGCTGAGATGGGGAACAGCTGAATTTTGGACTCGGCTGGTGACAAAATGTTCCAAACACACCCCATGCACAACTCCACCGAGGAAGGTGCCAGAAACGAGTTCTGTTGGTAGTTTTTACAGTACCCCGGTAGGCAGCTGAAAGGCACCACAAAACTTGTTCTACCTGCTTTCTGGGCAGAGATGGGGAACGGCTGAATTTTGGACTCGGCTGGTGACAAAATGTTCCAAACACACCCCATGCACACCTCCACCGGGGAAGGTGCCAGAAACGAGTTCTGTTGGTAGTTTTTACAGTACCCCGGTAGGCAGCTGAAAGGCACCACAAAACTTGTTGTACCTGCTTTCTGGGCTGAGATGGGGAATCGCTGAATTTTGGACTCGGCTGCTGACAAAATGTTCCAAACACACCCCATGCACAACTCCTCCGGGGAAGGTGCCAGAAACGAGTTCTGTTGGTAGTTTTTACACTACCCCGGTAGGCAGCTGAAAGGCACCACAAAACTTGTTGTACCTGCTTTCTGGGCAGAGATGGGGAACGGCTGAATTTTGGACTCGGCTGGTGACAAAATGTTCCAAACACACCCCATGCACAACTCCACCGGGGAAGGTGCCAGAAACGAGTTCTGTTGGTAGTTTTTACAGTACCCCGGTAGGCAGCTGAAAGGCACCACAAAACTTGTTCTACCTGCTTTCTGGGCTGAGATGGGGAATCGCTGAATTTTGGACTCGGCTGCTGACAAAATGTTCCAAACACACCCCATGCACAACTCCACCGGGGAAGGTGCCAGAAACGAGTTCTGTTGGTAGTTTTTACACTACCCCGGTAGGCAGCTGAAAGGCACCACAAAACTTGTTCTACCTGCTTTCTGGGCTGAGATGGAGAATAGCTGAATTTTGGACTCGGCTGGTGACAAATTGTTCCAAACACACCCCATGCACAACTCCACCGGGGAAGGGGCCAGAAACGAGTTCTGTTGGTAGTTTTTACACTACCCCGGTAGGCAGCTGAAAGGCACCACAAAAGTTTTTCTACCTGCTTTCTGGTCTGAGATGGGGATCAGCTGAATTTTGGACTCGGCTGCTGACAAAATGTTCCAAACACACCCCATGCACAACTCCACCGGGGAAGGTGCCAGAAACGAGTTCTGTTGGTAGTTTTTACAGTACCCCGGTAGGCAGCTGAAAGGCACCACAAAACTTGTTCTACCTGCTTTCTGGGCTGAGATGGGGAACGGCTGAATTTTGGACTCGGCTGGTGACAAAATGTTCCAAACACACCCCATGCACACCTCCACCGGGGAAGGTGCCAGAAACGAGTTCTGTTGGTAGTTTTTACGGTACCCCGGTAGGCAGCTGAAAGGCACCACAAAACTTGTTGTACCTGCTTTCTGGGCTGAGATGAGGAACGGCTGAATTTTGGACTCGGCTGGTGAAAAAATGTTCCAAACACACCCCATGCACACCTCCACCGGGGAAGGTGCCAGAAACGAGTTCTGTTGGTAGTTTTTACACTACCCCGGTAGGCAGCTGAAAGGCACCACAAAAGTTTTGCTACCTGCTTTCTGGGCTGAGATGGGGAATCGCTGAATTTTGGACTCGGCTTGTGAAAAAATGTTCCAAACACACCCCATGCACACCTCCACCGGGGAAGGTGCCAGAAACGAGTTCTGTTGGTAGTTTTTACAGTACCCCGGTAGGCAAGAGAAAGGCACCACAAAACTTGTTGTACCTGCTTTCTGGGCTGAGATGGAGAATCGCTGAATTTTGGACTCGGCTCCCGACAAAATGTTCCAAACACACCCCATGCACAACTCCACCGGGGAAGGTGCCAGAAAGGAGTTCTGTTGGTAGTTTTTACAGTACCCCGGTAGGCAGCTGAAAGGCACCACAAAACTTGTTCTACCTGCTTTCTGGGCTGAGATGGGGAACCGCTGAATTTTGGACTCGGCTGCTGACAAAATGTTCCAAACACACCCCATGCACAGCTCCACCGAGGAAGGTGCCAGAAACGAGTTCTGTTGGTAGTTTTTACAGTACCCCGGTAGGCAGCTGAAAGGCACCACAAAACTTGTTGTACCTGCTTTCTGGGCTGAGATGAGGAACGGCTGAATTTTGGACTCGGCTGGTGAAAAAATGTTCCAAACACACCCCATGCACACCTCCACCGGGGAAGGTGCCAGAAACGAGTTCTGTTGGTAGTTTTTACAGTACCCCGGTAGGCAGCTGAAAGGCACCACAAAACTTGTTCTACCTGCTTTCTGGGCTGAGATGGGGAATCGCTGAATTTTGGACTCGGCTGCTGACAAAATGTTCCAAACACACCCCATGCACAACTCCACCGGGGAAGGTGCCAGAAACGAGTTCTGTTGGTAGTTTTTACACTACCCCGGTAGGCAGCTGAAAGGCACCACAAAACTTGTTCTACCTGCTTTCTGGGCTGAGATGGAGAATAGCTGAATTTTGGACTCGGCTGGTGACAAATTGTTCCAAACACACCCCATGCACAACTCCACCGGGGAAGGGGCCAGAAACGAGTTCTGTTGGTAGTTTTTACACTACCCCGGTAGGCAGCTGAAAGGCACCACAAAAGTTTTTCTACCTGCTTTCTGGTCTGAGATGGGGATCAGCTGAATTTTGGACTCGGCTGCTGACAAAATGTTCCAAACACACCCCATGCACAACTCCACCGGGGAAGGTGCCAGAAACGAGTTCTGTTGGTAGTTTTTACAGTACCCCGGTAGGCAGCTGAAAGGCACCACAAAACTTGTTCTACCTGCTTTCTGGGCTGAGATGGGGAACGGCTGAATTTTGGACTCGGCTGGTGACAAAATGTTCCAAACACACCCCATGCACACCTCCACCGGGGAAGGTGCCAGAAACGAGTTCTGTTGGTAGTTTTTACGGTACCCCGGTAGGCAGCTGAAAGGCACCACAAAACTTGTTGTACCTGCTTTCTGGGCTGAGATGAGGAACGGCTGAATTTTGGACTCGGCTGGTGAAAAAATGTTCCAAACACACCCCATGCACACCTCCACCGGGGAAGGTGCCAGAAACGAGTTCTGTTGGTAGTTTTTACACTACCCCGGTAGGCAGCTGAAAGGCACCACAAAAGTTTTGCTACCTGCTTTCTGGGCTGAGATGGGGAATCGCTGAATTTTGGACTCGGCTTGTGAAAAAATGTTCCAAACACACCCCATGCACACCTCCACCGGGGAAGGTGCCAGAAACGAGTTCTGTTGGTAGTTTTTACAGTACCCCGGTAGGCAAGAGAAAGGCACCACAAAACTTGTTGTACCTGCTTTCTGGGCTGAGATGGAGAATCGCTGAATTTTGGACTCGGCTCCCGACAAAATGTTCCAAACACACCCCATGCACAACTCCACCGGGGAAGGTGCCAGAAAGGAGTTCTGTTGGTAGTTTTTACAGTACCCCGGTAGGCAGCTGAAAGGCACCACAAAACTTGTTCTACCTGCTTTCTGGGCTGAGATGGGGAACCGCTGAATTTTGGACTCGGCTGCTGACAAAATGTTCCAAACACACCCCATGCACAGCTCCACCGAGGAAGGTGCCAGAAACGAGTTCTGTTGGTAGTTTTTACAGTACCCCGGTAGGCAGCTGAAAGGCACCACAAAACTTGTTGTACCTGCTTTCTGGGCTGAGATGAGGAACGGCTGAATTTTGGACTCGGCTGGTGAAAAAATGTTCCAAACACACCCCATGCACACCTCCACCGGGGAAGGTGCCAGAAACGAGTTCTGTTGGTAGTTTTTACACTACCCCGGTAGGCAGCTGAAAGGCACCACAAAAGTTTTGCTACCTGCTTTCTGGGCTGAGATGGGGAATCGCTGAATTTTGGACTCGGCTGGTGACAAAATGTTCCAAACACACCCCATGCACACCTCCACCGGGGAAGGTGCCAGAAACGAGTTCTGTTGGTAGTTTTTACAGTACCCCGGTAGGCAGCTGAAAGGCACCACAAAACTTGTTGTACCTGCTTTCTGGGCAGAGATGGGGAACGGCTGAATTTTGGACTCGGCTCCTGACAAAATGTTCCAAACACACCCCATGCACAACTCCACCGGGGAAGGTGCCAGAAACGAGTTCTGTTGGTAGTTTTTACACTACCCCGGTAGGCAGCTGAAAGGCACCACAAAACTTGTTCTACCTGCTTTCTGGGCTGAGATGGATAATCGCTGAATTTTGGACTCGGCTCCTGACAAAATGTTCCAAACACACCCCATGCACAACTCCACCGGGGAAGGTGCCAGAAACGAGTTCTGTTGGTAGTTTTTACAGTACCCCGGTAGGCAGCTGAAAGGCACCACAAAACTTGTTCTACCTGCTTTCTGGGCTGAGATGGGGAATCGCTGAATTTTGGACTCGGCTGCTGACAAAATGTTCCAAACACACCCCATGCACAACTCCACCGGGGAAGGTGCCAGAAACGAGTTCTGTTGGTAGTTTTTACACTACCCCGGTAGGCAGCTGAAAGGCACCACAAAACTTGTTCTACCTGCTTTCTGGGCTGAGATGGAGAATAGCTGAATTTTGGACTCGGCTGGTGACAAATTGTTCCAAACACACCCCATGCACAACTCCACCGGGGAAGGGGCCAGAAACGAGTTCTGTTGGTAGTTTTTACACTACCCCGGTAGGCAGCTGAAAGGCACCACAAAAGTTTTTCTACCTGCTTTCTGGTCTGAGATGGGGATCAGCTGAATTTTGGACTCGGCTGCTGACAAAATGTTCCAAACACACCCCATGCACAACTCCACCGGGGAAGGTGCCAGAAACGAGTTCTGTTGGTAGTTTTTACAGTACCCCGGTAGGCAGCTGAAAGGCACCACAAAACTTGTTCTACCTGCTTTCTGGGCTGAGATGGGGAACGGCTGAATTTTGGACTCGGCTGGTGACAAAATGTTCCAAACACACCCCATGCACACCTCCACCGGGGAAGGTGCCAGAAACGAGTTCTGTTGGTAGTTTTTACGGTACCCCGGTAGGCAGCTGAAAGGCACCACAAAACTTGTTGTACCTGCTTTCTGGGCTGAGATGAGGAACGGCTGAATTTTGGACTCGGCTGGTGAAAAAATGTTCCAAACACACCCCATGCACACCTCCACCGGGGAAGGTGCCAGAAACGAGTTCTGTTGGTAGTTTTTACACTACCCCGGTAGGCAGCTGAAAGGCACCACAAAAGTTTTGCTACCTGCTTTCTGGGCTGAGATGGGGAATCGCTGAATTTTGGACTCGGCTTGTGAAAAAATGTTCCAAACACACCCCATGCACACCTCCACCGGGGAAGGTGCCAGAAACGAGTTCTGTTGGTAGTTTTTACAGTACCCCGGTAGGCAAGAGAAAGGCACCACAAAACTTGTTGTACCTGCTTTCTGGGCTGAGATGGAGAATCGCTGAATTTTGGACTCGGCTCCCGACAAAATGTTCCAAACACACCCCATGCACAACTCCACCGGGGAAGGTGCCAGAAAGGAGTTCTGTTGGTAGTTTTTACAGTACCCCGGTAGGCAGCTGAAAGGCACCACAAAACTTGTTCTACCTGCTTTCTGGGCTGAGATGGGGAACCGCTGAATTTTGGACTCGGCTGCTGACAAAATGTTCCAAACACACCCCATGCACAGCTCCACCGAGGAAGGTGCCAGAAACGAGTTCTGTTGGTAGTTTTTACAGTACCCCGGTAGGCAGCTGAAAGGCACCACAAAACTTGTTGTACCTGCTTTCTGGGCTGAGATGAGGAACGGCTGAATTTTGGACTCGGCTGGTGAAAAAATGTTCCAAACACACCCCATGCACACCTCCACCGGGGAAGGTGCCAGAAACGAGTTCTGTTGGTAGTTTTTACACTACCCCGGTAGGCAGCTGAAAGGCACCACAAAAGTTTTGCTACCTGCTTTCTGGGCTGAGATGGGGAATCGCTGAATTTTGGACTCGGCTGGTGACAAAATGTTCCAAACACACCCCATGCACACCTCCACCGGGGAAGGTGCCAGAAACGAGTTCTGTTGGTAGTTTTTACAGTACCCCGGTAGGCAGCTGAAAGGCACCACAAAACTTGTTGTACCTGCTTTCTGGGCAGAGATGGGGAACGGCTGAATTTTGGACTCGGCTCCTGACAAAATGTTCCAAACACACCCCATGCACAACTCCACCGGGGAAGGTGCCAGAAACGAGTTCTGTTGGTAGTTTTTACACTACCCCGGTAGGCAGCTGAAAGGCACCACAAAACTTGTTCTACCTGCTTTCTGGGCTGAGATGGATAATCGCTGAATTTTGGACTCGGCTCCTGACAAAATGTTCCAAACACACCCCATGCACAACTCCACCGGGGAAGGTGCCAGAAACGAGTTCTGTTGGTAGTTTTTACAGTACCCCGGTAGGCAGCTGAAAGGCACCACAAAACTTGTTCTACCTGCTTTCTGGGCTGAGATGGGGAACGGCTGAATTTTGGACTCGGCTGGTGACAAAATGTTCCAAACACACCCCATGCACACCTCCACCGGGGAAGGTGCCAGAAACGAGTTCTGTTGGTAGTTTTTACGGTACCCCGGTAGGCAGCTGAAAGGCACCACAAAACTTGTTGTACCTGCTTTCTGGGCTGAGATGAGGAACGGCTGAATTTTGGACTCGGCTGGTGAAAAAATGTTCCAAACACACCCCATGCACACCTCCACCGGGGAAGGTGCCAGAAACGAGTTCTGTTGGTAGTTTTTACACTACCCCGGTAGGCAGCTGAAAGGCACCACAAAAGTTTTGCTACCTGCTTTCTGGGCTGAGATGGGGAATCGCTGAATTTTGGACTCGGCTTGTGAAAAAATGTTCCAAACACACCCCATGCACACCTCCACCGGGGAAGGTGCCAGAAACGAGTTCTGTTGGTAGTTTTTACAGTACCCCGGTAGGCAAGAGAAAGGCACCACAAAACTTGTTGTACCTGCTTTCTGGGCTGAGATGGAGAATCGCTGAATTTTGGACTCGGCTCCCGACAAAATGTTCCAAACACACCCCATGCACAACTCCACCGGGGAAGGTGCCAGAAAGGAGTTCTGTTGGTAGTTTTTACAGTACCCCGGTAGGCAGCTGAAAGGCACCACAAAACTTGTTCTACCTGCTTTCTGGGCTGAGATGGGGAACCGCTGAATTTTGGACTCGGCTGCTGACAAAATGTTCCAAACACACCCCATGCACAGCTCCACCGAGGAAGGTGCCAGAAACGAGTTCTGTTGGTAGTTTTTACAGTACCCCGGTAGGCAGCTGAAAGGCACCACAAAACTTGTTGTACCTGCTTTCTGGGCTGAGATGAGGAACGGCTGAATTTTGGACTCGGCTGGTGAAAAAATGTTCCAAACACACCCCATGCACACCTCCACCGGGGAAGGTGCCAGAAACGAGTTCTGTTGGTAGTTTTTACACTACCCCGGTAGGCAGCTGAAAGGCACCACAAAAGTTTTGCTACCTGCTTTCTGGGCTGAGATGGGGAATCGCTGAATTTTGGACTCGGCTGGTGACAAAATGTTCCAAACACACCCCATGCACACCTCCACCGGGGAAGGTGCCAGAAACGAGTTCTGTTGGTAGTTTTTACAGTACCCCGGTAGGCAGCTGAAAGGCACCACAAAACTTGTTGTACCTGCTTTCTGGGCAGAGATGGGGAACGGCTGAATTTTGGACTCGGCTCCTGACAAAATGTTCCAAACACACCCCATGCACAACTCCACCGGGGAAGGTGCCAGAAACGAGTTCTGTTGGTAGTTTTTACACTACCCCGGTAGGCAGCTGAAAGGCACCACAAAACTTGTTCTACCTGCTTTCTGGGCTGAGATGGATAATCGCTGAATTTTGGACTCGGCTCCTGACAAAATGTTCCAAACACACCCCATGCACAACTCCACCGGGGAAGGTGCCAGAAACGAGTTCTGTTGGTAGTTTTTACACTACCCCGGTAGGCAGCTGAAAGGCACCACAAAACTTGTTCTACCTGCTTTCTGGGCTTAGATAGGGAACAGCTGAATTTTGGACTCGGCTCGTGACAAAATGTTCCAAACACACCCCATGCACAGCTCCACCGGCAAAGGTGCCAGAAACGAGTTCTGTTGGTAGTTTTTACACTACCCCGGTAGGCAGCTGAAAGGCACCACAAAAGTTGTTCTACCTGCTTTCTGGGCTGAGATGGGGAATAGCTGAATTTTGGACTCGGCTCCTGACAAAATGTTCCAAACACACCCCATGCACAGCTCCACCGGGGAAGGTGCCAGAAACGAGTTCTGTTCGTAGTTTTTACACTACCCCGGTAGGCAGCTGAAAGGCACCACAAAACTTGTTGTACCTGCTTTCTGGGCTCAGATGGGGAACAGCTGAATTTTGGACTCGGCTGGTGACAAAATGTTCCAAACACACCCCATGCACAGCTCCACCGGCAAAGGTGCCAGAAACGAGTTCTGTTGGTAGTTTTTACAGTACCCCGGTAGGCAGCTGAAAGGCACCACAAAACTTGTTGTACCTGCTTTCTGGGCTGAGATGGGGAACAGCTGAATTTTGGACTCGGCTGGTGACAAAATGTTCCAAACACACCCCATGCACAACTCCACCGAGGAAGGTGCCAGAAACGAGTTCTGTTGGTAGTTTTTACACTACCCCGGTAGGCAGCTGAAAGGCACCACAAAACTTGTTGTACCTGCTTTCTGGGCTGAGATGGGGAACGGCTGAATTTTGGACTCGGCTGGTGAAAAAATGTTCCAAACACACCCCATGCACAACTCCACCGGGGAAGGTGCCAGAAACGAGTTCTGTTGGTAGTTTTTACAGTACCCCGGTAGGCAGCTGAAAGGCACCACAAAAGTTTTGCTATCCTGCTTTCTGGTCTGAGATGGGGATCAGCTGAATTTTGGACTCGGCTGCTGACAAAATGTTCCAAACACACCCCATGCACACCTCCACCGGGGAAGGTGCCAGAAACGAGTTCTGTTGGTAGTTTTTACAGTACCCCGGTAGGCAAGAGAAAGGCACCACAAAACTTGTTCTACCTGCTTTCTGGGCTGAGATGGGGAATCGCTGAATTTTGGACTCGGCTGCTGACAAAATGTTCCAAACACACCCCATGCACAACTCCACCGGGGAAGGTGCCAGAAAGGAGTTCTGTTGGTAGTTTTTACAGCACCCCGGTAGGCAGCTGAAAGGCACCACAAAACTTGTTCTACCTGCTTTCTGGGCTGAGATGGAGAATCGCTGAATTTTGGACTCGGCTGGTGACAAAATGTTCCAAACACACCCCATGCACAGCTCCACCGGCAAAGGTGCCAGAAACGAGTTCTGTTGGTAGTTTTTACAGTACCCCGGTAGGCAGCTGAAAGGCACCACAAAACTTGTTCTACCTGCTTTCTGGGCTGAGATGGGGAATCGCTGAATTTTGGACTCGGCTCCTGACAAAATGTTCCAAACACACCCCATGCACAACTCCACCGGCAAAGGTGCCAGAAACGAGTTCTGTTGGTAGTTTTTACACTACCCCAGTAGGCAGCTGAAAGGCACCACAAAACTTGTTCTACCTGCTTTCTGGGCAGAGATGGGGAACGGCTGAATTTTGGACTCGGCTGGTGACAAAATGTTCCAAACACACCCCATGCACAGCTCCACCGGGGAAGGTGCCAGAAACGAGTTCTGTTGGTAGTTTTTACAGTACCCCGGTAGGCAGCTGAAAGGCACCACAAAAGTTTTGCTACCTGCTTTCTGGGCTGAGATGGGGAATCGCTGAATTTTGGACTCGGCTGCTGACAAAATGTTCCAAACACACCCCATGCACAGCCCCACCGGGGAAGGTGCCAGAAACGAGTTCTGTTGGTAGTTTTTACAGTACCCCGGTAGGCAAGAGAAAGGCACCACAAAACTTGTTCTACCTGCTTTCTGGGCTGAGATGGAGAATCGCTGAATTTTGGACTCGGCTCCTGACAAAATGTTCCAAACACACCCCATGCACAACTCCACCGGGGAAGGTGCCAGAAAGGAGTTCTGTTGGTAGTTTTTACAGTACCCCGGTAGGCAGCTGAAAGGCACCACAAAACTTGTTGTACCTGCTTTCTGGGCTGAGATGGAGAATCGCTGAATTTTGGACTCGGCTGGTGACAAAATGTTCCAAACACACCCCATGCACAACTCCACCGGGGAAGGTGCCAGAAACGAGTTCTGTTGGTAGTTTTTACACTACCCCGGTAGGCAGCTGAAAGGCACCACAAAACTTGTTCTACCTGCTTTCTGGGCTGAGATGGGGAATCGCTGAATTTTGGACTCGGCTGCTGACAAAATGTTCCAAACACACCCCATGCACAACTCCTCCGGGGAAGGTGCCAGAAACGAGTTCTGTTGGTAGTTTTTACACTACCCCGGTAGGCAGCTGAAAGGCACTACAAAACTTGCTCTACCTGCTTTCTGGGCTGAGATGGAGAATAGCTGAATTTTGGACTCGGCTGGTAACAAAATGTTCCAAACACACCCCGTGCACAACTCCACCGGGGAAGGGGCCAGAAACGAGTTCTTTTGGTAGTTTTTACACTACCCCGGTAGGCAGCTGAAAGGCACCACAAAAGTTTTTCTACCTGCTTTCTGGTCTGAGATGGGGATCAGCTGAATTTTGGACTCGGCTGCTGACAAAATGTTCCAAACACACCCCATGCACAACTCCACCGGGGAAGGTGCCAGAAACGAGTTCTGTTGGTAGTTTTTACACTACCCCGGTAGGCAGCTGAAAGGCACCACAAAACTTGTTGTACCTGCTTTCTGGGCAGAGATGGGGAACGGCTGAATTTTGGACTCGGCTGCTGACAAAATGTTCCAAACACACCCCATGCACAGCTCCACCGGCAAAGGTGCCAGAAACGAGTTCTGTTGGTAGTTTTTACACTACCCCGGTAGGCAGCTGAAAGGCACCACAAAACTTGTTGTACCTGCTTTCTGGGCTGAGATGGAGAATCGCTGAATTTTGGACTCGGCTGGTGAAAAAATGTTCCAAACACACCCCATGCACAACTCCACCGAGGAAGGTGCCAGAAACAAGTTCTGTTGGTAGTTTTTACAGTACCCCGGTAGGCAGCTGAAAGGCACCACAAAACTTGTTGTACCTGCTTTCTGGGCTGAGATGGGGAACAGCTGAATTTTGGACTCGGCTGGTGACAAAATGTTCCAAACACACCCCATGCACAACTCCACCGGGGAAGGTGCCAGAAACGAGTTCTGTTGGTAGTTTTTACACTACCCCGGTAGGCAGCTGAAAGGCACCACAAAACTTGTTCTACCTGCTTTCTGGGCTGAGATGGGGAATCGCTGAATTTTGGACTCGGCTGGTAACAAAATGTTCCAAACACACCCCATGCACAGCTCCACCGGGGAAGGTGCCAGAAACGAGTTCTCTTGGTAGTTTTTACAGTACCCCGGTAGGCAAGAGAAAGGCACCACAAAACTTGTTCTACCTGCTTTCTGGGCTGAGATGGAGAATCGCTGAATTTTGGACTCGGCTCCTGACAAAATGTTCCAAACACACCCCATGCACAACTCCACCGGGGAAGGTGCCAGAAAGGAGTTCTGTTGGTAGTTTTTACAGTACCCCGGTAGGCAGCTGAAAGGCACTACAAAACTTGTTGTACCTGCTTTCTGGGCTGAGATGGAGAATCGCTGAATTTTGGACTCGGCTGGTGACAAAATGTTCCAAACACACCCCATGCACAACTCCACCGGGGAAGGTGCCAGAAACGAGTTCTGTTGGTAGTTTTTACAGTACCCCCGGTAGGCAGCTGAAAGGCACCACAAAACTTGTTCTACCTGCTTTCTGGGCTGAGATGGGGAATCGCTGAATTTTGGACTCGGCTGCTGACAAAATGTTCCAAACACACCCCATGAACAACTCCTCCGGGGAAGGTGCCAGAAACGAGTTCTGTTGGTAGTTTTTACACTACCCCGGTAGGCAGCTGAAAGGCACTACAAACCTTGTTCTACCTGCTTTCTGGGCTGAGATGGAGAATAGCTGAATTTTGGACTCAGCTGGTGACAAAATGTTCCAAACACACCCCATGCACAACTCCACCGAGGAAGGTGCCAGAAACAAGTTCTGTTGGTAGTTTTTACAGTACCCCGGTAGGCAGCTGAAAGGCACCACAAAACTTGTTCTACCTGCTTTCTGGGCAGAGATGGGGAACAGCTGAATTTTGGACTCGGCTGGTGACAAAATGTTCCAAACACACCCCATGCACAACTCCACCGGGGAAGGTGCCAGAAACGAGTTCTGTTGGTAGTTTTTACACTACCCCGGTAGGCAGCTGAAAGGCACCACAAAAGTTGTTCTACCTGCTTTCTGGGCTGAGATGGGGAATAGCTGAATTTTGGACTCGGCTGGTAACAAAATGTTCCAAACACACCCCATGCACAGCTCCACCGGGGAAGGTGCCAGAAACGAGTTCTGTTGGTAGTTTTTACAGTACCCCGGTAGGCAAGAGAAAGGCACCACAAAACTTGTTCTACCTGCTTTCTGGGCTGAGATGGAGAATCGCTGAATTTTGGACTCGGCTCCTGACAAAATGTTCCAAACACACCCCATGCACAACTCCACCGGCAAAGGTGCCAGAAACGAGTTCTGTTGGTAGTTTTTACAGTACCCCGGTAGGCAGCTGAAAGGCACCACAAAACTTGTTGTACCTGCTTTCTGGGCTGAGATGGGGAACGGCTGAATTTTGGACTCGGCTGGTGACAAAATGTTCCAAACACACCCCATGCACAACTCCACCGGGGAAGGTGCCAGAAACGAGTTCTGTTGGTAGTTTTTACACTACCCCGGTAGGCAGCTGAAAGGCACCACAAAACTTGTTCTACCTGCTTTCTGGGCTGAGATGGGGAACGGCTGAATTTTGGACTCGGCTGGTGACAAAATGTTCCAAACACACCCCATGCACAACTCCACCGGGGAAGGTGCCAGAAACGAGTTCTGTTGGTAGTTTTAACACTACCCCCGGTAGGCAGCTGAAAGGCACCACAAAACTTGTTCTACCTGCTTTCTGGGCTGAGATGGGGAACAGCTGAATTTTGGACTCGGCTGGTGACAAAATGTTCCAAACACACCCCATGCACAGCTCCACCGGCAAAGGTGCCAGAAACGAGTTCTGTTGGTAGTTTTTACACTACCCCGGTAGGCAGCTGAAAGGCACCACAAAACTTGTTCTACCTGCTTTCTGGGCTGAGATGGGGAATCGCTGAATTTTGGACTCGGCTGCTGACAAAATGTTCCAAACACACCCCATGCACAACTCCTCCGGGGAAGGTGCCAGAAACGAGTTCTGTTGGTAGTTTTTACACTACCCCGGTAGGCAGCTGAAAGGCACTACAAAACTTGCTCTACCTGCTTTCTGGGCTGAGATGGAGAATAGCTGAATTTTGGACTCGGCTCCTGACAAAATGTTCCAAACACACCCCATGCACACCTCCACCGGGGAAGGTGCCAGAAACGAGTTCTGTTGGTAGTTTTTACAGTACCCCGGTAGGCAGCTGAAAGGCACCACAAAACTTGTTCTACCTGCTTTCTGGGCTGAGATGAGGAACGGCTGAATTTTGGACTCGGCTGGTGACAAAATGTTCCAAACACACCCCATGCACAACTCCACCGGGGAAGGTGCCAGAAACGAGTTCTGTTGGTAGTTTTTACACTACCCCGGTAGGCAGCTGAAAGGCACCACAAAACTTGTTCTACCTGCTTTCTGGGCTGAGATGGGGAACGGCTGAATTTTGGACTCGGCTGGTAACAAAATGTTCCAAACACACCCCATGCACAACTCCACCGGGGAAGGTGCCAGAAACGAGTTCTGTTGGTAGTTTTAACACTACCCCGGTAGGCAGCTGAAAGGCACCACAAAACTTGTTCTACCTGCTTTCTGGGCTGAGATGGGGAACAGCTGAATTTTGGACTCGGCTGGTGACAAAATGTTCCAAACACACCCCATGCACAGGTCCACCGGCAAAGGTGCCAGAAACGAGTTCTGTTGGTAGTTTTTACACTACCCCGGTAGGCAGCTGAAAGGCACCACAAAACTTGTTCTACCTGCTTTCTGGGCTGAGATGGGGAACAGCTGAATTTTGGACTCGGCTGGTGACAAATTGTTCCAAACACACCCCATGCACAGCTCCACCGGCAAAGGTGCCAGAAACGAGTTCTGTTGGTAGTTTTTACACTACCCCGGTAGGCAGCTGAAAGGCACCACAAAACTTGTTCTACCTGCTTTCTGGGCTGAGATGGGGAATCGCTGAATTTTGGACTCGGCTGCTGACAAAATGTTCCAAACACACCCCATGCACAACTCCTCCGGCAAAGGTGCCAGAAACGAGTTCTGTTGGTAGTTTTTACACTACCCCGGTAGGCAAGAGAAAGGCACTACAAAACTTGTTCTACCTGCTTTCTG
Organism: Falco cherrug; assembly: GCF_023634085.1. Classification (NCBI taxonomy): domain Eukaryota; kingdom Metazoa; phylum Chordata; class Aves; order Falconiformes; family Falconidae; genus Falco; species Falco cherrug. The sequence continues at coordinate 268,099 of NW_026599322.1, forward strand.
GGCTGAGATGGAGAATAGCTGAATTTTGGACTCGGCTGGTGACAAATTGTTCCAAACACACCCCATGCACAACTCCACCGGGGAAGGGGCCAGAAACGAGTTCTGTTGGTAGTTTTTACAGTACCCCCGGTAGGCAGCTGAAAGGCACCACAAAAGTTTTTCTACCTGCTTTCTGGTCTGAGATGGGGATCAGCTGAATTTTGGACTCGGCTGGTGACAAAATGTTCCAAACACACCCCATGCACAACTCCACCGGGGAAGGTGCCAGAAACGAGTTCTGTTGGTAGTTTTTACACTACCCCGGTAGGCAGCTGAAAGGCACCACAAAAGTTTTTCTACCTGCTTTCTGGTCTGAGATGGGGATCAGCTGAATTTTGGACTCGGCTGCTGACAAAATGTTCCAAACACACCCCATGCACAACTCCACCGGGGAAGGTGCCAGAAACGAGTTCTGTTGGTAGTTTTTACACTACCCCGGTAGGCAGCTGAAAGGCACCACAAAACTTGTTGTACCTGCTTTCTGGGCAGAGATGGGGAACGGCTGAATTTTGGACTCGGCTGGTGAAAAAATGTTCCAAACACACCCCATGCACAACTCCACCACGGAAGGTGCCAGAAACGAGTTCTGTTGGTAGTTTTTACACTACCCCGGTAGGCAGCTGAAAGGCACCACAAAACTTGTTGTACCTGCTTTCTGGGCTGAGATGGAGAATCGCTGAATTTTGGACTCGGCTGGTGAAAAAATGTTCCAAACACACCCCATGCACAACTCCACCGAGGAAGGTGCCAGAAACAAGTTCTGTTGGTAGTTTTTACAGTACCCCGGTAGGCAGCTGAAAGGCACCACAAAACTTGTTGTACCTGCTTTCTGGGCAGAGATGGGGAACGGCTGAATTTTGGACTCGGCTGGTAACAAAATGTTCCAAACACACCCCATGCACAACTCCACCGGGGAAGGTGCCAGAAACGAGTTCTGTTGGTAGTTTTTACACTACCCCGGTAGGCAGCTGAAAGGCACCACAAAACTTGTTCTACCTGCTTTCTGGGCTGAGATGGGGAATCGCTGAATTTTGGACTCGGCTGGTGACAAATTGTTCCAAACACACCCCATGCACAACTCCTCCGGGGAAGGTGCCAGAAACGAGTTCTGTTGGTAGTTTTTACACTACCCCGGTAGGCAGCTGAAAGGCACCACAAAAGTTTTTCTACCTGCTTTCTGGGCTGAGATGGGGATCAGCTGAATTTTGGACTCGGCTGGTGACAAAATGTTCCAAACACACCCCATGCACAACTCCACCGGGGAAGGTGCCAGAAACGAGTTCTGTTGGTAGTTTTTACACTACCCCGGTAGGCAGCTGAAAGGCACCACAAAACTTGTTCTACCTGCTTTCTGGGCTGAGATGGGGAACAGCTGAATTTTGGACTCGGCTGGTGACAAAATGTTCCAAACACACCCCATGCACAGCTCCACCGGCAAAGGTGCCAGAAACGAGTTCTGTTGGTAGTTTTTACACTACCCCGGTAGGCAGCTGAAAGGCACCACAAAACTTGTTCTACCTGCTTTCTGGGCTGAGATGGGGAATCGCTGAATTTTGGACTCGGCTGCTGACAAAATGTTCCAAACACACCCCATGCACAACTCCTCCGGGGAAGGTGCCAGAAACGAGTTCTGTTGGTAGTTTTTACACTACCCCGGTAGGCAAGAGAAAGGCACTACAAAACTTGTTCTACCTGCTTTCTGGGCTGAGATGGAGAATAGCTGAATTTTGGACTCGGCTGGTGACAAATTGTTCCAAACACACCCCATGCACAACTCCACCGGGGAAGGGGCCAGAAACGAGTTCTGTTGGTAGTTTTTACAGTACCCCGGTAGGCAGCTGAAAGGCACCACAAAAGTTTTTCTACCTGCTTTCTGGTCTGAGATGGGGATCAGCTGAATTTTGGACTCGGCTGGTGACAAAATGTTCCAAACACACCCCATGCACAACTCCACCGGGGAAGGTGCCAGAAACGAGTTCTGTTGGTAGTTTTTACACTACCCCGGTAGGCAGCTGAAAGGCACCACAAAAGTTTTTCTACCTGCTTTCTGGTCTGAGATGGGGATCAGCTGAATTTTGGACTCGGCTGCTGACAAAATGTTCCAAACACACCCCATGCACAACTCCACCGGGGAAGGTGCCAGAAACGAGTTCTGTTGGTAGTTTTTACACTACCCCGGTAGGCAGCTGAAAGGCACCACAAAACTTGTTGTACCTGCTTTCTGGGCAGAGATGGGGAACGGCTGAATTTTGGACTCGGCTGGTGAAAAAATGTTCCAAACACACCCCATGCACAGCTCCACCGGCAAAGGTGCCAGAAACGAGTTCTGTTGGTAGTTTTTACACTACCCCGGTAGGCAGCTGAAAGGCACCACAAAACTTGTTGTACCTGCTTTCTGGGCTGAGATGGAGAATCGCTGAATTTTGGACTCGGCTGGTGAAAAAATGTTCCAAACACACCCCATGCACAACTCCACCGAGGAAGGTGCCAGAAACAAGTTCTGTTGGTAGTTTTTACAGTACCCCGGTAGGCAGCTGAAAGGCACCACAAAACTTGTTGTACCTGCTTTCTGGGCAGAGATGGGGAACAGCTGAATTTTGGACTCGGCTGGTGACAAAATGTTCCAAACACACCCCATGCACAACTCCACCGGGGAAGGTGCCAGAAACGAGTTCTGTTGGTAGTTTTTACACTACCCCGGTAGGCAGCTGAAAGGCACCACAAAAGTTGTTCTACCTGCTTTCTGGGCTGAGATGGGGAATAGCTGAATTTTGGACTCGGCTGGTAACAAAATGTTCCAAACACACCCCATGCACAGCTCCACCGGGGAAGGTGCCAGAAACGAGTTCTGTTGGTAGTTTTTACAGTACCCCGGTAGGCAAGAGAAAGGCACCACAAAACTTGTTCTACCTGCTTTCTGGGCTGAGATGGAGAATCGCTGAATTTTGGACTCGGCTCCTGACAAAATGTTCCAAACACACCCCATGCACAGGTCCACCGGCAAAGGTGCCAGAAAGGAGTTCTGTTCGTAGTTTTTACAGTACCCCGGTAGGCAGCTGAAAGGCACCACAAAACTTGTTGTACCTGCTTTCTGGGCTGAGATGGAGAATCGCTGAATTTTGGACTCGGCTGGTGACAAAATGTTCCAAACACACCCCATGCACACCTCCACCGGGGAAGGTGCCAGAAACGAGTTCTGTTGGTAGTTTTTACACTACCCCGGTAGGCAGCTGAAAGGCACCACAAAACTTGTTGTACCTGCTTTCTGGGCTGAGATGGAGAATCGCTGAATTTTGGACTCGGCTGGTGACAAAATGTTCCAAACACACCCCATGCACAACTCCACCGAGGAAGGTGCCAGAAACAAGTTCTGTTGGTAGTTTTTACAGTACCCCGGTAGGCAGCTGAAAGGCACCACAAAACTTGTTGTACCTGCTTTCTGGGCAGAGATGGGGAACGGCTGAATTTTGGACTCGGCTGGTGACGAAATGTTCCAAACACACCCCATGCACAACTCCACCGGGGAAGGTGCCAGAAACGAGTTCTGTTGGTAGTTTTTACACTACCCCGGTAGGCAGCTGAAAGGCACCACAAAACTTGTTCTACCTGCTTTCTGGGCTGAGATGGGGAACAGCTGAATTTTGGACTCGGCTGGTAACAAAATGTTCCAAACACACCCCATGCACAGCTCCACCGGGGAAGGTGCCAGAAACGAGTTCTCTTGGTAGTTTTTACAGTACCCCGGTAGGCAAGAGAAAGGCACCACAAAACTTGTTCTACCTGCTTTCTGGGCTGAGATGGAGAATCGCTGAATTTTGGACTCGGCTCCTGACAAAATGTTCCAAACACACCCCATGCACAACTCCACCGGGGAAGGTGCCAGAAAGGAGTTCTGTTGGTAGTTTTTACAGTACCCCGGTAGGCAGCTGAAAGGCACTACAAAACTTGTTGTACCTGCTTTCTGGGCTGAGATGGAGAATCGCTGAATTTTGGACTCGGCTGGTGACAAAATGTTCCAAACACACCCCATGCACAACTCCACCGGGGAAGGTGCCAGAAACGAGTTCTGTTGGTAGTTTTTACAGTACCCCGGTAGGCAGCTGAAAGGCACCACAAAACTTGTTCTACCTGCTTTCTGGGCTGAGATGGGGAATCGCTGAATTTTGGACTCGGCTGCTGACAAAATGTTCCAAACACACCCCATGAACAACTCCTCCGGGGAAGGTGCCAGAAACGAGTTCTGTTGGTAGTTTTTACACTACCCCGGTAGGCAGCTGAAAGGCACTACAAACCTTGTTCTACCTGCTTTCTGGGCTGAGATGGAGAATAGCTGAATTTTGGACTCAGCTGGTGACAAAATGTTCCAAACACACCCCATGCACAACTCCACCGAGGAAGGTGCCAGAAACAAGTTCTGTTGGTAGTTTTTACAGTACCCCGGTAGGCAGCTGAAAGGCACCACAAAACTTGTTCTACCTGCTTTCTGGGCAGAGATGGGGAACAGCTGAATTTTGGACTCGGCTGGTGACAAAATGTTCCAAACACACCCCATGCACAACTCCACCGGGGAAGGTGCCAGAAACGAGTTCTGTTGGTAGTTTTTACACTACCCCGGTAGGCAGCTGAAAGGCACCACAAAAGTTGTTCTACCTGCTTTCTGGGCTGAGATGGGGAATAGCTGAATTTTGGACTCGGCTGGTGACAAAATGTTCCAAACACACCCCATGCACAGCTCCACCGGGGAAGGTGCCAGAAACGAGTTCTGTTGGTAGTTTTTACAGTACCCCGGTAGGCAAGAGAAAGGCACCACAAAACTTGTTCTACCTGCTTTCTGGGCTGAGATGGAGAATCGCTGAATTTTGGACTCGGCTCCTGACAAAATGTTCCAAACACACCCCATGCACAACTCCACCGGCAAAGGTGCCAGAAACGAGTTCTGTTGGTAGTTTTTACAGTACCCCGGTAGGCAGCTGAAAGGCACCACAAAACTTGTTATACCTGCTTTCTGGGCTGAGATGGGGAACGGCTGAATTTTGGACTCGGCTGGTGACAAAATGTTCCAAACACACCCCATGCACAACTCCACCGGGGAAGGTGCCAGAAACGAGTTCTGTTGGTAGTTTTTACACTACCCCGGTAGGCAGCTGAAAGGCACCACAAAACTTGTTCTACCTGCTTTCTGGGCTGAGATGGGGAACGGCTGAATTTTGGACTCGGCTGGTGACAAAATGTTCCAAACACACCCCATGCACAACTCCACCGGGGAAGGTGCCAGAAACGAGTTCTGTTGGTAGTTTTAACACTACCCCGGTAGGCAGCTGAAAGGCACCACAAAACTTGTTCTACCTGCTTTCTGGGCTGAGATGGGGAACAGCTGAATTTTGGACTCGGCTGGTGACAAAATGTTCCAAACACACCCCATGCACAGCTCCACCGGCAAAGGTGCCAGAAACGAGTTCTGTTGGTAGTTTTTACACTACCCCGGTAGGCAGCTGAAAGGCACCACAAAACTTGTTCTACCTGCTTTCTGGGCTGAGATGGGGAATCGCTGAATTTTGGACTCGGCTGCTGACAAAATGTTCCAAACACACCCCATGCACAACTCCTCCGGGGAAGGTGCCAGAAACGAGTTCTGTTGGTAGTTTTTACAGTACCCCGGTAGGCAAGAGAAAGGCACCACAAAACTTGTTCTACCTGCTTTCTGGGCTGAGATGGAGAATCGCTGAATTTTGGACTCGGCTCCTGACAAAATGTTCCAAACACACCCCATGCACAACTCCACCGGCAAAGGTGCCAGAAACGAGTTCTGTTGGTAGTTTTTACAGTACCCCGGTAGGCAGCTGAAAGGCACCACAAAACTTGTTCTACCTGCTTTCTGGGCTGAGATGAGGAACGGCTGAATTTTGGACTCGGCTGGTGACAAAATGTTCCAAACACACCCCATGCACAACTCCACCGGGGAAGGTGCCAGAAACGAGTTCTGTTGGTAGTTTTTACACTACCCCGGTAGGCAGCTGAAAGGCACCACAAAACTTGTTCTACCTGCTTTCTGGGCTGAGATGGGGAACGGCTGAATTTTGGACTCGGCTGGTAACAAAATGTTCCAAACACACCCCATGCACAACTCCACCGGGGAAGGTGCCAGAAACGAGTTCTGTTGGTAGTTTTAACACTACCCCGGTAGGCAGCTGAAAGGCACCACAAAACTTGTTCTACCTGCTTTCTGGGCTGAGATGGGGAACAGCTGAATTTTGGACTCGGCTGGTGACAAAATGTTCCAAACACACCCCATGCACAGGTCCACCGGCAAAGGTGCCAGAAACGAGTTCTGTTGGTAGTTTTTACACTACCCCGGTAGGCAGCTGAAAGGCACCACAAAACTTGTTCTACCTGCTTTCTGGGCTGAGATGGGGAATCGCTGAATTTTGGACTCGGCTGGTGACAAATTGTTCCAAACACACCCCATGCACAACTCCACCGGGGAAGGTGCCAGAAACGAGTTCTGTTGGTAGTTTTTACACTACCCCGGTAGGCAGCTGAAAGGCACCACAAAAGTTGTTCTACCTGCTTTCTGGGCTGAGATGGGGAATAGCTGAATTTTGGACTCGGCTGGTGACAAAATGTTCCAAACACACCCCATGCACAGCTCCACCGGGGAAGGTGCCAGAAACGAGTTCTGTTGGTAGTTTTTACAGTACCCCGGTAGGCAAGAGAAAGGCACCACAAAACTTGTTCTACCTGCTTTCTGGGCTGAGATGGAGAATCGCTGAATTTTGGACTCGGCTCCTGACAAAATGTTCCAAACACACCCCATGCACAACTCCACCGGCAAAGGTGCCAGAAACGAGTTCTGTTGGTAGTTTTTACAGTACCCCGGTAGGCAGCTGAAAGGCACCACAAAACTTGTTGTACCTGCTTTCTGGGCTGAGATGGGGAACGGCTGAATTTTGGACTCGGCTGGTGACAAAATGTTCCAAACACACCCCATGCACAACTCCACCGGGGAAGGTGCCAGAAACGAGTTCTGTTGGTAGTTTTTACACTACCCCGGTAGGCAGCTGAAAGGCACCACAAAACTTGTTCTACCTGCTTTCTGGGCTGAGATGGGGAACGGCTGAATTTTGGACTCGGCTGGTGACAAAATGTTCCAAACACACCCCATGCACAACTCCACCGGGGAAGGTGCCAGAAACGAGTTCTGTTGGTAGTTTTAACACTACCCCGGTAGGCAGCTGAAAGGCACCACAAAACTTGTTCTACCTGCTTTCTGGGCTGAGATGGGGAACAGCTGAATTTTGGACTCGGCTGGTGACAAAATGTTCCAAACACACCCCATGCACAGCTCCACCGGCAAAGGTGCCAGAAACGAGTTCTGTTGGTAGTTTTTACACTACCCCGGTAGGCAGCTGAAAGGCACCACAAAACTTGTTCTACCTGCTTTCTGGGCTGAGATGGGGAATCGCTGAATTTTGGACTCGGCTGCTGACAAAATGTTCCAAACACACCCCATGCACAACTCCTCCGGGGAAGGTGCCAGAAACGAGTTCTGTTGGTAGTTTTTACAGTACCCCGGTAGGCAAGAGAAAGGCACCACAAAACTTGTTCTACCTGCTTTCTGGGCTGAGATGGAGAATCGCTGAATTTTGGACTCGGCTCCTGACAAAATGTTCCAAACACACCCCATGCACAACTCCACCGGCAAAGGTGCCAGAAACGAGTTCTGTTGGTAGTTTTTACAGTACCCCGGTAGGCAGCTGAAAGGCACCACAAAACTTGTTCTACCTGCTTTCTGGGCTGAGATGGAGAACAGCTGAATTTTGGACTCGGCTGGTGACAAAATGTTCCAAACACACCCCATGCACAGGTCCACCGGCAAAGGTGCCAGAAACGAGTTCTGTTGGTAGTTTTTACACTACCCCGGTAGGCAGCTGAAAGGCACCACAAAACTTGTTCTACCTGCTTTCTGGGCTGAGATGGGGAATCGCTGAATTTTGGACTCGGCTGGTGACAAATTGTTCCAAACACACCCCATGCACAACTCCTCCGGGGAAGGTGCCAGAAACGAGTTCTGTTGGTAGTTTTTACACTACCCCGGTAGGCAGCTGAAAGGCACCACAAAACTTGTTCTACCTGCTTTCTGGGCTGAGATGGGGAACAGCTGAATTATGGACTCGGCTGGTGACAAAATGTTCCAAACACACCCCATGCACAACTCCACCGGGGAAGGTGCCAGAAACGAGTTCTGTTGGTAGTTTTTACACTACCCCGGTAGGCAGCTGAAAGGCACCACAAAACTTGTTCTACCTGCTTTCTGGGCTGAGATGGGGAACAGCTGAATTTTGGACTCGGCTGGTGACAAAATGTTCCAAACACACCCCATGCACAGCTCCACCGGCAAAGGTGCCAGAAACGAGTTCTGTTGGTAGTTTTTACAGTACCCCGGTAGGCAGCTGAAAGGCACCACAAAACTTGTTCTACCTGCTTTCTGGGCTGAGATGGGGAATCGCTGAATTTTGGACTCGGCTGCTGACAAAATGTTCCAAACACACCCCATGCACAACTCCTCCGGCAAAGGTGCCAGAAACGAGTTCTGTTGGTAGTTTTTACACTACCCCGGTAGGCAAGAGAAAGGCACTACAAAACTTGTTCTACCTGCTTTCTGGGCTGAGATGGAGAATAGCTGAATTTTGGACTCGGCTGGTGACAAATTGTTCCAAACACACCCCATGCACAACTCCACCGGGGAAGGGGCCAGAAACGAGTTCTGTTGGTAGTTTTTACAGTACCCCGGTAGGCAGCTGAAAGGCACCACAAAAGTTTTTCTACCTGCTTTCTGGTCTGAGATGGGGATCAGCTGAATTTTGGACTCGGCTGGTGACAAAATGTTCCAAACACACCCCATGCACAACTCCACCGGGGAAGGTGCCAGAAACGAGTTCTGTTGGTAGTTTTTACAGTACCCCGGTAGGCAGCTGAAAGGCACCACAAAACTTGTTCTACCTGCTTTCTGGGCTGAGATGGGGAATCGCTGAATTTTGGACTCGGCTGCTGACAAAATGTTCCAAACACACCCCATGCACAACTCCTCCGGGGAAGGTGCCAGAAACGAGTTCTGTTGGTAGTTTTTACACTACCCCGGTAGGCAAGAGAAAGGCACTACAAAACTTGTTCTACCTGCTTTCTGGCTGAGATAGAGAATAGCTGAATTTTGGACGCGGCTGGTGACAAATTGTTCCAAACACACCCCATGCACAACTCCACCGGGGAAGGGGCCAGAAACGAGTTCTGTTGGTAGTTTTTACACTACCCCGGTAGGCAGCTGAAAGGCACCACAAAAGTTTTTCTACCTGCTTTCTGGTCTGAGATGGGGATCAGCTGAATTTTGGACTCGGCTGCTGACAAAATGTTCCAAACACACCCCATGCACAACTCCACCGGGGAAGGTGCCAGAAACGAGTTCTGTTGGTAGTTTTTACACTACCCCGGTAGGCAGCTGAAAGGCACCACAAAACTTGTTGTACCTGCTTTCTGGGCAGAGATGGGGAACGGCTGAATTTTGGACTCGGCTCCTGACAAAATGTTCCAAACACACCCCATGCACAGCTCCACCGGCAAAGGTGCCAGAAACGAGTTCTGTTGGTAGTTTTTACACTACCCCGATAGGCAGCTGAAAGGCACCACAAAACTTGTTCTACCTGCTTTCTGGGCTGAGATGGGGAACAGCTGAATTTTGGACTCGGCTGGTGACAAAATGTTCCAAACACACCCCATGCACAGCTCCACCGGCAAAGGTGCCAGAAACGAGTTCTGTTGGTAGTTTTTACACTACCCCGGTAGGCAGCTGAAAGGCACCACAAAACTTGTTCTACCTGCTTTCTGGGCTGAGATGGGGAACGGCTGAATTTTGGACTCGGCTGGTAACAAAATGTTCCAAACACACCCCATGCACAACTCCACCGGGGAAGGTGCCAGAAACGAGTTCTGTTGGTAGTTTTAACACTACCCCGGTAGGCAGCTGAAAGGCACCACAAAACTTGTTCTACCTGCTTTCTGGGCTGAGATGGGGAACAGCTGAATTTTGGACTCGGCTCCTGACAAAATGTTCCAAACACACCCCATGCACAACTCCACCGGCAAAGGTGCCAGAAACGAGTTCTGTTGGTAGTTTTTACACTACCCCGGTAGGCAGCTGAAAGGCACCACAAAACTTGTTCTACCTGCTTTCTGGGCTGAGATGGGGAATCGCTGAATTTTGGACTCGGCTGGTGACAAATTGTTCCAAACACACCCCATGCACAACTCCTCCGGGGAAGGTGCCAGAAACGAGTTCTGTTGGTAGTTTTTACACTACCCCGGTAGGCAGCTGAAAGGCACCACAAAACTTGTTCTACCTGCTTTCTGGGCTGAGATGGGGATCAGCTGAATTTTGGACTCGGCTGGTGACAAAATGTTCCAAACACACCCCATGCACAACTCCACCGGGGAAGGTGCCAGAAACGAGTTCTGTTGGTAGTTTTTACACTACCCCGGTAGGCAGCTGAAAGGCACCACAAAACTTGTTCTACCTGCTTTCTGGGCTGAGATGGGGAACAGCTGAATTTTGGACTCGGCTGGTGACAAAATGTTCCAAACACACCCCATGCACAGCTCCACCGGCAAAGGTGCCAGAAACGAGTTCTGTTGGTAGTTTTTACACTACCCCGGTAGGCAGCTGAAAGGCACCACAAAACTTGTTCTACCTGCTTTCTGGGCTGAGATGGGGAATAGCTGAATTTTGGACTCGGCTGCTGACAAAATGTTCCAAACACACCCCATGCACAACTCCTCCGGCAAAGGTGCCAGAAACGAGTTCTGTTGGTAGTTTTTACACTACCCCGGTAGGCAAGAGAAAGGCACTACAAAACTTGTTCTACCTGCTTTCTGGGCTGAGATGGAGAATAGCTGAATTTTGGACTCGGCTGGTGACAAATTGTTCCAAACACACCCCATGCACAACTCCACCGGGGAAGGGGCCAGAAACGAGTTCTGTTGGTAGTTTTTACAGTACCCCGGTAGGCAGCTGAAAGGCACCACAAAAGTTTTTCTACCTGCTTTCTGGTCTGAGATGGGGATCAGCTGAATTTTGGACTCGGCTGGTGACAAAATGTTCCAAACACACCCCATGCACAACTCCACCGGGGAAGGTGCCAGAAACGAGTTCTGTTGGTAGTTTTTACAGTACCCCGGTAGGCAGCTGAAAGGCACCACAAAACTTGTTCTACCTGCTTTCTGGGCTGAGATGGGGAATCGCTGAATTTTGGACTCGGCTGCTGACAAAATGTTCCAAACACACCCCATGCACAACTCCTCCGGGGAAGGTGCCAGAAACGAGTTCTGTTGGTAGTTTTTACACTACCCCGGTAGGCAGCTGAAAGGCACCACAAAACTTGTTCTACCTGCTTTCTGGCTGAGATGGAGAATAGCTGAATTTTGGACTCGGCTGGTGACAAATTGTTCCAAACACACCCCATGCACAACTCCACCGGGGAAGGGGCCAGAAACGAGTTCTGTTGGTAGTTTTTACAGTACCCCGGTAGGCAGCTGAAAGGCACCACAAAAGTTTTTCTACCTGCTTTCTGGTCTGAGATGGGGATCAGCTGAATTTTGGACTCGGCTGGTGACAAAATGTTCCAAACACACCCCATGCACAACTCCACCGGGGAAGGTGCCAGAAACGAGTTCTGTTGGTAGTTTTTACAGTACCCCGGTAGGCAGCTGAAAGGCACCACAAAACTTGTTCTACCTGCTTTCTGGGCTGAGATGGGGAATCGCTGAATTTTGGACTCGGCTGCTGACAAAATGTTCCAAACACACCCCATGCACAACTCCTCCGGGGAAGGTGCCAGAAACGAGTTCTGTTGGTAGTTTTTACACTACCCCGGTAGGCAAGAGAAAGGCACTACAAAACTTGTTCTACCTGCTTTCTGGCTGAGATAGAGAATAGCTGAATTTTGGACGCGGCTGGTGACAAATTGTTCCAAACACACCCCATGCACAACTCCACCGGGGAAGGGGCCAGAAACGAGTTCTGTTGGTAGTTTTTACACTACCCCGGTAGGCAGCTGAAAGGCACCACAAAAGTTTTTCTACCTGCTTTCTGGTCTGAGATGGGGATCAGCTGAATTTTGGACTCGGCTGCTGACAAAATGTTCCAAACACACCCCATGCACAACTCCTCCGGGGAAGGTGCCAGAAACGAGTTCTGTTGGTAGTTTTTACACTACCCCGGTAGGCAGCTGAAAGGCACCACAAAACTTGTTCTACCTGCTTTCTGGGCTGAGATGGAGAATAGCTGAATTTTGGACTCGGCTGGTGACAAATTGTTCCAAACACACCCCATGCACAACTCCACCGGGGAAGGGGCCAGAAACGAGTTCTGTTGGTAGTTTTTACAGTACCCCGGTAGGCAGCTGAAAGGCACCACAAAAGTTTTTCTACCTGCTTTCTGGTCTGAGATGGGGATCAGCTGAATTTTGGACTCGGCTGGTGACAAAATGTTCCAAACACACCCCATGCACAACTCCACCGGGGAAGGTGCCAGAAACGAGTTCTGTTGGTAGTTTTTACAGTACCCCGGTAGGCAGCTGAAAGGCACCACAAAACTTGTTCTACCTGCTTTCTGGGCTGAGATGGGGAATCGCTGAATTTTGGACTCGGCTGCTGACAAAATGTTCCAAACACACCCCATGCACAACTCCTCCGGGGAAGGTGCCAGAAACGAGTTCTGTTGGTAGTTTTTACACTACCCCGGTAGGCAAGAGAAAGGCACTACAAAACTTGTTCTACCTGCTTTCTGGCTGAGATAGAGAATAGCTGAATTTTGGACGCGGCTGGTGACAAATTGTTCCAAACACACCCCATGCACAACTCCACCGGGGAAGGGGCCAGAAACGAGTTCTGTTGGTAGTTTTTACACTACCCCGGTAGGCAGCTGAAAGGCACCACAAAAGTTTTTCTACCTGCTTTCTGGTCTGAGATGGGGATCAGCTGAATTTTGGACTCGGCTGCTGACAAAATGTTCCAAACACACCCCATGCACAACTCCACCGGGGAAGGTGCCAGAAACGAGTTCTGTTGGTAGTTTTTACACTACCCCGGTAGGCAGCTGAAAGGCACCACAAAACTTGTTGTACCTGCTTTCTGGGCAGAGATGGGGAACGGCTGAATTTTGGACTCGGCTCCTGACAAAATGTTCCAAACACACCCCATGCACAGCTCCACCGGCAAAGGTGCCAGAAACGAGTTCTGTTGGTAGTTTTTACACTACCCCGATAGGCAGCTGAAAGGCACCACAAAACTTGTTCTACCTGCTTTCTGGGCTGAGATGGGGAACAGCTGAATTTTGGACTCGGCTGGTGACAAAATGTTCCAAACACACCCCATGCACAGCTCCACCGGCAAAGGTGCCAGAAACGAGTTCTGTTGGTAGTTTTTACACTACCCCGGTAGGCAGCTGAAAGGCACCACAAAACTTGTTCTACCTGCTTTCTGGGCTGAGATGGGGAACGGCTGAATTTTGGACTCGGCTGGTAACAAAATGTTCCAAACACACCCCATGCACAACTCCACCGGGGAAGGTGCCAGAAACGAGTTCTGTTGGTAGTTTTAACACTACCCCGGTAGGCAGCTGAAAGGCACCACAAAACTTGTTCTACCTGCTTTCTGGGCTGAGATGGGGAACAGCTGAATTTTGGACTCGGCTCCTGACAAAATGTTCCAAACACACCCCATGCACAACTCCACCGGCAAAGGTGCCAGAAACGAGTTCTGTTGGTAGTTTTTACACTACCCCGGTAGGCAGCTGAAAGGCACCACAAAACTTGTTCTACCTGCTTTCTGGGCTGAGATGGGGAATCGCTGAATTTTGGACTCGGCTGGTGACAAATTGTTCCAAACACACCCCATGCACAACTCCTCCGGGGAAGGTGCCAGAAACGAGTTCTGTTGGTAGTTTTTACACTACCCCGGTAGGCAGCTGAAAGGCACCACAAAACTTGTTCTACCTGCTTTCTGGGCTGAGATGGGGATCAGCTGAATTTTGGACTCGGCTGGTGACAAAATGTTCCAAACACACCCCATGCACAACTCCACCGGGGAAGGTGCCAGAAACGAGTTCTGTTGGTAGTTTTTACACTACCCCGGTAGGCAGCTGAAAGGCACCACAAAACTTGTTCTACCTGCTTTCTGGGCTGAGATGGGGAACAGCTGAATTTTGGACTCGGCTGGTGACAAAATGTTCCAAACACACCCCATGCACAGCTCCACCGGCAAAGGTGCCAGAAACGAGTTCTGTTGGTAGTTTTTACACTACCCCGGTAGGCAGCTGAAAGGCACCACAAAACTTGTTCTACCTGCTTTCTGGGCTGAGATGGGGAATAGCTGAATTTTGGACTCGGCTGCTGACAAAATGTTCCAAACACACCCCATGCACAACTCCTCCGGCAAAGGTGCCAGAAACGAGTTCTGTTGGTAGTTTTTACACTACCCCGGTAGGCAAGAGAAAGGCACTACAAAACTTGTTCTACCTGCTTTCTGGGCTGAGATGGAGAATAGCTGAATTTTGGACTCGGCTGGTGACAAATTGTTCCAAACACACCCCATGCACAACTCCACCGGGGAAGGGGCCAGAAACGAGTTCTGTTGGTAGTTTTTACAGTACCCCGGTAGGCAGCTGAAAGGCACCACAAAAGTTTTTCTACCTGCTTTCTGGTCTGAGATGGGGATCAGCTGAATTTTGGACTCGGCTGGTGACAAAATGTTCCAAACACACCCCATGCACAACTCCACCGGGGAAGGTGCCAGAAACGAGTTCTGTTGGTAGTTTTTACAGTACCCCGGTAGGCAGCTGAAAGGCACCACAAAACTTGTTCTACCTGCTTTCTGGGCTGAGATGGGGAATCGCTGAATTTTGGACTCGGCTGCTGACAAAATGTTCCAAACACACCCCATGCACAACTCCTCCGGGGAAGGTGCCAGAAACGAGTTCTGTTGGTAGTTTTTACACTACCCCGGTAGGCAGCTGAAAGGCACCACAAAACTTGTTCTACCTGCTTTCTGGCTGAGATGGAGAATAGCTGAATTTTGGACTCGGCTGGTGACAAATTGTTCCAAACACACCCCATGCACAACTCCACCGGGGAAGGGGCCAGAAACGAGTTCTGTTGGTAGTTTTTACACTACCCCGGTAGGCAGCTGAAAGGCACCACAAAAGTTTTTCTACCTGCTTTCTGGTCTGAGATGGGGATCAGCTGAATTTTGGACTCGGCTGCTGACAAAATGTTCCAAACACACCCCATGCACAACTCCACCGGGGAAGGTGCCAGAAACGAGTTCTGTTGGTAGTTTTTACAGTACCCCGGTAGGCAGCTGAAAGGCACCACAAAACTTGTTGTACCTGCTTTCTGGGCAGAGATGGGGAACGGCTGAATTTTGGACTCGGCTCCTGACAAAATGTTCCAAACACACCCCATGCACAGCTCCACCGGCAAAGGTGCCAGAAACGAGTTCTGTTGGTAGTTTTTACACTACCCCGATAGGCAGCTGAAAGGCACCACAAAACTTGTTCTACCTGCTTTCTGGGCTGAGATGGGGAACAGCTGAATTTTGGACTCGGCTGGTGACAAAATGTTCCAAACACACCCCATGCACAGCTCCACCGGCAAAGGTGCCAGAAACGAGTTCTGTTGGTAGTTTTTACACTACCCCGGTAGGCAGCTGAAAGGCACCACAAAACTTGTTCTACCTGCTTTCTGGGCTGAGATGGGGAATCGCTGAATTTTGGACTCGGCTGCTGACAAAATGTTCCAAACACACCCCATGCACAACTCCTCCGGCAAAGGTGCCAGAAACGAGTTCTGTTGGTAGTTTTTACACTACCCCGGTAGGCAAGAGAAAGGCACTACAAAACTTGTTCTACCTGCTTTCTGGGCTGAGATGGAGAATAGCTGAATTTTGGACTCGGCTGGTGACAAATTGTTCCAAACACACCCCATGCACAACTCCACCGGGGAAGGGGCCAGAAACGAGTTCTGTTGGTAGTTTTTACAGTACCCCGGTAGGCAGCTGAAAGGCACCACAAAAGTTTTTCTACCTGCTTTCTGGTCTGAGATGGGGATCAGCTGAATTTTGGACTCGGCTGGTGACAAAATGTTCCAAACACACCCCATGCACAACTCCACCGGGGAAGGTGCCAGAAACGAGTTCTGTTGGTAGTTTTTACAGTACCCCGGTAGGCAGCTGAAAGGCACCACAAAACTTGTTCTACCTGCTTTCTGGGCTGAGATGGGGAATCGCTGAATTTTGGACTCGGCTGCTGACAAAATGTTCCAAACACACCCCATGCACAACTCCTCCGGGGAAGGTGCCAGAAACGAGTTCTGTTGGTAGTTTTTACACTACCACGGTAGGCAAGAGAAAGGCACTACAAAACTTGTTCTACCTGCTTTCTGGCTGAGATGGAGAATAGCTGAATTTTGGACTCGGCTGGTGACAAATTGTTCCAAACACACCCCATGCACAACTCCACCGGGGAAGGGGCCAGAAACGAGTTCTGTTGGTAGTTTTTACACTACCCCGGTAGGCAGCTGAAAGGCACCACAAAAGTTTTTCTACCTGCTTTCTGGGCAGAGATGGGGATCAGCTGAATTTTGGACTCGGCTGCTGACAAAATGTTCCAAACACACCCCATGCACAACTCCACCGGGGAAGGTGCCAGAAACGAGTTCTGTTGGTAGTTTTTACACTACCCCGGTAGGCAGCTGAAAGGCACCACAAAACTTGTTGTACCTGCTTTCTGGGCAGAGATGGGGAACGGCTGAATTTTGGACTCGGCTCCTGACAAAATGTTCCAAACACACCCCATGCACAGCTCCACCGGCAAAGGTGCCAGAAACGAGTTCTGTTGGTAGTTTTTACAGTACCCCGGTAGGCAGCTGAAAGGCACCACAAAACTTGTTGTACCTGCTTTCTGGGCTTAGATGGGGAACAGCTGAATTTTGGACTCGGCTGCTGACAAAATGTTCCAAACACACCCCATGCACAGCTCCACCGAGGAAGGTGCCAGAAACGAGTTCTGTTGGTAGTTTTTACAGTACCCCGGTAGGCAGCTGAAAGGCACCACAAAACTTGTTGTACCTGCTTTCTGGGCTGAGATGAGGAACGGCTGAATTTTGGACTCGGCTGGTGAAAAAATGTTCCAAACACACCCCATGCACACCTCCACCGGGGAAGGTGCCAGAAACGAGTTCTGTTGGTAGTTTTTACACTACCCCGGTAGGCAGCTGAAAGGCACCACAAAAGTTTTGCTACCTGCTTTCTGGGCTGAGATGGGGAATCGCTGAATTTTGGACTCGGCTGGTGAAAAAATGTTCCAAACACACCCCATGCACACCTCCACCGGGGAAGGTGCCAGAAATGAGTTCTGTTGGTAGTTTTTACAGTACCCCGGTAGGCAAGAGAAAGGCACCACAAAACTTGTTCTACCTGCTTTCTGGGCTGAGATGGAGAATCGCTGAATTTTGGACTCGGCTGCTGACAAAATGTTCCAAACACACCCCATGCACAACTCCACCGGGGAAGGTGCCAGAAAGGAGTTCTGTTGGTAGTTTTTACAGTACCCCGGTAGGCAGCTGAAAGGCACCACAAAACTTGTTCTACCTGCTTTCTGGGCTGAGATGAGGAACGGCTGAATTTTGGACTCGGCTGCTGACAAAATGTTCCAAACACACCCCATGCACAACTCCACCGGGGAAGGGGCCAGAAACGAGTTCTGTTGGTAGTTTTTACAGTACCCCGGTAGGCAGCTGAAAGGCACCACAAAAGTTTTTCTACCTGCTTTCTGGGCTGAGATGGGGATCAGCTGAATTTTGGACTCGGCTGCTGACAAAATGTTCCAAACACACCCCATGCACAACTCCACCGGGGAAGGTGCCAGAAACGAGTTCTGTTGGTAGTTTTTACACTACCCCGGTAGGCAGCTGAAAGGCACCACAAAACTTGTTGTACCTGCTTTCTGGGCAGAGATGGGGAACGGCTGAATTTTGGACTCGGCTGGTGACAAAATGTTCCAAACACACCCCATGCACAACTCCACCGGCAAAGGTGCCAGAAACGAGTTCTGTAGGTAGTTTTTACAGTACCCCGGTAGGCAGCTGAAAGGCACCACAAAACTTGTTCTACCTGCTTTCTGGGCTTAGATGGGGAACAGCTGAATTTTGGACTCGGCTGGTGACAAAATGTTCCAAACACACCCCATGCACAGCTCCACCGAGGAAGGTGCCAGAAACGAGTTCTGTTGGTAGTTTTTACAGTACCCCGGTAGGCAGCTGAAAGGCACCACAAAACTTGTTGTACCTGCTTTCTGGGCTGAGATGAGGAACGGCTGAATTTTGGACTCGGCTGGTGAAAAAATGTTCCAAACACACCCCATGCACACCTCCACCGGGGAAGGTGCCAGAAATGAGTTCTGTTGGTAGTTTTTACACTACCCCGGTAGGCAGCTGAAAGGCACCACAAAAGTTTTGCTACCTGCTTTCTGGGCTGAGATGGGGAATCGCTGAATTTTGGACTCGGCTGGTGAAAAAATGTTCCAAACACACCCCATGCACACCTCCACCGGGGAAGGTGCCAGAAACGAGTTCTGTTGGTAGTTTTTACAGTACCCCGGTAGGCAAGAGAAAGGCACCACAAAAGTTTTGCTACCTGCTTTCTGGGCTGAGATGGAGAATAGCTGAATTTTGGACTCGGCTGGTGACAAATTGTTCCAAACACACCCCATGCACACCTCCACCGGGGAAGGTGCCAGAAACGAGTTCTGTTGGTAGTTTTTACACTACCCCGGTAGGCAGCTGAAAGGCACCACAAAAGTTTTTCTACCTGCTTTCTGGGCTGAGATGGGGAACGGCTGAATTTTGGACTCAGCTGGTGACAAAATGTTCCAAACACACCCCATGCACAACTCCACCGAGGAAGGTGCCAGAAACGAGTTCTGTTGGTAGTTTTTACACTACCCCGGTAGGCAGCTGAAAGGCACCACAAAACTTGTTGTACCTGCTTTCTGGGCTGAGATGGAGAATCGCTGAATTTTGGACTCGGCTCCTGACAAAATGTTCCAAACACACCCCATGCACAACTCCACCGGGGAAGGTGCCAGAAAGGAGTTCTGTTGGTAGTTTTTACAGTACCCCGGTAGGCAGCTGAAAGGCACCACAAAACTTGTTGTACCTGCTTTCTGGGCTGAGATGGAGAATCGCTGAATTTTGGACTCGGCTGGTGACAAAATGTTCCAAACACACCCCATGCACAACTCCACCGGGGAAGGTGCCAGAAACGAGTTCTGTTGGTAGTTTTTACAGTACCCCGGTAGGCAGCTGAAAGGCACCACAAAAGTTGTTCTACCTGCTTTCTGGGCTGAGATGGGGAATCGCTGAATTTTGGACTCGGCTGGTGAAAAAATGTTCCAAACACACCCCATGCACAGCTCCACCGGGGAAGGTGCCAGAAACGAGTTCTGTTGGTAGTTTTTACAGTACCCCGGTAGGCAAGAGAAAGGCACCACAAAACTTGTTCTACCTGCTTTCTGGGCTGAGATGGAGAATCGCTGAATTTTGGACTCGGCTGCTGACAAAATGTTCCAAACACACCCCATGCACAACTCCACCGGGGAAGGTGCCAGAAAGGAGTTCTGTTGGTAGTTTTTACAGTACCCCGGTAGGCAGCTGAAAGGCACCACAAAACTTGTTCTACCTGCTTTCTGGGCTGAGATGAGGAACGGCTGAATTTTGGACTCGGCTGCTGACAAAATGTTCCAAACACACCCCATGCACAACTCCACCGGGGAAGGGGCCAGAAACGAGTTCTGTTGGTAGTTTTTACAGTACCCCGGTAGGCAGCTGAAAGGCACCACAAAAGTTTTTCTACCTGCTTTCTGGGCTGAGATGGGGATCAGCTGAATTTTGGACTCGGCTGCTGACAAAATGTTCCAAACACACCCCATGCACAACTCCACCGGGGAAGGTGCCAGAAACGAGTTCTGTTGGTAGTTTTTACACTACCCCGGTAGGCAGCTGAAAGGCACCACAAAACTTGTTGTACCTGCTTTCTGGGCAGAGATGGGGAACGGCTGAATTTTGGACTCGGCTGGTGACAAAATGTTCCAAACACACCCCATGCACAACTCCACCGGCAAAGGTGCCAGAAACGAGTTCTGTAGGTAGTTTTTACAGTACCCCGGTAGGCAGCTGAAAGGCACCACAAAACTTGTTCTACCTGCTTTCTGGGCTTAGATGGGGAACAGCTGAATTTTGGACTCGGCTGGTGACAAAATGTTCCAAACACACCCCATGCACAGCTCCACCGAGGAAGGTGCCAGAAACGAGTTCTGTTGGTAGTTTTTACAGTACCCCGGTAGGCAGCTGAAAGGCACCACAAAACTTGTTGTACCTGCTTTCTGGGCTGAGATGAGGAACGGCTGAATTTTGGACTCGGCTGGTGAAAAAATGTTCCAAACACACCCCATGCACACCTCCACCGGGGAAGGTGCCAGAAACGAGTTCTGTTGGTAGTTTTTACACTACCCCGGTAGGCAGCTGAAAGGCACCACAAAAGTTTTGCTACCTGCTTTCTGGGCTGAGATGGGGAATCGCTGAATTTTGGACTCGGCTGGTGAAAAAATGTTCCAAACACACCCCATGCACACCTCCACCGGGGAAGGTGCCAGAAACGAGTTCTGTTGGTAGTTTTTACAGTACCCCGGTAGGCAAGAGAAAGGCACCACAAAAGTTTTGCTACCTGCTTTCTGGGCTGAGATGGAGAATAGCTGAATTTTGGACTCGGCTGGTGACAAATTGTTCCAAACACACCCCATGCACACCTCCACCGGGGAAGGTGCCAGAAACGAGTTCTGTTGGTAGTTTTTACACTACCCCGGTAGGCAGCTGAAAGGCACCACAAAAGTTTTTCTACCTGCTTTCTGGGCTGAGATGGGGAACGGCTGAATTTTGGACTCAGCTGGTGACAAAATGTTCCAAACACACCCCATGCACAACTCCACCGAGGAAGGTGCCAGAAACGAGTTCTGTTGGTAGTTTTTACACTACCCCGGTAGGCAGCTGAAAGGCACCACAAAACTTGTTGTACCTGCTTTCTGGGCTGAGATGGAGAATCGCTGAATTTTGGACTCGGCTCCTGACAAAATGTTCCAAACACACCCCATGCACAACTCCACCGGGGAAGGTGCCAGAAAGGAGTTCTGTTGGTAGTTTTTACAGTACCCCGGTAGGCAGCTGAAAGGCACCACAAAACTTGTTGTACCTGCTTTCTGGGCTGAGATGGAGAATCGCTGAATTTTGGACTCGGCTGGTGACAAAATGTTCCAAACACACCCCATGCACAACTCCACCGGGGAAGGTGCCAGAAACGAGTTCTGTTGGTAGTTTTTACAGTACCCCGGTAGGCAGCTGAAAGGCACCACAAAAGTTGTTCTACCTGCTTTCTGGGCTGAGATGGGGAATCGCTGAATTTTGGACTCGGCTGGTGAAAAAATGTTCCAAACACACCCCATGCACAGCTCCACCGGGGAAGGTGCCAGAAACGAGTTCTGTTGGTAGTTTTTACAGTACCCCGGTAGGCAAGAGAAAGGCACCACAAAACTTGTTCTACCTGCTTTCTGGGCTGAGATGGAGAATCGCTGAATTTTGGACTCGGCTCCTGACAAAATGTTCCAAACACACCCCATGCACAACTCCACCGGCAAAGGTGCCAGAAACGAGTTCTGTTGGTAGTTTTTACACTACCCCGGTAGGCAGCTGAAAGGCACCACAAAAGTTGTTCTACCTGCTTTCTGGGCTGAGATGAGGAACGGCTGAATTTTGGACTCGGCTGGTGACAAAACGTTCCAAACACACCCCATGCACAACTCCACCGGGGAAGGTGCCAGAAACGAGTTCTGTTGGTAGTTTTTACACTACCCCGGTAGGCAGCTGAAAGGCACCACAAAACTTGTTCTACCTGCTTTCTGGGCTGAGATGGGGAACGGCTGAATTTTGGACTCGGCTGGTGACAAAATGTTCCAAACACACCCCATGCACAACTCCACCGGGGAAGGTGCCAGAAACGAGTTCTGTTGGTAGTTTTAACACTACCCCGGTAGGCAGCTGAAAGGCACCACAAAACTTGTTCTACCTGCTTTCTGGGCTGAGATGGGGAACAGCTGAATTATGGACTCGGCTGGTGACAAAATGTTCCAAACACACCCCATGCACAACTCCACCGGGAAAGGTGCCAGAAACGAGTTCTGTTGGTAGTTTTTACACTACCCCGGTAGGCAGCTGAAAGGCACCACAAAACTTGTTCTACCTGCTTTCTGGGCTGAGATGGGGAACGGCTGAATTTTGGACTCGGCTGGTGACAAAATGTTCCAAACACACCCCATGCACAACTCCACCGGCAAAGGTGCCAGAAACGAGTTCTGTTGGTAGTTTTTACACTACCCCGGTAGGCAAGAGAAAGGCACTACAAAACTTGTTCTACCTGCTTTCTGGGCTGAGATGGAGAATAGCTGAATTTTGGACTCGGCTGGTGACAAAATGTTCCAAACACACCCCATGCACAACTCCACCGGGGAAGGTGCCAGAAACGAGTTCTGTTGGTAGTTTTTACACTACCCCGGTAGGCAGCTGAAAGGCACCACAAAACTTGTTCTACCTGCTTTCTGGGCTGAGATGGGGAACAGCTGAATTTTGGACTCGGCTGGTGACAAAATGTTCCAAACACACCCCATGCACAGCTCCACCGGCAAAGGTGCCAGAAACGAGTTCTGTTGGTAGTTTTTACACTACCCCGGTAGGCAGCTGAAAGGCACCACAAAACTTGTTCTACCTGCTTTCTGGGCTGAGATGGGGAATCCCTGAATTTTGGACTCGGCTGCTGACAAAATGTTCCAAACACACCCCATGCACAACTCCTCCGGGGAAGGTGCCAGAAACGAGTTCTGTTGGTAGTTTTTACAGTACCCCGGTAGGCAGCTGAAAGGCACCACAAAACTTGTTCTACCTGCTTTCTGGGCAGAGATGGAGAATAGCTGAATTTTGGACTCGGCTGGTGACAAATTGTTCCAAACACACCCCATGCACAACTCCACCGGCAAAGGTGCCAGAAACGAGTTCTGTTGGTAGTTTTTACAGTACCCCGGTAGGCAGCTGAAAGGCACCACAAAACTTGTTGTACCTGCTTTCTGGGCAGAGATGGGGAACAGCTGAATTTTGGACTCGGCTGGTGACAAAATGTTCCAAACACACCCCATGCACAGCTCCACCGGCAAAGGTGCCAGAAACGAGTTCTGTTGGTAGTTTTTACACTACCCCGGTAGGCAGCTGAAAGGCACCACAAAACTTGTTCTACCTGCTTTCTGGGCTGAGATGGGGAATCCCTGAATTTTGGACTCGGCTGCTGACAAAATGTTCCAAACACACCCCATGCACAACTCCTCCGGGGAAGGTGCCAGAAACGAGTTCTGTTGGTAGTTTTTACAGTACCCCGGTAGGCAAGAGAAAGGCACTACAAAACTTGTTGTACCTGCTTTCTGGGCTGAGATGGAGAATAGCTGAATTTTGGACTCGGCTGGTGACAAATTGTTCCAAACACACCCCATGCACAACTCCACCGGGGAAGGGGACAGAAACGAGTTCTGTTCGTAGTTTTTACACTACCCCGGTAGGCAGCTGAAAGGCACCACAAAAGTTTTTCTACCTGCTTTCTGGTCTGAGATGGGGATCAGCTGAATTTTGGACTCGGCTGCTGACAAAATGTTCCAAACACACCCCATGCACAACTCCACCGGGGAAGGTGCCAGAAACGAGTTCTGTTGGTAGTTTTTACAGTACCCCGGTAGGCAGCTGAAAGGCACCACAAAACTTGTTGTACCTGCTTTCTGGGCTGAGATGGAGAACCGCTGAATTTTGGACTCGGCTGGTGAAAAAATGTTCCAAACACACCCCATGCACACCTCCACCGGGGAAGGTGCCAGAAACGAGTTCTGTTGGTAGTTTTTACACTACCCCGGTAGGCAGTTGAAAGGCACCACAAAAGTTTTGCTACCTGCTTTCTGGGCTGAGATGGGGAATCGCTGAATTTTGGACTCGGCTGGTGAAAAAATGTTCCAAACACACCCCATGCACACCTCCACCGGGGAAGGTGCCAGAAACGAGTTCTGTTGGTAGTTTTTACAGTACCCCGGTAGGGAAGAGAAAGGCACCACAAAACTTGTTGTACCTGCTTTCTGGGCAGAGATGGAGAATCGCTGAATTTTGGACTCGGCTCCTGACAAAATGTTCCAAACACACCCCATGCACAGCTCCACCGGCAAAGGTGCCAGAAATGAGTTCTGTTGGTAGTTTTTACACTACCCCGGTAGGCAGCTGAAAGGCACCACAAAAGTTTTGCTACCTGCTTTCTGGGCTGAGATGGGGAATCGCTGAATTTTGGACTCGGCTGGTGAAAAAATGTTCCAAACACACCCCATGCACACCTCCACCGGGGAAGGTGCCAGAAACGAGTTCTGTTGGTAGTTTTTACACTACCCCGGTAGGCAGCTGAAAGGCACCACAAAAGTTTTTCTACCTGCTTTCTGGGCTGAGATGGAGAATAGCTGAATTTTGGACTCAGCTGGTGACAAAATGTTCCAAACACACCCCATGCAGAACTCCACCGAGGAAGGTGCCAGAAACGAGTTCTGTTGGTAGTTTTTACACTACCCCGGTAGGCAGCTGAAAGGCACCACAAAACTTGTTGTACCTGCTTTCTGGGCAGAGATGGGGAACAGCTGAATTTTGGACTCGGCTGGTGACAAAATGTTCCAAACACACCCCATGCACAACTCCACCGGGGAAGGTGCCAGAAACGAGTTCTGTTGGTAGTTTTTACACTACCCCGGTAGGCAGCTGAAAGGCACCACAAAAGTTGTTCTACCTGCTTTCTGGGCTGAGATGGGGAATAGCTGAATTTTGGACTCGGCTGGTAACAAAATGTTCCAAACACACCCCATGCACAGCTCCACCGGGGAAGGTGCCAGAAACGAGTTCTGTTGGTAGTTTTTACAGTACCCCGGTAGGCAGCTGAAAGGCACCACAAAACTTGTTCTACCTGCTTTCTGGGCTGAGATGGAGAATCGCTGAATTTTGGACTCGGCTCCTGACAAAATGTTCCAAACACACCCCATGCACAATTCCACCGGGGAAGGTGCCAGAAACGAGTTCTGTTGGTAGTTTTTACAGTACCCCGGTAGGCAGCTGAAAGGCACCACAAAACTTGTTGTACCTGCTTTCTGGGCTGAGATGAGGAACGGCTGAATTTTGGACTCGGCTGGTGACAAAATGTTCCAAACACACCCCATGCACAACTCCACCGGGGAAGGTGCCAGAAACGAGTTCTGTTGGTAGTTTTTACACTACCCCGGTAGGCAGCTGAAAGGCACCACAAAACTTGTTCTACCTGCTTTCTGGGCTGAGATGGGGAACGGCTGAATTTTGGACTCGGCTGGTGACAAAATGTTCCAAACACACCCCATGCACAACTCCACCGGGGAAGGTGCCAGAAACGAGTTCTGTTGGTAGTTTTTACACTACCCCGGTAGGCAGCTGAAAGGCACCACAAAACTTGTTCTACCTGCTTTCTGGGCTGAGATGGGGAACAGCTGAATTTTGGACTCGGCTCCTGACAAAATGTTCCAAACACACCCCATGCACAGCTCCACCGGCAAAGGTGCCAGAAACGAGTTCTGTTGGTAGTTTTACACTACCCCGGTAGGCAGCTGAAAGGCACCACAAAACTTGTTCTACCTGCTTTCTGGGCTGAGATGGGGAATCGCTGAATTTTGGACTCGGCTGCTGACAAAATGTTCCAAACACACCCCATGCACAACTCCACCGGCAAAGGTGCCAGAAACGAGTTCTGTTGGTAGTTTTTACAGTACCCCGGTAGGCAGCTGAAAGGCACCACAAAACTTGTTGTACCTGCTTTCTGGGCTTAGATGAGGAACGGCTGAATTTTGGACTCGGCTGCTGACAAAATGTTCCAAACACACCCCATGCACAACTCCACCGGGGAAGGTGCCAGAAACGAGTTCTGTTGGTAGTTTTTACACTACCCCGGTAGGCAGCTGAAAGGCACCACAAAAGTTTTTCTACCTGCTTTCTGGTCTGAGATGGGGATCAGCTGAATTTTGGACTCGGCTGGTGACAAAATGTTCCAAACACACCCCATGCACAACTCCACCGGGGAAGGTGCCAGAAACGAGTTCTGTTGGTAGTTTTTACACTACCCCGGTAGGCAGCTGAAAGGCACCACAAAACTTGTTGTACCTGCTTTCTGGGCAGAGATGGGGAACGGCTGAATTTTGGACTCGGCTGGTGACAAAATGTTCCAAACACACCCCATGCACAGCTCCACCGGCAAAGGTGCCAGAAACGAGTTCTGTTGGTAGTTTTTACACTACCCCGGTAGGCAGCTGAAAGGCACCACAAAACTTGTTCTACCTGCTTTCTGGGCTGAGATGGGGAATCCCTGAATTTTGGACTCGGCTGCTGACAAAATGTTCCAAACACACCCCATGCACAACTCCTCCGGGGAAGGTGCCAGAAACGAGTTCTGTTGGTAGTTTTTACAGTACCCCGGTAGGCAAGAGAAAGGCACTACAAAACTTGTTGTACCTGCTTTCTGGGCTGAGATGGAGAATAGCTGAATTTTGGACTCGGCTGGTGACAAATTGTTCCAAACACACCCCATGCACAACTCCACCGGGGAAGGGGCCAGAAACGAGTTCTGTTCGTAGTTTTTACACTACCCCGGTAGGCAGCTGAAAGGCACCACAAAAGTTTTTCTACCTGCTTTCTGGTCTGAGATGGGGATCAGCTGAATTTTGGACTCGGCTGGTGAAAAAATGTTCCGAACACACCCCATGCACAACTCCACCGGGGAAGGGGCCAGAAACGAGTTCTGTTGGTAGTTTTTACAGTACCCCGGTAGGCAGCTGAAAGGCACCACAAAACTTGTTGTACCTGCTTTCTGGGCAGAGATGGGGAACGGCTGAATTTTGGACTCGGCTGGTGACAAAATGTTCCAAACACACCCCATGCACAACTCCACCGGCAAAGGTGCCAGAAACGAGTTCTGTTGGTAGTTTTTACACTACCCCGGTAGGCAGCTGAAAGGCACCACAAAACTTGTTCTACCTGCTTTCTGGGCTGAGATGGGGAATCGCTGAATTTTGGACTCGGCTGCTGACAAAATGTTCCAAACACACCCCATGCACAACTCCTCCGGGGAAGGTGCCAGAAACGAGTTCTGTTGGTAGTTTTTACACTACCCCGGTAGGCAAGAGAAAGGCACTACAAAACTTGTTCTACCTGCTTTCTGGGCTGAGATGGGGAATCCCTGAATTTTGGACTCGGCTGGTGACAAATTGTTCCAAACACACCCCATGCACAACTCCACCGGGGAAGGGGCCAGAAACGAGTTCTGTTGGTAGTTTTTACACTACCCCGGTAGGCAGCTGAAAGGCACCACAAAAGGTTTTCTACCTGCTTTCTGGTCTGAGATGGGGATCAGCTGAATTTTGGACTCGGCTGCTGACAAAATGTTCCAAACACACCCCATGCACAACTCCACCGGGGAAGGTGCCAGAAACGAGTTCTGTTGGTAGTTTTTACACTACCCCGGTAGGCAGCTGAAAGGCACCACAAAACTTGTTGTACCTGCTTTCTGGGCAGAGATGGGGAACGGCTGAATTTTGGACTCGGCTGCTGACAAAATGTTCCAAACACACCCCATGCACAGCTCCACCGGCAAAGGTGCCAGAAACGAGTTCTGTTGGTAGTTTTTACAGTACCCCGGTAGGCAGCTGAAAGGCACCACAAAACTTGTTGTACCTGCTTTCTGGGCTTAGATGGGGAACAGCTGAATTTTGGACTCGGCTGGTGACAAAATGTTCCAAACACACCCCATGCACAGCTCCACCGGGGAAGGTGCCAGAAACGAGTTCTGTTGGTAGTTTTTACAGTACCCCGGTAGGCAGCTGAAAGGCACCACAAAACTTGTTGTACCTGCTTTCTGGGCTGAGATGGAGAACCGCTGAATTTTGGACTCGGCTGGTGACAAAATGTTCCAAACACACCCCATGCACACCTCCACCGGGGAAGGTGCCAGAAACGAGTTCTGTTGGTAGTTTTTACACTACCCCGGTAGGCAGCTGAAAGGCACCACAAAAGTTGTTCTACCTGCTTTCTGGGCTGAGATGGGGAATCGCTGAATTTTGGACTCGGCTGGTGAAAAAATGTTCCAAACACACCCCATGCACACCTCCACCGGGGAAGGTGCCAGAAATGAGTTCTGTTGGTAGTTTTTACAGTACCCCGGTAGGCAGCTGAAAGGCACCACAAAACTTGTTGTACCTGCTTTCTGGGCTGAGATGGAGAATCGCTGAATTTTGGACTCGGCTCCTGACAAAATGTTCCAAACACACCCCATGCACAGCTCCACCGGCAAAGGTGCCAGAAATGAGTTCTGTTGGTAGTTTTTACAGTACCCCGGTAGGCAGCTGAAAGGCACCACAAAACTTGTTGTACCTGCTTTCTGGGCTGAGATGAGGAACGGCTGAATTTTGGACTCGGCTGGTGAAAAAATGTTCCAAACACACCCCATGCACAACTCCACCGGGGAAGGTGCCAGAAACGAGTTCTGTTTGTAGTTTTTACAGCACCCCGGTAGGCAAGAGAAAGGCACCACAAAAGTTGTTCTACCTGCTTTCTGGGCAGAGATGGGGAACAGCTGAATTTTGGACTCGGCTGCTGACAAAATGTTCCAAACACACCCCATGCACAACTCCTCCGGGGAAGGTGCCAGAAACGAGTTCTGTTGGTAGTTTTTACACTACCCCGGTAGGCAGCTGAAAGGCACTACAAAACTTGTTCTACCTGCTTTCTGGGCTGAGATGGAGAATAGCTGAATTTTGGACTCAGCTGGTGACAAAATGTTCCAAACACACCCCATGCACAACTCCACCGAGGAAGGTGCCAGAAACGAGTTCTGTTGGTAGTTTTTACACTACCCCGGTAGGCAGCTGAAAGGCACCACAAAACTTGTTGTACCTGCTTTCTGGGCAGAGATGGGGAACAGCTGAATTTTGGACTCGGCTGGTGACAAAATGTTCCAAACACACCCCATGCACAACTCCACCGGGGAAGGTGCCAGAAACGAGTTCTGTTGGTAGTTTTTACACTACCCCGGTAGGCAGCTGAAAGGCACCACAAAAGTTGTTCTACCTGCTTTCTGGGCTGAGATGGGGGATAGCTGAATTTTGGACTCGGCTGGTAACAAAATGTTCCAAACACACCCCATGCACAGCTCCACCGGGGAAGGTGCCAGAAACGAGTTCTGTTGGTAGTTTTTACACTACCCCAGTAGGCAGCTGAAAGGCACCACAAAACTTGTTCTACCTGCTTTCTGGGCTGAGATGGAGAATCGCTGAATTTTGGACTCGGCTCCTGACAAAATGTTCCAAACACACCCCATGCACAATTCCACCGGGGAAGGTGCCAGAAACGAGTTCTGTTGGTAGTTTTTACAGTACCCCGGTAGGCAGCTGAAAGGCACCACAAAACTTGTTGTACCTGCTTTCTGGGCTGAGATGAGGAACGGCTGAATTTTGGACTCGGCTGGTGACAAAATGTTCCAAACACACCCCATGCACAACTCCACCGGGGAAGGTGCCAGAAACGAGTTCTGTTGGTAGTTTTTACACTACCCCGGTAGGCAGCTGAAAGGCACCACAAAACTTGTTCTACCTGCTTTCTGGGCTGAGATGGGGAACAGCTGAATTTTGGACTCGGCTGGTGACAAAATGTTCCAAACACACCCCATGCACAACTCCACCGGGGAAGGTGCCAGAAACGAGTTCTGTTGGTAGTTTTTACACTACCCCGGTAGGCAGCTGAAAGGCACCACAAAACTTGTTCTACCTGCTTTCTGGGCTGAGATGGGGAACAGCTGAATTTTGGACTCGGCTGGTGACAAAATGTTCCAAACACACCCCATGCACAGCTCCACCGGCAAAGGTGCCAGAAACGAGTTCTGTTGGTAGTTTTTACAGTACCCCGGTAGGCAAGAGAAAGGCACCACAAAACTTGTTGTACCTGCTTTCTGGGCAGAGATGGAGAATCGCTGAATTTTGGACTCGGCTCCTGACAAAATGTTCCAAACACACCCCATGCACAGCTCCACCGGCAAAGGTGCCAGAAATGAGTTCTGTTGGTAGTTTTTACACTACCACCGGTAGGCAGCTGAAAGGCACCACAAAAGTTTTGCTACCTGCTTTCTGGGCTGAGATGGGGAATCGCTGAATTTTGGACTCGGCTGGTGAAAAAATGTTCCAAACACACCCCATGCACACCTCCACCGGGGAAGGTGCCAGAAACGAGTTCTGTTGGTAGTTTTTACAGTACCCCGGTAGGCAAGAGAAAGGCACCACAAAACTTGTTCTACCTGCTTTCTGGGCTGAGATGGAGAATAGCTGAATTTTGGACTCAGCTGGTGACAAAATGTTCCAAACACACCCCATGCAGAACTCCACCGAGGAAGGTGCCAGAAACGAGTTCTGTTGGTAGTTTTTACACTACCCCGGTAGGCAGCTGAAAGGCACCACAAAACTTGTTGTACCTGCTTTCTGGGCAGAGATGGGGAACAGCTGAATTTTGGACTCGGCTGGTGACAAAATGTTCCAAACACACCCCATGCACAACTCCACCGGGGAAGGTGCCAGAAACGAGTTCTGTTGGTAGTTTTTACACTACCCCGGTAGGCAGCTGAAAGGCACCACAAAAGTTTTTCTACCTGCTTTCTGGTCTGAGATGGGGATCAGCTGAATTTTGGACTCGGCTGGTGACAAAATGTTCCAAACACACCCCATGCACAACTCCACCGGGGAAGGTGCCAGAAACGAGTTCTGTTGGTAGTTTTTACACTACCCCGGTAGGCAGCTGAAAGGCACCACAAAACTTGTTGTACCTGCTTTCTGGGCAGAGATGGGGAACGGCTGAATTTTGGACTCGGCTGGTGACAAAATGTTCCAAACACACCCCATGCACAGCTCCACCGGCAAAGGTGCCAGAAACGAGTTCTGTTGGTAGTTTTTACACTACCCCGGTAGGCAGCTGAAAGGCACCACAAAACTTGTTCTACCTGCTTTCTGGGCTGAGATGGGGAATCCCTGAATTTTGGACTCGGCTGCTGACAAAATGTTCCAAACACACCCCATGCACAACTCCTCCGGGGAAGGTGCCAGAAACGAGTTCTGTTGGTAGTTTTTACAGTACCCTGGTAGGCAAGAGAAAGGCACTACAAAACTTGTTGTACCTGCTTTCTGGGCTGAGATGGAGAATAGCTGAATTTTGGACTCGGCTGGTGACAAATTGTTCCAAACACACCCCATGCACAACTCCACCGGGGAAGGGGCCAGAAACGAGTTCTGTTCGTAGTTTTTACACTACCCCGGTAGGCAGCTGAAAGGCACCACAAAAGTTTTTCTACCTGCTTTCTGGTCTGAGATGGGGATCAGCTGAATTTTGGACTCGGCTGCTGACAAAATGTTCCAAACACACCCCATGCACAACTCCACCGGGGAAGGGGCCAGAAACGAGTTCTGTTGGTAGTTTTTACAGTACCCCGGTAGGCAGCTGAAAGGCACCACAAAACTTGTTGTACCTGCTTTCTGGGCAGAGATGGGGGAACGGCTGAATTTTGGACTCGGCTGGTGACAAAATGTTCCAAACACACCCCATGCACAACTCCACCGGGGAAGGTGCCAGAAACGAGTTCTGTTGGTAGTTTTTACACTACCCCGGTAGGCAGCTGAAAGGCACCACAAAACTTGTTCTACCTGCTTTCTGGGCTGAGATGGGGAATCGCTGAATTTTGGACTCGGCTGCTGACAAAATGTTCCAAACACACCCCATGCACAACTCCTCCGGGGAAGGTGCCAGAAACGAGTTCTGTTGGTAGTTTTTACACTACCCCGGTAGGCAAGAGAAAGGCACTACAAAACTTGTTCTACCTGCTTTCTGGGCTGAGATGGGGAATAGCTGAATTTTGGACTCGGCTGGTGACAAATTGTTCCAAACACACCCCATGCACAACTCCACCGGGGAAGGGGCCAGAAACGAGTTCTGTTGGTAGTTTTTACACTACCCCGGTAGGCAGCTGAAAGGCACCACAAAAGGTTTTCTACCTGCTTTCTGGTCTGAGATGGGGATCAGCTGAATTTTGGACTCGGCTGCTGACAAAATGTTCCAAACACACCCCATGCACAACTCCACCGGGGAAGGTGCCAGAAACGAGTTCTGTTGGTAGTTTTTACACTACCCCGGTAGGCAGCTGAAAGGCACCACAAAACTTGTTGTACCTGCTTTCCGGGCTGAGATGGGGATCAGCTGAATTTTGGACTCGGCTGCTGACAAAATGTTCCAAACACACCCCATGCACAGCTCCACCGGCAAAGGTGCCAGAAACGAGTTCTGTTGGTAGTTTTTACAGTACCCCGGTAGGCAGCTGAAAGGCACCACAAAACTTGTTGTACCTGCTTTCTGGGCTTAGATGGGGAACAGCTGAATTTTGGACTCGGCTGGTGACAAAATGTTCCAAACACACCCCATGCACAGCTCCACCGGCAAAGGTGCCAGAAACGAGTTCTGTTGGTAGTTTTTACACTACCCCGGTAGGCAGCTGAAAGGCACCACAAAACTTGTTGTACCTGCTTTCTGGGCTGAGATGGAGAACCGCTGAATTTTGGACTCGGCTGGTGAAAAAATGTTCCAAACACACCCCATGCACACCTCCACCGGGGAAGGTGCCAGAAACGAGTTCTGTTGGTAGTTTTTACACTACCCCGGTAGGCAGCTGAAAGGCACCACAAAAGTTGTTCTACCTGCTTTCTGGGCTGAGATGGGGAATCGCTGAATTTTGGACTCGGCTGGTGAAAAAATGTTCCAAACACACCCCATGCACACCTCCACCGGGGAAGGTGCCAGAAAGGAGTTCTGTTGGTAGTTTTTACAGTACCCCCGGTAGGCAGCTGAAAGGCACCACAAAACTTGTTCTACCTGCTTTCTGGGCAGAGATGGAGAATCGCTGAATTTTGGACTCGGCTCCTGACAAAATGTTCCAAACACACCCCATGCACAGCTCCACCGGCAAAGGTGCCAGAAATGAGTTCTGTTGGTAGTTTTTACAGTACCCCGGTAGGCAGCTGAAAGGCACCACAAAACTTGTTGTACCTGCTTTCTGGGCTGAGATGGGGAATCGCTGAATTTTGGACTCGGCTGCTGACAAAATGTTCCAAACACACCCCATGCACAACTCCACCGAGGAAGGTGCCAGAAACGAGTTCTGTTGGTAGTTTTTACACTACCCCAGTAGCAGCTGAAAGGCACCACAAAACTTGTTGTACCTGCTTTCTGGGCAGAGATGGGGAACAGCTGAATTTTGGACTCGGCTGGTGACAAAATGTTCCAAACACACCCCATGCACAACTCCACCGGGGAAGGTGCCAGAAACGAGTTCTGTTGGTAGTTTTTACACTACCCCGGTAGGCAGCTGAAAGGCACCACAAAAGTTGTTCTACCTGCTTTCTGGGCTGAGATGGGGAATAGCTGAATTTTGGACTCGGCTGGTAACAAAATGTTCCAAACACACCCCATGCACAGCTCCACCGGGGAAGGTGCCAGAAACGAGTTCTGTTGGTAGTTTTTTACACTACCCCAGTAGGCAGCTGAAAGGCACCACAAAACTTGTTCTACCTGCTTTCTGGGCTGAGATGGAGAATCGCTGAATTTTGGACTCGGCTCCTGACAAAATGTTCCAAACACACCCCATGCACAATTCCACCGGGGAAGGTGCCAGAAACGAGTTCTGTTGGTAGTTTTTACAGTACCCCGGTAGGCAGCTGAAAGGCACCACAAAACTTGTTGTACCTGCTTTCTGGGCTGAGATGAGGAACGGCTGAATTTTGGACTCGGCTGGTGACAAAATGTTCCAAACACACCCCATGCACAACTCCACCGGGGAAGGTGCCAGAAACGAGTTCTGTTGGTAGTTTTTACACTACCCCGGTAGGCAGCTGAAAGGCACCACAAAACTTGTTCTACCTGCTTTCTGGGCTGAGATGGGGAACGGCTGAATTTTGGACTCGGCTGGTGAAAAAAATGTTCCAAACACACCCCATGCACAACTCCACCGGGGAAGGTGCCAGAAACGAGTTCTGTTGGTAGTTTTTACACTACCCCGGTAGGCAGCTGAAAGGCACCACAAAACTTGTTCTACCTGCTTTCTGGGCTGAGATGGGGAACAGCTGAATTTTGGACTCGGCTGTGACAAAATGTTCCAAACACACCCCATGCACAGCTCCACCGGCAAAGGTGCCAGAAACGAGTTCTGTTGGTAGTTTTACACTACCCCGGTAGGCAGCTGAAAGGCACCACAAAACTTGTTCTACCTGCTTTCTGGGCTGAGATGGGGAATCGCTGAATTTTGGACTCGGCTGCTGACAAAATGTTCCAAACACACCCCATGCACAACTCCACCGGCAAAGGTGCCAGAAACGAGTTCTGTTGGTAGTTTTTACACTACCCCGGTAGGCAAGAGAAAGGCACCACAAAACTTGTTGTACCTGCTTTCTGGGCTTAGATGGGGAACAGCTGAATTTTGGACTCGGCTGGTGACAAAATGTTCCAAACACACCCCATGCACAGCTCCACCGAGGAAGGTGCCAGAAACGAGTTCTGTTGGTAGTTTTTACAGTACCCCGGTAGGCAGCTGAAAGGCACCACAAAACTTGTTCTACCTGCTTTCTGGGCTGAGATGGAGAATCGCTGAATTTTGGACTCGGCTGGTGACAAAATGTTCCAAACACACCCCATGCACAACTCCACCGGGGAAGGTGCGAGAAAGGAGTTCTGTTGGTAGTTTTTACAGTACCCCGGTAGGCAAGAGAAAGGCACCACAAAACTTGTTCTACCTGCTTTCTGGGCTGAGATGGAGAATCGCTGAATTTTGGACTCGGCTCCTGACAAAATGTTCCAAACACACCCCATGCACAACTCCACCGGGGAAGGTGCCAGAAAGGAGTTCTGTTGGTAGTTTTTACAGTACCCCGGTAGGCAGCTGAAAGGCACCAAAACTTGTTGTACCTGCTTTCTGGGCTTAGATGAGGAACGGCTGAATTTTGGACTCGGCTGCTGACAAAATGTTCCAAACACACCCCATGCACAACTCCACCGGGGAAGGGGCCAGAAACGAGTTCTGTTGGTAGTTTTTACACTACCCCGGTAGGCAGCTGAAAGGCACCACAAAAGTTTTTCTACCTGCTTTCTGGTCTGAGATGGGGATCAGCTGAATTTTGGACTCGGCTGGTGACAAAATGTTCCAAACACACCCCATGCACAACTCCACCGGGGAAGGTGCCAGAAACGAGTTCTGTTGGTAGTTTTTACACTACCCCGGTAGGCAGCTGAAAGGCACCACAAAACTTGTTCTACCTGCTTTCTGGGCTGAGATGGGGAATAGCTGAATTTTGGACTCGGCTTGGTAACAAAATGTTCCAAACACACCCCATGCACAGCTCCACCGGGGAAGGTGCCAGAAACGAGTTCTGTTGGTAGTTTTTACACTACCCCAGTAGGCAGCTGAAAGGCACCACAAAACTTGTTCTACCTGCTTTCTGGGCTGAGATGGAGAATCGCTGAATTTTGGACTCGGCTCCTGACAAAATGTTCCAAACACACCCCATGCACAATTCCACCGGGGAAGGTGCCAGAAACGAGTTCTGTTGGTAGTTTTTACAGTACCCCGGTAGGCAGCTGAAAGGCACCACAAAACTTGTTGTACCTGCTTTCTGGGCTGAGATGAGGAACGGCTGAATTTTGGACTCGGCTGGTGACAAAATGTTCCAAACACACCCCATGCACAACTCCACCGGGGAAGGTGCCAGAAACGAGTTCTGTTGGTAGTTTTTACACTACCCCGGTAGGCAGCTGAAAGGCACCACAAAACTTGTTCTACCTGCTTTCTGGGCTGAGATGGGGAACGGCTGAATTTTGGACTCGGCTGGTGAAAAAAATGTTCCAAACACACCCCATGCACAACTCCACCGGGGAAGGTGCCAGAAACGAGTTCTGTTGGTAGTTTTTACACTACCCCGGTAGGCAGCTGAAAGGCACCACAAAACTTGTTCTACCTGCTTTCTGGGCTGAGATGGGGAACAGCTGAATTTTGGACTCGGCTGGTGACAAAATGTTCCAAACACACCCCATGCACAGCTCCACCGGCAAAGGTGCCAGAAACGAGTTCTGTTGGTAGTTTTACACTACCCCGGTAGGCAGCTGAAAGGCACCACAAAACTTGTTCTACCTGCTTTCTGGGCTGAGATGGGGAATCGCTGAATTTTGGACTCGGCTGCTGACAAAATGTTCCAAACACACCCCATGCACAACTCCACCGGCAAAGGTGCCAGAAACGAGTTCTGTTGGTAGTTTTTACACTACCCCGGTAGGCAAGAGAAAGGCACCACAAAACTTGTTGTACCTGCTTTCTGGGCTTAGATGGGGAACAGCTGAATTTTGGACTCGGCTGGTGACAAAATGTTCCAAACACACCCCATGCACAGCTCCACCGAGGAAGGTGCCAGAAACGAGTTCTGTTGGTAGTTTTTACAGTACCCCGGTAGGCAGCTGAAAGGCACCACAAAACTTGTTCTACCTGCTTTCTGGGCTGAGATGGAGAATCGCTGAATTTGGACTCGGCTGGTGACAAAATGTTCCAAACACACCCCATGCACAACTCCACTGGGGAAGGTGCGAGAAAGGAGTTCTGTTGGTAGTTTTTACAGTACCCCGGTAGGCAAGAGAAAGGCACCACAAAACTTGTTCTACCTGCTTTCTGGGCTGAGATGGAGAATCGCTGAATTTTGGACTCGGCTTCCTGACAAAATGTTCCAAACACACCCCATGCACAACTCCACCGGGGAAGGTGCCAGAAAGGAGTTCTGTTGGTAGTTTTTACAGTACCCCGGTAGGCAGCTGAAAGGCACCAAAACTTGTTGTACCTGCTTTCTGGGCTTAGATGAGGAACGGCTGAATTTTGGACTCGGCTGCTGACAAAATGTTCCAAACACACCCCATGCACAACTCCACCGGGGAAGGGGCCAGAAACGAGTTCTGTTGGTAGTTTTTTACACTACCCCGGTAGGCAGCTGAAAGGCACCACAAAAGTTTTTCTACCTGCTTTCTGGTCTGAGATGGGGATCAGCTGAATTTTGGACTCGGCTGGTGACAAAATGTTCCAAACACACCCCATGCACAACTCCACCGGGGAAGGTGCCAGAAACGAGTTCTGTTGGTAGTTTTTACACTACCCCGGTAGGCAGCTGAAAGGCACCACAAAACTTGTTCTACCTGCTTTCTGGGCAGAGATGGGGAACGGCTGAATTTTGGACTCGGCTGGTGACAAAATGTTCCAAACACACCCCCATGCACAGCTCACCGGCAAAGGTGCCAGAAACGAGTTCTGTGGTAGTTTTTACACTACCCCGGTAGGCAGCTGAAAGGCACCACAAAACTTGTTCTACCTGCTTTCTGGGCTGAGATGGGGAATCCCTTGAATTTTGGACTCGGCTGCTGACAAAATGTTCCAAACACACCCCATGCACAACTCCTCCGGGGAAGGTGCCAGAAACGAGTTCTGTTGGTAGTTTTTTACAGTACCCTGGTAGGCAAGAGAAAGGCACTACAAAACTTGTTGTACCTGCTTTCTGGGCTGAGATGGAGAATAGCTGAATTTTGGACTCGGGTGGTGACAAATTGTTCCAAACACACCCCATGCACAACTCCACCGGGGAAGGGGCCAGAAACGAGTTCTGTTCGTAGTTTTTACACTACCCCGGTAGGCAGCTGAAAGGCACCACAAAAGTTTTTCTACCTGATTTCTGGTCTGAGATGGGGATCAGCTGAATTTTGGACTCGGCTGCTGACAAAATGTTCCAAACACACCCATGCACAACTCCACCGGGGAAGGGGCCAGAAACGAGTTCTGTTGGTAGGTTTTTACAGTACCCCGGTAGGCAGCTGAAAGGCACCACAAAACTTGTTTGTACCTGCTTTCTGGGCAGAGATGGGGAACGGCTGAATTTTGGACTCGGCTGGTGACAAAATGTTCCAAACACACCCCATGCACAACTCCACCGGGGAAGGTGCCAGAAACGAGTTCTGTTGGTAGTTTTTACACTACCCCGGTAGGCAGCTGAAAGGCACCACAAAACTTGTTCTACCTGCTTTCTGGGCTGAGATGGGGAATCGCTGAATTTTGGACTCGGCTGCTGACAAAATGTTCCAAACACACCCATGCACAACTCCTCCGGGGAAGGTGCCAGAAACGAGTTCTGTTGGTAGTTTTTACACTACCCCGGTAGGCAAGAGAAAGGCACTACAAAACTTGTTCTACCTGCTTTCTGGGCTGAGATGGGGAATAGCTGAATTTTGGACTCGGCTGGTGACAAATTGTTCCAAACACACCCCATGCACAACTCCACCGGGGAAGGGGCCAGAAACGAGTT